>NC_090927.1:541571983-541877159 GCF_040938575.1 Ambystoma mexicanum
GAAACCCCCGACCATGGCCGATCCCAACTGGGCCACGTCGGCACGGTGCTCTCTGTGATGACGTGCATGCTCCTCCCGGGAAGCACGCACCTCATCACAAATTGCACCTGTGTGCAACGCGACACCAATCAGGACCTTCTCCATACGGCCAGGGGTCCCCTCGTACGCAGGTGGAGGGGAGTCAGATGACATGGACATCCCCCCTACCTGCGGACGGGCCTGGAATGGGGCATCCCTGCTGGTGCATGGTGGTGCAGTCACAGTGTCAGGGACAGTGACATGCACAGGCCCCTCCATGGCGAATTGTGCTGCCTCCTGCCCCTGCCCCTGGCTGCAACACTTGCACCAGCAGGGATGCCCCCACCAGGCCCCATGTGCGCCTCAGTAGCGGCCTCCTCCTCCTCTGTGGAAACCACTAACCTGGATGGCTCCACCCCATCTTCCGCCATTGCAAGCCCCTGTGGGGGCTCACCCACCCCTTCCGCTGCAGCCGTGGGGGCATCCCCGCCGCTTTGCTCCACAGAGCCGTCTCCGCCCTCTTCTTCACGTGGCGCTGTGTAGAGGGAGACATAGAACAAAAGCATCAGGGTACTGTACAATGGTCCCCTAGACAGGAAGCAATAGCAGATGAGTGGCACTGTCAAAGATCACTTCCATCATGTCCCTCCACAACACATGGCTCAGTGCAGGTAAAACACATGCAGTAACAGGCATGGCGCATGCTATGGACATTAGCATACATGTCCAAGGGATTTTTGAAACATACACTGTTGTTTTGGAACTCACATGCATCATGGGCCATGCCTATCACATGCACACACTTCACCCTAGTTTCATCCATCTGGCCTCGTACACCACAGACACAGTGGATACAACGATGTCTAGGCTGCATCAGTGAACCTGAACATTCCGACAGACATGTGTCATGCATCCCTGGCATTCACAAGTCACAGACACGCAGGTCAGACACACAGACATGGACAGCATACATGTACATGGCATCAGCACCCATCCCTCACCCCCACCCATATCCAGGAACAGACACTGGCATGCTTTCATGTGGCCATTCCGCATAGGGCAACCCATGTTGCATTTGAACACATGCACCAACCGTGTGGTTCACACATTACTGGTCTCACATGCATGACGTCCCTGCACACACACATGCATACATGGCCTATGTCACACATACAGGCAAGTATCAGACAACCAGCACACTGCGACATGCCCTGTCTCACACAGCAATGCTTGGCCACTTACCGCTCAACTCCAGACGGGTCTGCCTCTCAAGGTTCCAGGACCCTCATCTGGATGGTACTCATGCGGCCCCGGCCCCCCTCCACGAGGCGCCAGGCCTTCAAGAGGGTCCTGGACCTGCAGTCATCCCAGCGCTTCTTGACATGTTGGTAGTCGCGGACTGCCACCCCCTCCGGTTGATGGCAGTCACGATGTCCGTCCAGATCCGAGTCCGTCCTTCCTTGTTGGCACGCTTACTTCCGAAGAGGGCATCATACTGCCCCAGGACTTGCTCCACCAGGACACCACCTTCGGTAGCAGTGAAGCTGGTGCCCCTCTGCCTTGCTGGCCGGGGGTTGCCAGTGGTGCCAGATGTTGCAGTGCCCGAAATGGCAACCCCAGAGGCAGGAGTGGGTGGGCAACTGGGTCCTGGGGCTGGGCTGTGGAGCGATGGTATTCCAGTCGGGAGTCTTCTGTTCCAGCAGGGGTGGACACAGCAAATGGACCCCTGCAGATGGCTGATGTGCAGGCACCAAATGGCAGGGCACGGTGGCAGCAGGCAGGCAGGCAGGCAGGCAGGCAGCAGCAGATGGCTCGTGGGAGGCTGCTCAGGGCTCTGGGGGGCAGTAATTTGGCCTTTTGGGCAAGAGCGTGGTCTTCCGTGTGCTTACGCGTGGCCAGCTTGATACAAAGTGATTTGGCACGTGAAAATCCTGCACGTCTGCGTGTAAATCGAGGAAAGGCCCTTAGCGCGTATGCACGTCAGCACACATATGCGATTTCATTGGACCAAAGGCCCTTAGCGCGTGAGCGCATCTGTGACGTGAGGCGCGCGGGTGTTTCCCTCATTACACGTGATGACAGAGCACACGTGGATTTCCACCAATCGCGTGTGGAACTTCCTGCGCACCCCTGAAATACACGTACCCAGGCCAATCGCGTGTACGCTCACTTCCCTCCGATTACAGGCGATGACACTCGGACGTGCAGTTTTACCACGTGTGCTCGCATATGCGATTTCATTGGCCCAAAGGCCACCATGCGCAGCTGTGACGTCACGCGCATGGCCGTAGAGAATGGCGCGTGTAAAAATGAAGAGCTACACGTCAGAGTGTCAAAGCGCGTAATGGGTGGAAATGGCCTCATCGCGTATGCGCGTCTGTGACGTGTGTATAAAAGGTACGTGTAGAACGCCATTTCCTTGTACGTGCTTTTCGTGGAGAGCGAGTGGGTGAAATCTGTACTTCTTGTCGGTTCACACGCGATTTACTTCAAGGCGTTTCCAGTAAGTACTCCCTGTTACCTCTGACAGCTTTTTCGCTTTTCCTCTTTTTCCTGGGCCTGTTTCCTCAAACAGCGTTCCATTCTACTATTGTCCTGTCTCCTCAGACAGCGTACAATTCTTCTTTTGGCGGGGGTGTTGCCAACGCGCACACACGCATAATTTTCACGCTTTTGTTCCTGGCAGACGGTGAGTCGCGCACATATTTAACATCTGTGCTTGCCCCGTGTGTCGCGTACCCCTTCAGAGGTCATTCTAGGCTGCGTGTGACACGCATACCTTCATTCTTGTGTTCCTGGGTGCCACAGCGTAGTGCAGGTTTATTTTTCCACGCACGTGGTCTAGGAGGGGGTGCGTGCACCTTACTTCGCTTTTTTGGGGTGCCTGTGCATTGCGTGACATGTCATCTTTCCCCAGGGGTGACGTACAGCCTTGCTAGAGCACTAGGGTACGATTACCATCTGGTACCCAACCCCTTTGACCCCCAATTGCCCAGGACAATAGTTCACATCGACTCCCATACGCACAATAACATCAGTGCCATGGCTGGGAGGCGACCAAGCCGTAAGGGTGGCAAAGGTGGCCGAGCCCCAAGTGGTGGCCGTGGTGGATCCAGTAGGGGACGTGGCCGTGACTTGCAGGGTGCCCCTATCCCCCCATGTGTGGAGGAGCAGTCAGGGACACCCATGCCCCCCCCTGGGTGAGGTTACCATTGCTGACACCATCCATGATCAGCCCTTGTTGGACCAGCCCACTGTGGAACCAGACCTGGCACAGGGTGACTCCATGGCTGACTTCCAGGTCAGCAGGTCTAGGCAACGTGCGCCGGTGAACGTTGGTGTCATCAGGCCACGTGGATCAGGGGCAGCTAGGTCATCTGCTGCCCCGCGTAGGCAGGATGGGGAGGCTGCAGGGTCAGCTGCGGCTCCATCCACCCCACCTCTCACACACCCATCCAGGACAGTGTCGGTCCAAGTCCATCATCCTGACATTCCCCCTGACACCATCACATTTGAGCTAATGCCTGCACCAACTCCCATGCTGAGTGTGCAATCCCACGCTCCTGCCCCTAGTGTCCAGAGCGGCGTAGGACACTCAGGATCCCCACCACCTTCCAAGCGGAAGAGGAAGAGTGCTCGTCCAGTAGAGGCTGATGCCCCAGACACGGCTACACAGTCCGGCCCGTCAAGGAAGCCCAGCTTCAATGAGGCCGAACTGAATGCACTTGTAGAGTATGTGTCCGCACATGACCGCGAAATGGTGATTGTTGCAGGATCCAAGACCACACCTGCACAACGTCAGGCACACTGGCAGACCATTGCGGACATCATAAGTGCCCTTGGAATCGTGAGGCGCACAGCTAATGAATGCTACAAGCGCTGGAATGACCTGAACCGCAGGGCAAAGAATAAGCTGGCCTCAAGTCATGCCGCAACTCTAGTGACTGGAGGTGGGTCTCCAGCAGACGACATCGAACTCACTCCACATGAGCAGGTTGCTGGGACCTACGTCACGGAGGAACAGATCCAAGGCATGGGAGAACTGGCAGATTACGAGGCATTGTCCGGTGAGTGCACATGCATGTGTGTGTCATCCATGTGCATGGTGTGTGTGGGAGGGCTTCTGTTTGGGTGCCAGGGGAGGGTGTGTGTGCCTGAGCGGTTCGGCTCACCCATGTGCCTCTTCCTATACATTCTTGGCACCAGCATTTGGGTATAGCAGCATCCCTTCGGCCAACATTAGACATCCAGCCCAACACCACGCCAGTTGCCCTTGGAGTGTCATCTTGCCACAGGACTGTTGCTTATTTACCTCTGTTTTTTCAGGCAGATTGTTTGCATACCACCACTTTTACTCGGGATTTCTCAGTCCTATTGTCACATGTCTGACATGGCTATGGTACAGTGGACTGGCTCAGTTTCGTGGACATGATTAGTTTGGACATGTCCCTGTGCTATAGGACCATTTTTGACTGGCAGCTGCAGGTTAAACATTTGAACCATTACAATGAAAATAATCAATTATATGAGCAAACTGGACTGAATGAACAATTGGGGACCTCCTCTCCATCTTCACTTCATGGCTAGGGTACATGCCATCTGTGTGATGGCATGTGTATTTGACCTGCCAATCACTGGCCAATGTGTGATGCCACTGCTAGGCAGCATGCAGCAAATGTGTTCATCTTCCATCTTGGTGTCATCAATTTGTGCCATCTGCCTCCCCATCACACGCAGTGACGGTGCATGCATGGGAGTGTTTTAGTCATGTGGGACATGTGTCAATCAAGTACTGTTTCTGTAGCCTCTCAGCCCTAATTGTGTGCCATAGTGCTAATGCCTGTTTCCATTTGTTTTCTTTTATGTCTTTGCAGGGGAAGACGCACTTGATACTGCTGGGGTTGTGGAGATGGTGCAGACCCAGGAGGGGTCTGAGGGCCGACCGACCACCAGTGAGGGACGTGGTGTGGTGGTGGGTGAGAACCCACAACTGCTGCAGGTCGTGCTCTCAAGGGGTGTCTCTGGCTGCACCTCCCCCGAGCTGTATTCAGGTGTCGATTCGGATGATGAGACCTACGTGCCGTCGCAGGTGAGTGTTCCTGGGAGGGATTCTGTTCTGTCCGACCCACCTGCACCAGGGTTAGAACCCTCAATGGGGATGTCAGTGTTGGCAGGTACGCCTTTGGTGGTTACGGATGCAGGGTCACACTCCGTGACATCTGATCCTGTTCCTGGGCCAGCAGATCAGAGGGGAATGCAGTCCTGCAGCATCAGGCAGTGCCGGCACAGCAAGGCGCAGTTCGCCTTGCCCCAGACAAGTGTGGTGCCCGTCGACATGGTGGCCGTACGCCACCTGGCAATACCGCATGAGAGCAATCCATTTACGGTATGGCAACCCAACAGGCAGCATCATCAGAGATGATGGCTCAGGCCATGGATAGGGTGGCCACTTCCATTGTCCCTCCGAAAGGCTGATGGAGTGACTACAGCAGGCAACCGACTCCATCTGCCAGTCACACAGGGAGGACATGTTGGCATCCGACAGGGACAGGCGGGCGGTACTGGCGATTCTGCAGGAAGCCATCTCCATAGAGTCCCAGGGCCACAGGGAAGCCCTGAGGCTGGAACTCCTTCACCTCAGGACAACTCTTGTTGAGCTTGAGGCTTCAACAAACCGAAGGACAGAACAGCAGCTGGAGCGTCTTACCCGTACGCTCTCAGCTGAGATGTAGGCAACTAGGGCGGAGGTCCGGGCATCCTGTGAGTTGTTGCATGGGGACCTCCGCACACTTATCCTCCAGAACGAGACCTACCACACCCGCATGCTTGCAGCCATGGAGGAACAGACAAGGGCTTTGCGTGGGCTGCCTCCCATAGTGCCACCACCTCCTGATGCAGCTGCAGTGTAGGCCATGAGCCCATGGAGGTGTTTTTTTTTCCGCAAGATCCACACAGGTGGGTTTTGGTGTGCACCCTGTCCCCGGACCTCCTGGGTGGCCGACCCCCCCACCCCCCCCCCCCCCCCCCGGGCCCATTAATGGCCATTTTTTTTTTTTTTTTTTTTGGGACAGTGTGTTGCCTTGTGTGGCTCCCGTGGGCATACGCTGCATTGTGGCTGGGCACATGCAGGCTTGTCATGGATTTGGTTCAGATGCTTGGGTTTTTGTCACACACACCCCTCCTGCTTCCCGTTTCCATGGGCTTGCAAAGGGTGTGCCCAAGTGACATTCACGTACATGGTGACATTGGACTCCCATGAGCTGTGTGGGCAGTCTGTAGTCAATACTGTGTATACATTCATAGTGCATATTGTTGTTGTATTGTACACTGCGTGGTGTATTGATATGTGCCTCTGCATCCATCTCATCCTCCATATTTGCGGGTCCATTCCTCATGTCTTCACAATGCGGTCCACCTTGGAACTGGAATCCATGTTGTAAGCAGTGCACCTACACTCTTGCGTGGCGCTAACACTGTATACTTGGAAGTGTTCGGAGGGCTGTCATCATCAGGTGGTGAGGCTAGCTAATTTTTAAGTCTGTAATGTCATGTTTAAGGTAGGTTGGAGGTTGTGTAGGTGATTGGTATTCTTGGTAAGTATTTGGTAATGTGGGTTGTAGGTCCTGCATTACTGTGAGCATTTCATGTGTGGACATGTTTCCATTAGGGACACTGTAGCTGCTGACACTTGGGGCATGTTGTGTGGATTAATTTCTTTCCTCTCACATTGCATGACATGCCATGGTGTGTTTTGTGGCCGTGCCGGGGAGGGGGTGGGTGACATGGCACTGTTTTCATGTAGTATTTTGCAAGTGGGTATTCATTTCTGCAGCATGGAAGTGTCTTTTCATGACACTGCATTGGTGGTGTTTGTGTAGGTAGGGATGCACAGATTGTGACACTTCCACATGAACAATCTCAGGCTGCTATGGTTCTGACAGTTGACAGTCCCTTTGTTCGTCTTAATTGTCAGGTTGAGTCATCATTGCTTATCAGATGGTATGTGCCAGGCCTGTGTGCACTCCACTGGGGTGTGATTTCTATGTGAAGTAATTAGCCACCAGCTGCGTATGGGCTGCCTCACCCTGTGCCCTCTCCCCTCCCATGCGCAGCGGCCGTGCATGTGGTTGGGGATGTGGGGGCACCACCATGTCCACAGCTAGGCCCCGGCGTGTTGCAACATTGTGCAGGACACATGCTGCCACTATGATCCTGCACACTACTAGGGGTGCGTATAACAGCTGCCCGCCAGAACGGTCAAGGGAGCGAAAGCGTGACTTGAGCACTCCGAATGTGCGCTCCACTATGCCCCGGGTTGCAATATGGGCTGTGTTGTATCTTACCTCTGGAGACATGATGGGGTTCCGAATTGGCGTCATCATGTGGGTGCTCAGAGGGTAGGCACTGTCCCCTGGTGAGGGGGTGATGGGTATCATTAGTGGGGTAGTGACATAACTCTGCATCTGACATGCATGCATGTGCAGTGGCATTCATACTCACCAAGCAGCCATGTATCGCCATGCCGCCCAGCTTCTAGGTCCCGGCTTAGGGTAGACATTCGGTAAATGAAGCTGTCGTGGGTGGACCCTGGATAGTTGACATATACTGAGGTGATGATTCCCTTAGCATTACATACTACCTGCACGTTGATGGAATGCCAGTGCTTGCGGTTCCTATAGATGTGCTCAGATGCCCTGGGGGGACGTAGTGCCACATAGGTGCAGTCAATGGCACCTAGCACTTTTGGGAATTGTGCCACACCTTAGAAATCGAGGGTGGCAGCCTGCCTTTCTGCAGGTGTCCTGGGCAGGTATATGTGCCTACGGACTGATGGGCGTGCAGTGATGATGTTCAAGACCTGGTGTAGGCAGCGTGACTGCGTGGCCTGTGACACCCCACCCACTATGGCACTTGTCCGCTGAAATTATCCTGTGGCCAAGAAGTGCAGTACATTGAGGACCTTCTCCAGGGGGCTGAGTGCTTGGGAGCACAGGGTGGGTGATGTGAGGTCATCCTCCCACTCACTGACCAGGTCCAGTATTACGTGTGGGGGAAACCTGTACCTCCCATACACCTGGTCATCAGGCATCCCAAAAAGGCTGGTTCTGGGAGTGAAAATTCGGGCCCTCACTATCCTCCTCCTCCTCCTTTGGTAACCCACGGCCACTGCTGCTAGGAATGGTATATTCATCCTGGCGTATGAGCTTGTTTGTTGTTTGCGCGCACTTTTATGCTGCACGGGTCGACGTACGCCTGCTTCATGCTGGCGCACGTGTCTCAGGATTGGACCATTTATTTTTCGGCACGTCATAGGCGAACGTGTGAATCTTCCCGCCCACCCCAGGAATACACGTAGCACGCTCTCCCAGGCCCAGTCGCGGGTAAATATTCCCGCCCACCCCTGGAATACATGTACCCCACTCTCACAGGCCCAATCGCGTGTGGAAGTTCACGCGCACCCCAAAGTACACGTACCCAGGCCAATCGCGTGTGGAAGTTCACGCGCACCCCGTAGTACAAGTACCCAGGCCAATCGCGTGTGGAAGTTCA
This sequence comes from Ambystoma mexicanum, assembly GCF_040938575.1. NCBI lineage: Eukaryota > Metazoa > Chordata > Amphibia > Caudata > Ambystomatidae > Ambystoma > Ambystoma mexicanum. Next base: position 541,580,552 of record NC_090927.1, read on the forward strand.
CGGGTACCCCGAAGTACACGTACCCAGGCCAATCGCGTGTGGGACTTCCCGCGCACCCCAAAGTACACGTACCCAGGCTAATTGCGTGTGGAACTTCCCGCACACCCCGAGGTACACGCACCCAGGCCAATCGCGTGTGGAACTTCCTGCGCACCCTGAAGTACACGTACCCAGGCAAATCGCACGGCTGGGGGGTGGAGGTGCAGGGGGACATGAGTGGGGGCCTGGTGGAGGCTGCCCCTGGTGGCTGGGGGGTGGGGGTGGTGGGAGACATGAGTTGGACATGAGTGGGGGCCTGGTGGAGGCTGCCCCTGCACTGCTGGGGGGTGGGAGTGGTGGTAGACATGGGTGGGGGCCTGGTGGAGGCTGCCCCTGCACTGCTGGGGGGTGGGGGTGGTGGGAGACATGAGTGGGGGCCTGGTGGAGGCTGCCCCTGGTGGCTGGGGGGTGGGGGTGGTGGGAGACATGAGTGGGGGCCTGGTGGAGGTTGCCCCTGCACTGCTGGGGGGTGGGGGTAATAGGGGACATGAGTGGGGGGCTGGTGGAGGCTGCCCCTGCACTGCTGGGGGGTGGGGGTGCATGGGGACATGAGTGGGGGCCTGGTGGAGGCTGCCCCTGCACTGCTGGGGGGTGGGGGTGGTGGGAGACATGAGTGGCGGCCTAGTGGAGGCTGCCCCTGCACTGCTGGGGGGTGGGGGTAATAGAGGACATGAGTGGGGGCCTGGTGGAGGCTGCCCCTGCACTGCTGGGGGTAGGGGGTGCAGGGAGACAGGAGTGGGGGCCTGGTGGAGGGTGCCCCTGACTGCTGGGGGGTGGGGGTGCTTGGAGACATGTGTGGGGGCCTGATGGAGGGTGCCCCTGACTGCTGGGGGGTGGGGGGGTGCTGGGAGACATGCATTGTTGATCAGTAGTGCAAGGTGACATGTGGGTTGGCTGGGGGGCATGCCCATGGTGGATGGGCTGCCTGCGGGACATGAGCAGGGGTGCAGGGTAGTCCCCAGTGGTGTGGGCTGCCTGCAGGGGCCGTGGAGGTTGTAGAGCGAACACCTGGGAGGACCCACACGGCCAATTCACGTGTAGTACTCCCCAGAACCCCTGAAATACACATACCCTGCTGAAATCGCGTGTGGAATTTCCCGCGCACCCCTGAAATACACGTACCCTGCTGAAATCGCGTGTGGAACTTCCCGCGCACCCCTGAAATACACGTACCCTGCTGAAATTGCGTGTGGAACTTCCCGCGCACCCCTGGAATACACGTACCCTGCTCGCACGGGGCCAATCGCGTGTGGAACTTCCCGCGCACCCCTGAAATACACGTACCCTGCTCGCACGGGGCCAATCGCGTGTGGAAGTTCCCGCGCACCCCTGAAATACACGTACCCTGCTGAAATCGCGTGTGGAACTTCCCGCGCACCCCTGAAATACACATACCCTGCTGAAATCACGTGTGGAACTTCCCACGCACCCCTGGAATACACGTACCCTGCTTGCACGGGGCCAATCGCGTGTGGAACTTCCCGCGCACCCCTGAAATACACGTACCCTGCTCGCACGGGGCCAATCACGTCTGGAACTTCCCGCGCACCCCTGAAATACACGTACCCTGATGGAATCGCGTGTGGAACTTCCTGCACAACCCTGAAATACACGTACCCTGCTGAAATCACGTGTGGAACTTCCCGCGCACCCCTGAAATACACGTACCCTGCTCGCACGGGGCCAATCGCGTGTGGAACTTCCCGCACACCCCTGAAATACACGTACCCTGCTGAAATCACGTGTGGAACTTCTTGCGCACCCCTGGAATACACGTACCCTGCTCGCACGGGGCCAATCGCGTGTGGAACTTCCCGCGCACCCCTGAAATACACGTACCCTGCTCGCACGGGGCCAATCACGTGTGGAACTTCCTGCGCACCCCTGAAATACACGTACCCTGCTGAAATCGCGTGTGGAGCTTCCCACGCACCCCTGTAATACACGTACCCTGCTGGAATCGCGCGTGATACTTCCCGCGCACCCCTGAAATACACGTACCCTGCTGGAATCGCGTGTGATACTTCCCGCGCACCCCTGAAATACACGTACCCTGCTGATTTGGTGTGTGATACTTCCCGCGCACCCCTGATGCACACGTACACAGGACAATCACGTGTGGAACTTCCCGCGAACCACTGAAATACACGTTCCCCGCTTGGCGTTTGCTGTTTGCCAGCCCTGTGAACTGGTCCAGGTTTAGCGCAGCCCTTTGCGATTATTTGGGGATTTTGAAGGCTTTTCCTTGCGCGAGGGCGTTCTTGGGGGCGTAACTGGCGCTGCCGCAGGGTCGTTGCACCACGCTGCGCCACGGCTGGTTTTGGATGCGAAAATCCATGAATACGCTGTGTGCGGAAATCGATTTTAGCGCACGCGGCTGGCGCAGACATTCGCACGGGCACGCTGTGCGCCAGTCGCGTGCGCCACTTTTGTGCAAATTTCTATGAATTACCCTGTAAGGGCCTCATTACGGGTCCTGCGAGCGGCCTAGCGAGCGGCCTAGCATGCTAACAATGGGCCCATCATTAACGGGCCCGTTGTTAGCATGCTCCCCATTCCCAATGAGCCCTATGGGTGCTCAAATGGGAATGGGGATGCACCGGGTCCGGGTTCCCTGGATGGGGAAATACCGGGCCCTCCAAGGTCGGAATGGCCCAGTATTTCCCCATTCAGGGAACACGGACCCGAGTTTGGAGGCACCCATGCCCTAATAAGTGCATGGCTGCCTCCAAACTCGTAATGAGCCCCTAAAGCTTCTTTACGTTAAGAGTCTGGAGGTATTAACAGTGTTATTACCTCCAAACAGAAACACGTTATCACCAGTGGTAACTGTGGAATCTCTCCATGAGTTTTTGTTAATCCCAATTGTAAAGATTGGATTTCATTGAGAAAGGGGCTGGAGGTAATATTACTCCATTATGGATTTACAACATTCTAATGAAGAGAACTGCAAAAGTAGAAGTTAATACAATATTACCTTTGTTTTTCATTTGCCTCTGAACTGGTAATGAGGCCCTAAGACTTTGGGGAGGGAAATAGTCTCAGAAAATAATGAAAAATAAACAACACATATTAGAACATAGAGATTGTTATTGGCCTCCTCTCAGCCAATTAGAATGTTTGGAGTTCAGTCAATAACTATTGACTGCATTCTGAACATTCATTCGGGGCCTGATTTACAAAATGCTTGTACAATAGGAAGATCCCTTCAGAAGCAGACAGGGACACAACAATGCAATTTCCAGAAAATATTTTTTTCAACAGGACACCTCCTCTCTGGAAGACCTTTTTTCATGGAACATTCTATAACACACAAAAGAGAAAGCTAAAACATTGGAAAAAACATTCTCTTTCTTCTAGAGAAACCCTTTACTCTAACATGACACCTAACTGCATGATCATTTTAAACCTGTTAAGTTCAACGAGTTGCAATTAATATGCTTAAGCTATGAAGAAAACCATGTTATTGAAATACTACAAAATAAAACCACATTTAATGTAGCAACTAAAGTTACATTTTTCACTTCAGCGTTAAAACTCCAAAACCTATATGGCTACTACCACCATCTGCTAGTAGCTGTATAGACCTGAGGAGTGAGGGGTTGGGGGTGGGGCAGTCGTTATCGTTTGGGATAATGACCCGCTCCCAAGTTATGGCAAATCCGCTATAGTCTGTAAGGCTAAATTATTGGATTTAAACATTTGCATGCCTATCAGGGCGAATCTAAATGAAGAGGTAGACATCAGCAAAGTGCCGGACTCTGAACATGTGTTACTGTTCACTGCATGCAGCATAAGCTTGCTTCTTTTTACACGAATCACGTACACGTTGAATGAAACACCCAATTAAAATTAAAAAGTGGAACAACATAAAAGGAGTAGCTTTTAAGTTGGAAGGTTGTTTGCTTGCAGATACAAGTCATTCTCTTATTTGTTGCATATGACTAATTTCCCCCTAAATACCTTGATTGGGAATGACATATAGTTAATTACTATAATACAATTAAGTTCTTATGCCATGTGGCGCAATGACTCCACATTTATTTATATTATACAAGGTCCCCGAGGTGTGGAATTGTGTAGCAATTAAAATGCTCTTAATGTTTCAATCGATGCCAAAAATAGATAGTTCAGTCTTTGAAGTACTGTATTCGTATATTAAATTACTTTTGCCTGCGGAGTCTAATTTTTATGCAAAGTAATGAACATGGAAATAATCTGTATCTCATATTTTTGTTGAAACTAAAAAAAAGGTATGCTTAGAATTAGGAGAGGTTTGCTCATCGCTTCTTAAGAGATTTACAAAGAAAGTCTGATGGAGGGCTGTTTCTGGAACTTTTCTCCTTCCGCTTAAATATACCGCACAGAAATCTCATTATGCAATGCAAATATGCTAAAGGCTCTTAACTCAAGTATTTGGCCTAGTTAACTACAAGGAAGGAGTATGAGAAATGTATCCATGGACTCTAATTAATATGTTTTTCAGGTTAAAATTTTTAAGGGGATATTTGGGTAATATTAAAAAGAATCATTAACCTTCAAATGTTTTACATATATTATGTCTGTCCAAACTGTACCATACAGAAACCGTACATACATCTAGGTGAAAAAGGCCAAATGGCAGGCATGCAGGCACGTTTTTATCTTAAAATCACTTAGGAATTCAGATTGTACTAATCATCCTAGCAAACCTTTTCCAACTTTATTGTCCATATTTTGTATTTATTTCTATCACAAATTACTTACAGTAACACATTTACAGATGGTGGAAGCAATCCCATGAAAAGTGCCAGCACAGTAGCATAAAGATGAGAACAGGTAGTGATCCAGTTTGAGGTTGTAAACAATTAGGACATATACCATGGACAAAACCAAACAAATAGAAACAAAATATATATAATGAGCCAGGTAGCCTACAAAGTTAACATTAACCTAAAGGTGTAAGTGCTTCAAACTAAAGAGGAGTACTAATTACATTTACAAAATTACATTATATATTGTCACTAGAGGTAGCAGTAGGGTCAGGTAGGGAGGACGGGGGCTTAGGCAGGGGGACCCCCTCTTTAGCAAGTAAGAGGAGTTTAAGCTGTGCGCTGAAAAGATCCACAGTTGGGCTTGCTTTGTCTGCTATGGGCAGCAGCTTCCAGTGGGGTGAGTAGGAGAAACAAATGAAGAAAGAGGATGCACAGGGAGGGTATGGGATGGTGAGGTTGAGTTCAGAGGAGGATCCGAGAGAACGAGATGGTGAGTAAACTAAAATACAATCAGACAGGTACAAAGGAGAAATACCATTGATAGCTTTGTAGAGTAAAACAAGGAACTTGAGAAGAGAGCAGTTGTGCATGGAGAGCCAATCAGCATGTTTTCGGTAGTGTGAAGGCATCATGAAGCAAGACATGGACAACAGATTCAAAGTACAAAACAAATTGGTTTATTAATTCAAATGTCAGGATTGTAGATGGCCTAACTTTCGCTATGCTAAGGTGAGATTTCTCGACCTGAACGAAACTAAGGAACGTCTGAGTCAAAGAGTTCAACTTAAAAGTCTGTCAGTGCCCAAAACCTATCCTTGCCCACACAACTAAAGCTAAACAATGTGCTGGTATGTCAATAACAAAAGAAACAGTGAACCAACACAAAGTTCTGAGCTTCTTCCAGCTCCCAGCTTCCTTTTCAGCTTCCCTTCTGCAGGTTCAAGGAAGTTCCCCAAAAGTCTCAAGATTACCTTTCTCAAGTTCAAACAGTTCCACAAATACTTGGGGGTCCCTTTCCCACATTCAAGGTAACGCAATTCCACACAATTCTCGGGGTTCCCTTCCCCAAGTTCAAAGCAACACAATTCAAAAGAGAAGAGTCCTGAGGCTCCATACTCAAGACAGTATTCGTAGTTCATCAAGTCTCAGGGTTTCCTTCACCAAGACTTCAACGTCACAATGGTATTTGTTTCAGCCTTTCAAAGTTCAACATAACTCTTGGTCAATCTAACCCTCCTTCTGGATGGCATCACCAGTTTGCTTACAGTGCTTCTCCTTGGTTTATTTCACAATGTATTTTAACTTTCACACTTTAGGGCTCACTGATCTAGGCACAGTTGTCAGATCACATCGTCCACCCATCACCGGTCATACAACCAGGAACCCAAGGCTTTCCAGGCCCCACAGGTTATTCTGTACTTGCCCCTCTGTACAGATTCACATTCACTTACTTTACCTTAGTCAGCTTGTTGACTTTATGTGGCCTGGTTCATGTCCCACCTTTCTATTACACTCTTTCACACTTGCACTCTTTCTTTATGCTGCTTTCAAATGGGCCCTTTCCCTTTTATCTTTCGTCCGTTTAGCTATGCCCATAAAGTTTTCATTCAGTTCGGTATTCAATACATAAAAGTTAGCGTTATTTCAAGTTTTATTCAGCTTGGTATTCAATGTGCATATTTTAGCTTTGTTTCAAGCTGGCATGGACGTGGCTGGCGCCCCATCTTTCCTGCTTGATCGCAGTTCTAGCTACACGCTTCCCAACACAGAGGCTACTTGCCTGGGGTGCACAGGTCCTCTGGGCATTGGCCATAGTCCTGGCTTCCTCGCAGGCCCCGCCACTGCTGCCTCCTCACGTCACAGGTCTCCTGCTCGTCTCTCCCACCCAGGTATTTTTGTTGCTCTCTCTGCTGCTCCACTGGTCTCCCTTTATACACCTGCTGCCACTTGACAGGTTGCAGGTGCGGACTCATAATTAGACTTGCCTGACCATAGTTAAAGGAACATGCCAGACCCTCAGAGTTCCTCATCACAGTGCCAAAGTGGTGAAATTAAGGTTTAGTGTTCATCACTCTTAGTCGCCTCTACCTCGTCCCAGTTCTGCCAAAGATTAAATGTGGGGAAATGAGGGGAGCCATTGTACAGTAACCCATAAAGGCTGGGGGAGGGTTAAGTTGGTCTTCAATACATAGCCATTTTAACAGTTTTGGGGGCCTGGGGCACAGACAGCCTTGCCCCCCCGAAACCCATGTCGCTCCCCCGAAACACATGTTAACCCCCCAAAACCCATGTCCTACTCCCACCCCCCTGCAAACCCATGTCGCCCCCTGTGACACGACACCCATACCACCTCCCAAAATGAAAAATGAAGGGATTACATATCTCGAGTCCAATTCAACAGATACACCTCTAAGCTTTAAATGGATTATCTAGTTGTTAATAAAATAGAAATATTATACATCTGTGATCTGTTTCCCCAAGAGGAAATTTCACTTAGTTTTTGTGGGGTGTTTTTCTGGACTGGAGTTCCAGGCCCTGCAATTTGGCCTTCTCTCTTACAGTACCACCTTCCCCATTCACTGTGACAAGACGCCACATGGGAGGCCCAAACCACGCGTGTGCAGTGGGAAAGGTGTTTTTGACCGGGCCCCTGGACCAAGTAACTAGCATAAAACGCGCAAATCTCCATGCAAAGGATTACGGGACGGGCGACTCTCTGTGAACAAATATCAAGTGCATGGGCGGGCATACCACATACACAGCATTATACCTAATGCACAGAACAGACTCCTATATAAATATTGTGATGAATAATCTACAGAAAGTCTGCAAACACTGGAAAAGCAATGTGCACAGAATAATTTAGTGCCGAAAACGTTAAGTGAGAGAATTAACAAACTCCTTCCTATACAAACGTAGTACACAGACTAATACTCACAAGTGTGCACTGCGGAACCTTTCAATGCGAAGTGCACAGAATAATTTATGCAAAATGTAGAAGATGCTGCATGTGCACTGTGCACATAATGCTTTCCAGCAAAGATCACAGTACCGTTTATATAGCAAAGTGTGCATGATCGTTTAAATGCAGAATGCACAGAATCATTTATATAAAAGTGCACAGAATCTAATTTACACATATTGCCGGCAAACAAGACCACTAGGCCATTCACCTACTCAAAACTACCTTGTATGCGAGAAAAAATAACAGGTACAAAGTCCTCTACAATTCTGCTCAGAACGGTACAGCAACTAAACCAGCTCTTTATAAAAGCAGGTCCCTCTGAATCTTTTGATGATAAATTGGATGAATACATTTAAAACAGAAGGTCCTCTCTTATTGTGACAACTGATACTACAGCAGGACCTTCACCTGCTGCACCCCACAGCATCCAAAAGGTGCCTGTGCCCTCACTTCTTGCCAGGGTGACTGGAGATTACTCGCTGGAGTAGCTTATCTTTGTAGGTGCTACACCTGCTAGCCTCCAGCAGACCACTTCCGCATTTGCTAGGGTGGAAATTTTGCTATGCACTGTAGGCTTTGGGAAATAAATTGCCTATTCAAATGCACTAGATCTGTTTGTACGGATACCTCCACACAACCTACATGCTTCGCTTCAATGGAGCAGCAGTGGAGGGAGGGTGATGGGGGCAATCTCTTTCATTGCCCAGGCCCCGCCGGCCTAATATCCGGGAGGATTATTCATGCACGCAACACGTGTGCACTAGAGGAGTCAATCCACAGCCGAGCAGATAAAGCTCGAGAGTGTGGGTAGGTGGTGGGTGCTGGTCAAGCGAGAGGCCAATACATGAAAGCATCATCAAACACGCAACTAATGCATGCGCACACCCCAAATGCAAACATACACAGCATGTGCCCACACCCAACGCCCACAGATGCAATTCAAGTCCAAGTGCAACTAATTAATGCATACACGCAAGTTTGCATCTACACACGTACTGCACGTGTGTGACTATTGCACAGACGCACCCACTGTGTGCACATACACAGTTACTGACTGGTGCAGAGATAATGGACACCCACAGAATTAATGTGTATGCAACCAAACGCAATATGCACGAGTGCATGCACAGCAGAATGCGCACATACACACCGTATGGACAAAGAACTAGTAGTTGAATCCTCAGAGCGTGCGCAAGAACACATAATGTACGTTTAACTAATGTACACATAAACAAGAAACACACACACACATACACAGCTAATGTCCATGCACACATGTGGTCAGCATAGAGAGATAACGCTCACGTCCACATACCTGCCGTGGGATACATATACAATACACAATATACATATACAGCTACATATACTGATAGAAATGTATAACATTTATGTACGAACAGATACCTAATGTACACATTCACATGAATACCAAATACACACACATCTAAAAATCCACAACAAACGAATGTGTTTGCAACAAATGTACCCTTACACAACCCCTCCACCTTCCTAAACACCCTAGGAATTGAACACCCATACAAGGCTTACCTGCACACATACAACTAATAGATACGTAATCCTAAAATGAGGGTCATTGGCATATTTAACTGTCAGGACATTGATCTGTAGAAAGGGGCTATGCAAGGGGTGGACTGGATCACCAAATGGTCTTGGGCACCAATGAAAAGTGTGCCACCATTGCAAATGTCAATTCATTTCTTTTGTGACAGACTGAATAGTACCCAAGGGGCAGTTTTTTGGTAAAGTGTGCTTCAAATTGTGCAATTTAAAGAACATTTATTCAGGAACAATGGGCAAAGCTACTAGCCGCTGGTGAAGTAACTTATCATACTGGCCCACTTTGGCCAAAAAAGAGTCCCAATTTGACCCAAACACTGTCCCACACTAGTATTTTGCATGTTCATTTCGGGCATTGCCCTCTAGGCCAGTCAGAGCCTGGGCTATGCGGTTGGTCGGAGCAATGCATTAGTCCGTGGGCTCTTTTACTTTCTACTTTCGGAAGCCCATGTGAGAAAACAGTAACACAGGGTCCAATTGCTTACTGGGATTCCATCCCGGGAGGAAGGCCTTGCGCGGACACCCCGTCTATGAAGCAGAGAGCTTACTTTTAGCATTTCTGTTTAAGAAAAACACCTATCAAATGTGCAATGTTCCGGGAGATGGAGTGCCCCTCGAGCTACAGCCAGAATGCAGCCCTCCTCCCTCTTTGAAGCATCTGCAGATCAAAGGGTTTGGAGGCAGGCACACATGAGCTATTCTGATCAGGGTGAAAGGACGGCTATGAGCATTTAAAGCAGCAGGTTAAGGGCACTGGCACTTACTTACCGGATTTGGAGTCGGCACTCGGCTTGGCTGCCGGCAGGGACTCTGTCTCCTGTTGGGGCCTCGAGGGTGGGTGGCCAGTGCACAGTCCACACTGGAGACTGCTGGCACTAGTGACACTATGGCAGTGGTTCACTGGCAAGGGCCCAACTAGGCCGCACGCACGCAGCAGGCAGGCTCTCTGTCTCAAGACGGTCGACCGACGCCACGCCTAGACACCTTCAACTCGTGAAATTAAGGTGGCACCACGCTGCCTCCTGTGGCAAAAACAACACATCACCATGTCATTTCACTGCAGTCAATGATACTATACAGAATTTATCAAATACTGCATAGTAACAACAGAATGGTAGTTTTCATTGGCTGTTGATACATTGCCATTGCTGGTCCCTCCCAGGCCCAGCCATGGCCTGCAACAATGATTTATGATCCAAGGCAGAGAACTCTTGTTGTCAACTTGAAATCAGAAAGCCGGCCTGGTGGGGGTGGGGGCACAGAGAGGAGAGCAGTATGTTGCTTAGTTACTTCTTCTTGGCCTTTGAGTTACTTAGGATTGAACTTTAAATTATAGTCAAGGCCGGGGAGGGGGAGCCAGCTGTGCGCGGTGTGCCCATGCCTCCTGCTGCAGGCAGGCTGGCACGTGTTATTCTCACACGAGTCACGAAACTCTCCAGGATCTGGGGGCTGCCTCTAGGGCCACCAGGATGCGGGACCGGGGCTCGTGCCCTGTTTGCCCCCCCATAGAGACGTCCCTGCTTCGATAGGAAAAGGGGACCATGTCTCACCTGGAGACACCCCACTCCCAATTCCCAAGGACTCTCCACCCAGGTGATCCTGCCTCGCTTCTCCATCCCCAGGGTCAGGATCCAAAAGCGACGGCCTTTGCCTGGCCACCTGAGAAGAGGCTCCAGGGGGAGTTGGAGTGAGAATACCCCCAGGTTTATCACAGTAGGTATAAGTGGGGGAGGAGCTGGGTAGGTTGTAGAGATTTCTAGTAGCAAAGTTGAGGACTTTGGGCCTCATTACAAGTATTGCAGTAAGTGTAAAATTGGCAGCAATTCTGTTACCGCCAACTTTACCACTATGCCAAATTATGAGTATTTCATAAAATATCTATAATTCCTCCGGCGGAATCACCTGCGTTGGAATTACCTCCAGCTGTAAATCCTCCAATAAACAGAGGAATTAGCGCTGGGGCTAATTTCACTGATGAATGACCTCCAAAAAAATAATACTCAATTCTGCCTAATGAGAAGACCAAAATCAGTGGAAATACCTCAAAAATTTGGTCAAAAACACAGCACAATTACCTCAACCAAAAGGTGGAGGTTAATACGTACAGGTGTCACAAATGAAGGCACAGGTATACCAGAACCACTGAGGAGGAGTATAAAAGGGCCACATCTAACGCAAACACACATCCAAGCAACATGCAACCACAAGCAGATGTCGATCTTGGGCTCCACTACCTGCTACCCAACATCCAGCTACAGCAGCATGCTGGACCACAGCAGGGAAGGAGACAGACACCACAAATGTGCAGGAGACATCTGCTGTGGAGGGCACCCATGCCACGCATCTTCCCTATCCATGGACACTTACATACAGCCAATCAATGACCCAATATCGATGGGACTGTCTAACCATCACCAAACTGCTCACCATGACACAGGCAGAACTGCAGACTGCCATCGCTATCAGAACTACCACCCCCCTGCTGAAGCTTGCGGCAGTGCCACACATTTGTGGCACGGATGGATCCAAACACACAGTTGGAACACTGCATGGGATGTCAAAGTCCTGGTGGCACCCATGAGGTATGCCCATCTGCACATCTCCATGCACACCACCCAGATGCAAGTGCATGCAGCAAAGGCACGTCTCAACAACATTGTCCATTACCCCAATACCATAGCAGAATTGGATTGCACACATGTGGCATTGTTACCATACCCAACCCCCGGGCAACAGAACAGGCATCACAGAACAGGAAGCAGTACCATTCCATGAAAGTGCAAATGGCTTGTGATGCTGACGACACAATCAGCCACTGGTGCACCCGATACCCAAGGGCCACACATGACTCGATGATACTGTGGAACAGCACACTACCTGCGTACATGGAGAGGCATAGAGGACAGCCCACCTGGCTTGTGGGTAAGTAGCACTCAGACCTAACTGCAAAAATCACTGACACACCTGGGGTACGTATGCATTAGCAAATTGAAACAACTACAGGTCTCATGATACATGAACAGAAATGCACAGAACAGGCACAGAACCCTGACTGACCCACCCCAGGACACAGACTTGAACCATGCAATGACAACGGGCATCCTGCCATGCAATGCTGCACAACCTGTGCAAACATAGGAACAATGAAATTCCTGCAGATGATGACCATAACCCTTGTAGCACAGATGAGGAAGACGATGAAGTTCTGAATGTGAGGGAGATTTTTCATTTTATTGTTTCATCCCCTCTCCTAGTGAGACAGCCAGCACTTTTTGCTGGACTCATTCATTCTTGTGGGCTCTGTCTTTTGGAACCCTATTCTTTGTATTCTATCTGTACTATAGAATCTGCCTGCTCCATAGCTCTTAAAGGCATCTGTGTTTTTACTACTGTAGCACACAGCTCCTTATCGGCAGTGTTGCTGGGGAACCTTAGGGTCCTTCTTTAAGATTATTTGTCTCTATCCTCGAGTAACTACAGTTCTTAAGGATAGAGATATACTTAGTATCTCTCTCAAAACTCTATAGTCTGAGAGATTGGCACACACCACCTTCAGTGGAGTGCCATAGGGATGCCTAGTATCCCCCTTGGCTCTACTCCTGTGACTTTTTAGACACATAGACAATCCGCTAGCTATGGCTGGTGGCAGTGGATGTGTTCTACCAACTATTGTGTCATTTTTATACCACAGGCTATGTCCATAGCCTCGTTAGTGCACAATAGGGGCATCCAAGTACCAACTTGGGGCCTCCCTTCTTTTTTCACCATTACTAGCATGGTTGTCCTTTGTTAGCCCTTCATCTACTATTCTGGGAGGGGGTGGTCAGTGTGTGTGTTTTGACTGTATGAACTGTTAAAAACCACAGGTGCGCATAATAACCGATAATATGATAACATTGGGCCTCATTACGAGTCCGGCGGTAACCGTGCCGGAAATTCTGGCAGGTTACCGCCTGACTCGTATTACCATTCTGCCTCTGTGATTCCTGGAATCAACGGGGCATTACAACCCTGGTGACCCGGTAATTCCAGAGGCAGAATTCGGTAAATCCCCATTCCCATGGAGTCCCTTAGGACTCCATGGGAATGGGGAAGTGGAAATACCGGCACCATCTCAAGATGGTGCCGGTGTTTCCACGTCCACCTGCAGGCGGGTGGTGTTAAACCCGCCAGGTCAGACCTGGTGGGAATGACACCTCCCGCCTGCAGAACTCGAGATCAGTCGGTCCGGAAACAATGGTGGCGGCGGGTTTACCGTCACCGTTATTTCCGGACCGACTGACTCGTAATGAGGCCCATAGTCTTTTCCCTTTCTAACGTTGGTACAAATGTAACCACAAACAAACACAAAAGTGAAAGTGTCCTTTGAAGTGTATTCTCAAGTATTCCAAAGTGTTCTAGTGTACATTTCTAAAGTATTTGTAATGATTCTGGTGTATATGTAATACATATATAATTTTATATACATTATAAGTGTAAGTGTTTCTTTGATGTGTATGTCTAACTAAGGCTCAGTGTCCTTATCTACAGCTCCCATCTTCCTCTTAAGATAAGCCTACTGATCTGCCGCTCTACCAAGTTTCTGAGTTAGTACAGACTGATACTAAGAGTTGGAGATCTTCAAACCACTGGGATAGCTTACTAAAGTCTTACTACCAGTAGGAATTCAGGAAAACTCCCCTAACAGTGAACAGGGCACCACAGGACCTATGTGGTGATGTGAGGGTAGGACGAATGGTCAGCCAGGAACTCATGGACAATTTCTTATGACTTGGGACGCATGCAGCCCATACATTCAATGAATGCACAAGACCCAAATTGCATTGAATGAAAGCAAACAATATAATCTGGTTTAAAAAGTATTTATTTTTGTGAACAAGGACTGCCCAGTCCCAGCACCGACTCCCAACACCCACCCATAGTCCCAACACCAACTCCCACACCACACTCCCAACCCCAACAACTCCTCCCACTACTACTTCCTCTTGTCCCCTTTGTCCTTGACATGGGAAGCATGAGACATGAGGTGTCGCGAATGCCTGGGAGGTGTGCCTGCGGTTTACCCCATTCCCCTGGAAAACTGCCCCTCCGGTATTCAATAGTGAGGATGATGGCTAGGGACATGGTCTAGTTAGAGGCCGATTGCTGCTTGGAGAGCTCCCTCACCCTCTGGCTCACAAGGATTTGGCTTACATTAGTGTTTGCTGTGCTCCTGCAATGTCAGTCCATGGCCCGGGACATCCTTCTTGCCGACCCCTGAATCACATCCCACATTGCCTTTGAATGTGCTAATTGTTCTTGAGCAATTGCGCGCATCTGTGCCTGCCCCTGCTCAATGCGGTTCAGTCATTCCTGTGCTCTAGCACCTTGAAGCGTCTCATGTGCTAGATTGAATTACCAAAATAAAGATCTCAGACCAAATAACTGGACAGACCTATTATTTACTGCTATTTGATGTACTTATACTGAGTGTTCTTGCACCTCTTGGCCTCTAGAGACTTGCTCACTCCATCTTGTATAGACCTTATCCACTGTTAATTGACCAACACTTGGCTCTTGCAAATATGTTCTTCTTTAATCTAAGAGAAATATGTCTTATGTACATGGCTTATCCATCTGCCTCCCCTTGTGCCTTGCAATCATTCCTTAAAATAGCACCCTTGATATCATGTGAAAATAGACTCCTCTTTAATTTGTACACAAAGCTATTTCTCAAACGTCTCCTGACTCTGCATCCCTGGTCGGTCTCTGAGGTAGCTGGATTGAGTTTTAACACGAGCCAGCGCCCATCTTCCTATTATGGCCGCCCTAACCACATTATACTTTCCTATGTAGCAAGCTTATATATGTCTCACCTACCATGCATTACTGTGTATTTACAGTTATTGGTTAACAAATTACTTTATCTTCTTTGTATATATGATTACTTTATCATTTTGTACATGTTTCTCTTGTCATTGCAGTCACATCGTTACTCTTAAGTATTTTCATATTGTTTCAGTATATACTCGTACATCCTCTTCATGACATCACTTTGCCCTCATCAAATTTCAATCAGCACTCCATGATGTCCAATCGTGCGTCCTGTCATCATTCCACTCTTTCAGTAATAGGGTACATTGGGTGTAGTTGTCTGAGTACATATTCTCTCTTATACACTCAATGCAGCATAGGGACAACACATGGGGTCCCACAGAGAGCTCTTCTCCTGCTGTTCCAATATGATGGCGGTGAGGGGGTGGTAGCTAGGGAAAAAACGCATCCACCTGCTCCTCTACATTCCCCCCTCTAGTCGAGTCCTCGACCATATTTTCCTCTTCAGTCTCCTTCATCTTTTCTTAATACTGTTATTTCTTTGGGATCAATATATTTGTCACCCTCCTCAGATGACGGCCATTCTTTATATGGTCATCGACACTCCAGGTCATGTGACAGCAATCTCCCGGTGGTGGACAGAATATCCAATGCCCTGCATATTTTTTATGATCCTCAGAGGAGTAAAACATCAATCTTGGAGGTGCCAAGGGACTTTTTTGATATTCTCACTGGTATTTTCTTCATTTTGAATTTCTTCACCCATTGTGGCACCTATATCAATCATTATCTTCATCCCAATAGCTTTCTTGGCTGTCTTCTGGCACTGTCCCTAGATGATCCTTATGTGACAAAATCCTAGCAATACCAACACTAGTATAGCGCCAAGTATTTTGAAGGCATTTGCCTGCCAGGTTGGAAATCATGATAATAGAAATGAAAACCAGTCATCTCCTTCTATCTCACCAACTTCATCTTCCATCTTCATATACAAGGTTGTCAACATAGTTTTTGCTTCCACCAGGGTTCCATTATCTCCATCATGAGATGTATGAATGTACAGCAAGAAGTCCCGACCTTGGTGCACACATCACCTTCCATTGCTTTAATTGCTGTCTTGCTGAACAGTTGATGCTCCTGTGGAATATCATCATAGGCTTTTATTGATTTTGATGAGAAATAGTTCTCCCTTTTCAGCTGGCAAAGATTGACCAACGGCTTCCTTCTTTGGTGTTCATTCACTTTCGGAAATCCATCAATATCAAGGTCATTTTGAGGAATCACTAATGCTGCAACATGCATTGTTACAATGCAACATACTCCTCCCCAGTTTTTAGGCAACTGCATGTAAGCTCTGGATCCACAGGCCCAATATCCGTCCATCAAAACTGCAGTTCCTCCATTCATTACTGGGACATTGATTGCCTGCCCACATCTTTTGTTTTCTCCAACCAGGACCAAGCCTTCACTCTTGAAGCGTGTTGTTGCATTCTTTAGTGGTATTATAGATACTGGTCCTGCTTCGTTGTTGACCCATGTTGGTAACTTAGAGTTTCTGGCCCATGACTCTAGGCATCTGTCATTCACTATTTGCACTTTGATTACTGGGGCCTTCTTCAATAAGTGTGCAGGGCAAGAAAATAGACCTTCTTCCCATTCGGTGCTGGAGGCAACATGCCCATACACCAGTACATGAGGACTCTCCCAGCATCCTGGTTCTCCAGATCTTTCAGTCATATCTGAGCAGTCCATCCTCTTCATCTGGATGATTTTTATTTGTTCTCCAATTTGGGATGGAAATATATGCTTTTTGCCTGTCCACCCCATCCTACTTTCCATCCTCCCTGTTTTCACATAAGTATCTTCACATGGAAATGTCACTCTTGATTGCCATTGTAAAGTTGGCCATTTTCATGCGAATTGCCCTCTGGCTGTACATGCTGCTAGATGACTGAGATATTATGTATCATGTACAGGCATTTCTTTGGCAATAAATGTCTTTGCTGCGTTCTTGACATATGGTATTTTTTAAATGAGCCGAATTATCAAGATATTTATTTATATCTTCATGATCTTCCTCAACATCCCTTTTAAATCGAAATAGGTGCCTTGTAAGATTATAACAACCTGCTCATACTTTTATTGGGGACGATATTAAATGTTTCATTGTCATCCATCCCGTCTGTATTGTTTTTTATAACATGTCTAAATGACATTATAATCCAGAGGAAAACACAAATCATAATACAGAATATCACAATTATTATTCCATGAAAGCTCATCGATTTTCTTGATGGCAATGAGACTCTTATATGCTGAATCCTCCTCATTTTGTTTTTACTCTTAATATGTAACTCTGTAATTCTTTGTGGATCACCCCTTTATAGCAAGAACTTCAAAATAATTGCTATAATTATTCTAAAAACAATGTGATTATTCTTCGGGTTGCCGAGCAACACTATGATATTCACATTTCTCCTTACTAAAGCTGGATAAGAATATAATATATATGGAAAAACAGCATACAAGAATGTGTGTATTGTTATTACAACGGGTAACATAAGAGATGAAGTGTGCTTCTTTTCTTTTGGCTCCAGTACATCAAAACATTGTCTCTTTAACCTATCTAAAAAGTTCCAGAATAACTGCAAGCCTATTTATTCCTTGATCAAATTTGAAAGATATTGGCCCTTAATTTAAAGTTTTTCTGTGCTCTTCATTCTCCTTGTCTTTGCTGTTGGCCATTGAACAAGTCTTCATGTGCGGAACTTTATCTCTTGCCTTGCCATCGGTAGATGCAGGAGGGGCCGGTTTCTTCTTTGCATGGTTTAATGTCGTTCAAATGCAGCCAAGCCTGTCTTCCTTTTAATTTAGCAGCTGTGTGGGTAATTTCTTCCACCTTATGAGTTCCTTCAAAACGGGGCATACTCCAAGTGCGTACAAACATTCGTACCAACACCTGGCCCCCTGGGTATAGTCTGGGTTGCTTCAACAAATCCTCTGAATCAATGGGTTGGCTGTCTTTGTCACTTCTCTATGACCCCTGCCTCTGGTTCTTGACCTCTTGAGAGATGAAAGAAACACTTGCAGTCATGATTGTTAGGTAATCATGCATCTTGTCACCTGATGTCTTCACTACACTATGGGCATCCGTTTTTGACCTAGTTGGAGGGGCAAGGGGGGTTCTCACATGACATCCAGTCACCAACTCATGAGGAGTTTGATGGTGATCTGAGTGAGGCTGATTTGTTAGAGCATATGAGGCAAGGTGTAGGCAATTCAGCCCTCTCTTCTTCAAAGTCATTGTTATTTTCGCAATCCTCTCTTTTAACGGTCCATTTGATTTCTCACAGACGCCATTTGCCTGTGGATGGTAATCTGATGAAAACATATGCTTAATGCCTAATAGTAGAACTATTTGTTCAAACAATTCATTTAGGAATTGCATTCCATTGTCAGAGCGCAAGACCTTGTACACACCCCATATTTATGTAGTGATTTAGGTTTCCATGCTTTCAGAATGAGTAGATTGCTGAGTGAGTGACATGGAATCTTGCTGGTGAGAATGTTGTTGTATGGTTGAGAGTTCTGAGTGAGAGAGTTGGTGAGATGTAGCCTACCTGGGAGGATGCCGGTGCATGTTTGCCTGGAGCTCTGATGAACTTGACATAAGAAACATAAAAGATGTACTGGAAACTCATTAAAGGAATAACTGGAACATCAAGAGATGTCAGAGTCATCACTGGGAACCCAGAGCTTTACATTGGCGACAAGGATGAATTACAAATTAGCAGAGTTCTACATAGAGGGTTATGGTTGTTTGTGCCAATCAAATAAAGCATATGATTCAGCACAAGATGCATTAAGCTTTGTAATTTTAAATATGATGTGAGCAATGTATTTTCTCCATGTGGCAACTAAATGATGTGGCAAAATATTTTGCTGGTGGCACAAAGATGGGAAACATCCTGACTGTATACTGTAAAGCCATACAATCTGGATCAAGAATTTTCGCAATTGTGATAGAAAATAGAGACCTGCTGTTGCAGCGTGAGGACAATGAGGATCATTACATGTTTGCCGGTCTGGAAAATAGGTGCCAGTAATAACGTATACCGGCATTCTTCCGTACTGGCAAACTACACATTTCCTGGTGGGGGTTGACTGATTTACCTCCAGCTGAGAGCTGGAGGTAAATCAGGCCCCCACTGGCAAAAACAGCTTGTATTACCGGCACTGGTATTACCAGTGCCGGTAATACCAGGAATCGACCCATGGCGTCCTATGAACTCCATGAAAAGGGGGTTTTCTGACCATTGCCGGCACCCATAATATCCTGGTAATAGCGGGAGATCAGGTGCAGTAAAGGTAGGTCTGTTTGCCTGTATACCGCCAGATTTACTGGTGGGATACTGGCAAACACAGGAGCCCCAATGTACAGTTGAAGTTCTAGGTGTTAATCTAAGAGTATAGCTATGTTTAGTGCTGTTCGGCTATGCTATTGTGCTGTTTTATCGACACTCCAGGCTCCCCACCTTCAGGAGGAGGTTGAAGGCTTTGAATGTCGCACCAGCACCCGCGCCAAATCAATGGAAATGTGTGCTTTTCTACTGTGCCATTATGCTGTCCTACTGCCCCCTACAGGTTCCGCCCCCTTCAGGAGCAAGAAGAAGACTTTGAACGGCATGGCAACTCCTGTGTCAAGACAGTGTAAAGTCCGTTTTTTAGCTGTGACATCGTGTTATTCAGCTGTTCAACTGTACATGAGCACTGCAGCATTGCTGTAAGAAACCGAGAATGGCAGTATGGTGTACGCTTGGAGCACTGGCAGATATGTAATGTTATTATTTTTTTTTATTTGGGGGGACCTTTAATCGGACCAAGCTGGACTAAGGCATTCATTGTTGCAAAGCGGAGTTGGTATGCAAATGCATATTGATGAGTGAGTCATTGAGTCTCTCGATGAAAAAAGGAATGAACAAGTGATCATTCTAATCTTTTCTGACTAGTCGTGTACCTTGTATTCTCTTACAGAACAACTTCTATCTTTCCATCTCCGCTGGAGTAGTGTGACTGATCTATAGAGTGAAGAAATGTGCACTTCACAATTGACCTGTGAATTACTCCTTAATTTTGTTCCAGACCTGGGAAAACAAAAAGCACCAGTAAGATTGTCACCTCGCCACAACCAAAAGAATATGCTACTATGGTGTATCTTTCTTAAAAGCCAAAGCTAAGCACAGAGAATCGAGGTATTTTTAGGAAATTTTGGAGCAGGTAGCCAGACACACTCATACTTACCTCAGATGTACAGTGTCGGGCTCCTGCCAAACTAGTGAAGGAGGTACATTCTCCTCATCTACCAACCCATGAGGGGGTGTACGTTTGCTTACCAGGTGGAAGTAGACCATGCACTGCGCCCTGTGATAAATCCTGCAAATTCGTCCTTTCTCCCCAAGGGGGGCAACCCCCTTTGGAACTAGTGAGGTGAGCCTGCTATGCAATATCCTCCCTAGAGGACAGGGTAAGCAGGATCCCACTCGGGGTGAGCCCCCTCTGGCGACAAGGAAAGTCCAAGCCATGGTTTAATGACGCCTTCCCTTCTCAATGCTTCCACAATATCTATTGTTTACATGGTGGTACACTATGACAAAGTTATGTAGGGCCTCTTTCTGACAAGCTTTCGAGCCGATGAAGACTTGAACCAATGGTATCCTTGCAGGTGTCAATGAAATATATTTAACTGCACCTGGAGACAAGCAAAGAGGTGGAGCAACCGGCGAGTGGGAGACGCTGGGCTGCATGAGTGCGCAGAGGAATGATCAATTCCCTCAAAGAAAGGAGGAGAGGGGAGAGCGAGATCTGCAGTGTGTTGGGTGGAGATTCCTGGAAGCCCGTGGAACACTACTTCTGGTTGTACAGAAAATGAACTGGAAATGCTGGTCATGACGAGGAAGAAGGATGCATGTAAGACTCGCAAGCAGTGGCTCAACACCTCGCTGAGGTGGCACCCCAGGGACGCCATCTGTCTTGAGGAGACGCCAATGCTCAAGGGAAGCACAGCTGCTGACAAGAGGTATCCAGCATCAAAGCCAAGGCAGGAGTCAGGAGGTGAAGCTGGTGGTGAATCCCAAATCGGGCTGTAACTACGTCCGGAGCAGGGGAAAGAAAGTGAGTGAATGAGAGTATAGGCATGTATAGGATTACCAGTCCCTGAATCCCTAAAATGGTGAAGGAGAATTACACAACAACCCAATGCCTGTGTCGGGCTGAACCACTGAATACCACGGGAGGGGTTAAGTGAAACCAGAGATGAAAATGGGCTACCGGAGCGCAAGGCCCATGTTGGGCTGACCCACTGAATACCCCAGGAGGGGTAAAGAGAAACCAGAGACCAAAACATGCCATCTGAGCCAAGGCCCATGTGAGACTGAACCGCTGTACACCCCAGAAGGGGAAAAGAGAAATTGGAGACTAAAACGGGCCACCCAAGCCCAAGGCCCGTTTCAGGTGAAGCATCTTAATACCCCTGTAGGGGTTGAGAGAAACCATACAGCAAAGTAGGATATCCAGGCCCGAGCCAGTTTCAAGCTGAGCACACAACAACCCCTGGAGGGGTTAAAGAAAGCAGAGTACTGAATTGGGCAGAGCAGGCCCCTAGCCACCACAGGGCTAAGGAAATGGAGATTACAGAACTGAACAGTGCAACTAGGACTACCCAAGTCCACAGCCTACGTGAGGCCTGGAAGCTGCACTCTTTAACCAAAGATACTAATAACCTTTGTTGTCGCTGTAATAACTAATTCCTCCACGTGCTGGAAAACATTTTGAGGAGAAGATGTAACAACATAACTGTTTTTGTTTTGAATGCTGTGAGATTCCTGAGGACATCCTTGCACCTACTCCCCTTGGATCCTCTTTTTTAATGATAGTCTTTTTTTTATTGTTGTGTTCATAGTTTACAGAAAACCTTACACAACATAGACAGTATATAATAAAACAGCAGATAAATAAGAAAGGAATTATGTCATAGAAATCTCATCCAAATCTCTTTAAAACATACATTAAAGCATGGATCAAGAGTAGATGTTTCAAACATACATCATAAATGAAAAGTAAAAACATGGATTTACAGACAAGAAGAAAAAAAAAGTTATTTCACGTTAGTAACCACACCTCATAACAAATTCGATCCACTTGACCAGTTCTGTCCATCTAACGAAAAATCCCTTTAGGGACTGAGATTAATTTTATTCAATTCTATTGTAGCTAACGTAAGGAACTCACTCAGGGCTAGAATCAATGAAATACTCATACCCCATGTACATCTACACCAAAATAGATTCACTGACACCTCCATGTTTTTATCGAATTTATCTTTGAAAGTATCCAGACACATAGTATCAAAATAAGGACACATGATAACTATATGTCTAAGGGTTTCAGCAGAATTCTTGTCCCCGCAGAATCTACAATGGTTCAGAAAGGAGTTAAATGCAGACAATTTGGAGGAGTCCTTCCAATACTTAATCCTCTCATAAGTGAGAATCTGGTTGAGCCTAAATTGCATATAGGTCATTCGTACATTAGCACATAGAAATCTTTGGAGACCCTAGTCGACCCTAAACAGGGACCTCTTAACAATCCCTGGTCGTTGCACTAGATCTTCCACAGTTAACCCAAGGGAAACCAGGACAAACCTCATCTTAGAGCAGAACTCTTGTATAGAAGAGACAGATTCTGCATGCATAACCAAAACAAGTGTCTCGTATAATGAATTTTTGGGTTTTGGGGGTCACTAATTTTCCTAAAGGTAGTGAGTTGTTTCCAGACATATCTGGCTTTCAGAGATAATAAACAAAGCTCATGTCTTATGCCCACATTGGGTATGGCCATACACAAACCCAACAGCTCCTTCCAAAGTTTCCCTTGTATCATATTCAGGATTGAACCTAAATTGTGAGTGGTAAGGTCAAGAACATATAAAATAATGGGTTCGAACTTGGAGAGATAGTAACGCCTCACTGGGAGTAAAGAAAATTTGAAAACTTTTTGCTTGAAGAATTTCAATTGAGCTTTGAGTTTATAGGCCTTATCAGATAGACTAGTATTCCAGAATTCAAGGCTGACCCTATTCGTAAGGTTATACCCAAGATAAGTAACAGCCTTGACCTGGTCCACTTTTTCCTGGCCCATATTCCAATCATATATCTGCACCTTAGTTCCTCTAGAGAAAACAAGAACCTTAGATTTGGACGCGTTGGACAGGAGATTATTAGCTGCAGCATAATGGAAGAACAACTGCATTTTCACCCTGAGGCCTCGCGGAGTATGATCTAAGAGAATAAAATCATCCGCAAAGGCCATCCATCCTAGCCTAATACTCCCCAACCTGGCGGGTGCAATGTGAGGACCCTGCCACAGTCTCTCCACATTGCACACGTACAGGTTAAAGAGTATAGGAGCCAGTATGCAACCCTCTTTAACCCCAACATAGGTAAAGATCTCCTGGGAAAGAGACCCCTCCTTTATCAATCGGACATGTATAGTGGTGTGGGTATGCAAGAGTGCAAGAAGCTGGATGAGCTTGCGTGGAATATTCATTGCAAGCATATTAGACCATAACTTTGACCTAATGACACCATCACCACAAGTCCAGTGAGGCTAGAAAAATATCCACCACACCCGTATTTTGTACAAAGTGTCTCAAATGAGCTAGTACAGTAGCATTTAAGGTGGTACCCATATACTCTCTAAAGCCAACTTGAAATGTAATCAACAGGGAATTGCCTTTGACCACACCATTAAGATCCCTGAGAAGCAAGATGGCTATGGGCCTATAATTGTTGGGGTTGTGTGCATCCCCCTTTTTGTAAATGGGTACAATAATGGACTGGACCCATCTCTGAATGGAAATTACTTACCATACGGAAATTGTCAATGATAGGCAGTGAGATTGCATCAATATCATCCATAGTTATTGATCTTAAAAGAGGGATATTCTTGAAAATATTCAATAGGTTCGTCCTCTTGAGACTTGTCACCTGATCACATTTGTTGTGTTTATCCGACCAATTATTTTACACTTAATTGTAGCACCCAGTCCCAAGGGAGCAGCACCTCAGGCTGTTCCCGTGGACCTGTAATACCCCGACTCTTATTATGGTCAACAACCTCAGGCAAAGCAGTCTTCATAGGCATCTCACTCCCAGTTATATCCACCACACTACCGCGATGAGGACCCGGAGTCAAACATCCTTCTCCAGTATTAGGGTGGATAGCTACGAACTGCAAATCCATAGTTGGGAGGATAAGAGTGGGCTGCGACCCCCGTAGACACCCGAGCATGCATCGTACCAACGATCTTCCCAAAAGCAGTCATCTTAGTTTGTTTAGTCTGGGATGATCAAATACATTTTTCACCCTGACCTCCAAGTGCGATCCCACCAATGTGCTCGGTCCCTCCTTAATCCGTTCCCCACCATTCTCTGCCCCATTATGTGGAACGGCATGGTTTTTCAGCAGCTCCCTAGAATTAGAACCTTCACCCCTTGCAATGGTTTACAGGGGCTTATGAATAGCACTTGTTCATCTTGTTCAGGTATTTGCCTGATAGCCTTGAGATTAGAGTTCCTCCCCTTGATTTTGGCCGCAGGCATGTTTTTTGTTTTTTTAGCAAATTTGGACTTCTTTTTGCACTTTGTCCCCCTAGGAGGGGAAGTCTTTGGTAATTCTATTCTTTCTTGATTAGAAGTAGATGGAGAACTCGCCCCAATCAATAGTTTGACATCTTGTTGTTGGTTAGCCTCTTCCATAAGCACAAGGGCCTCCACCAAAGCATTTGTACTGTCGGGTGCACAGGCAAACCCTCTATCTTGAAAAACCCTAGGGGTCTGTCAGAAAATCATCCCCTAGTGGTAGAAATCCCAAGAGCTTAGACATTCCAAAATCGTTGTGAATATAGCACCGAGAGTTGATAGCCTAATTTTGTGTTCATCTGACATCACCCTATTTCCTGTAGAATTATTATCACAAAGAGGTTTGCCTCTAATAAGACTATCCAGGAATGTCATACAAGAGGACAGCTCGTTAAAGGCTGTTTGTTGACCCACCCGGATCCCTCCCAAATTCTCCTGTGTGTCTCCTAGAGTCCTAAGAGCCAAATTCAGACTGACATGCAAGTTAGACAATAAGGGAGATATAAGATCGCCAACACCCAACACATCAGAAGATTTTTTGCCTTCAATCAGGCTCTGTGCCGCCATTACTCCCCTAACGTCGGAATCGACGATTGGGATGAAAGCAGCACTCGGTTCAGAGAAGCATTCCTTCTCAGGGGCCCCTGGATTTGTCACCCCCTCTCTTATCTTAGAGGTACAGAGAACTTTACTTTGTTCCAATTCAGCAAGATCATACAGTGGGGATATGAGTTTGTCAACTGTACCTAACCCACTAAGCCCACGTGTACCTTGATTAGACTCTTTGGGTTGTGATATCTGTGTAGGTTCTTTAGTTTGATTCAATATGGCCCCTACAACATAGGCCCTAAGGTCTTGATTATGGTCAACATGACCAACTTGTTTATTACCCCCCTCAGGCAAACTCCTTTTTTTCCTTAAAGTAGTTAAGTTCACTTGCACTATAGGGCAAGTCTAAATCTATAATCTCTTTGGGCAAGTCCCCTGTAGCATCAGCAGCTTGTTGGCATGAATCCTCAAAACAATCTCCCACTTGTAGCTGGTCCAGGGACATTGCCTTTTGGATAACCTTTTCCTTATTTGCAAAAATAGGTTATCTGTAATTTGGTAGGATGCCCTAGTTTGCACTGGCTAAGGGATCCAGGTACAAACCTAGAATCTTCAGAGAGTCCTCCAAATACAAAAACAATAGAAGAGCTACAGTTGGGGGAACCCTTCGGTGGCCCAGATTCACTAATGTGAGTACCTATACCACCACCATTAAATGAGTACAAAAGTCCCATCGAACTTCCTGCTCCCAACTTGCCACTTAGAGTACCAACTTTCAGTGGTGTTGAGGCGTGAAAATGAACCACCCTTCATACAACAGGTAAACATTCTTGTAAACATTCTGCATCAGTCAACTCATGTATACCCATAGTAGTGGGGGAATTTCCAAATGTAGCTTCTTCGATAGTAACCGGGTGCGAGATGTCCAAGAGTGGCTTCCTCTTGTCAGTATCAGGTAACACTTTGTTTACCGGGACGACCAATATGGCCTTGGCGTCTAGGCCATTAGTCATCCTTGACCCCACTTTAGTCAAAGAGTTCGTCATCCACTGCATTTGATTCATAGAGAGAGGCTTCAGCCCCTGTGATACTACTTGGGTCACTTTGCCGTTCATAGTCAGAGGCTTGTTAGAAGAGGAACAGGGCTCCTTGTTACACATTTCTTCGATGGAGCCAAAGCCACTTCTCAGGGTAGGCATGAAGCAAATGGATATGCACTAGGAACAGCACAGGGAGTGTAACCTCCCAATAGTGACCTCTCAATGCTATCACAAGAATTCTCTCACAACAGAAATCACAAAATGACTCTACATGTACCGAAAAACAATGGCAATCGCCACAGTAGGTGTCACAAATATCAGAAACGGCGAGGCTCAAAGGAACGAAGCCTGCAGTTGCCTCCCGCAATCAATGGTGCCAAGTCGGATTGGAAAAAGAAAATCAGCAAACAATTATAGACACCTCAGGATGTTTTTCTAAAAATAAAACACAGCACTAAGGCCCAGAGGCAGACAGCCCGTAATCAAATTGTACCTTCAAGACAAGAAGTTCAGTAAATTATGGTAGCCCCTTAAGTATAGTTATTTCAAGAACAAAGACAGTGAGGCTCAAAGGCACTATGCCCGAAGTCACGTTCTGCAAATAATAATATCAAGTCAAAATGAGAAAATCAGCAAACAATATTAATCACCACAAAGTGATTTCCCCAACAGCCACAGCGGATAGGCTCAAAAGCTTGAGGCCCGCGATCGCCTCCCGTTAGCAAGAGTATCTTTCAAGACCGGTAGCTTGATAGAGATTTCAGATAGCAGGCACCTCCTGCATCAAAAATAGAGCAAAACAGATAAGCAGTTTGCTTAGGATGGAAGTTTTGCTGCTTCGCTCCGGAATCCAATACAACAAAAAAAAAACATAAAAAGCTCAAAGGCTCAAAAACAACAAGACCATAGACACCTTCTGTGCCCATTCAATCAATTGTATTGTTTACATTTATGTTTATCGATGTTCAGATATCCCTGCCTTGCGAGCCACGAATTGCGCGTCCAATAAGGACAGGAAGGCAGTAAGGACTCGCAGTAAATCTGCTTGCACTGACTGCACTGCTTAAATACAAGGCTTAACGCTAGGCGCCCTGCTGCAGGACAGCAAAGCGGCAACTCCGCAGAGCGGCGTCTGCACAGCCAGCAGCAGGCTTATGTTGCTTCCGGCCCCCGAGCAGACACTCAGACAGGGGCAGGTGTGCCACAAAAAAAAAAGAAGCCGCCGACTCCTGCTCCTCGAACACCAGTATGCTTTCCCTGGAATTAGAGGATCCTCTTTGCAGGTGGCCAGGGAATGGCCGTCGCTTTTTGATCCTGACCCTCGGGTGGAGATGCGGGGATGATCACCTGGGCAGAGGGTCTTTGGGCATTGGAGAAATGATGTCTGCAGGCGAGACATGGTATCCCTCATTTTCCTTGTGATAACCAACCTGCCTTTATAGGCTGTTGCCAATCATCTTCCTTCATTTCCCCTCATTCATACCACTCTGGTACTGGGACGAGGAAGAGGCGACTAGGAGTGGTAAACACTAACCTGTCATTACACCACTCTGGTCCTCAGGAAGAGGCTTGAAGGGTGCTGTGAGGGTAAAGCATGGCCAGAGAACACCAGTAACTATGGTCAGGCAAATGGGTTTAAGGACTGCAAGAGATCCCAGTGCTGCAAGATACTGACAACATCTGCAAGAGCCGAACAGAGCTGCTGGCAACCCACAGAGAGGTTTCCAAAGGGCGAGCATGGCCTGCAACACAGCGAAGGCGTGGACAAGTAGCAGAGAGTGAGGAAAGAAGATGCCCGAATGAGCAGCCAGGGACTGGTGAGTGAATCAGAGGGAACATTCGTACAGGGGCGCTCCTGGGGCTATTACAGGGCAAATGTAATCGTTGGGTGAACAAAAATAGATGTGCAAGGCAAAGTGAACCCAAAGTGAGGGGTTACATGAACAAGTTGAACTGTAAGGGAAGGTCTTGTGAATTAAGAATTATTGGGGAAACATACAGACACCTATGAAAGAGATTTCTGAAGTGAAAGCAGAAGAGAACAATCTGTGTAAACTGTTAAGGAATCAGAAGGAGTATAATGTTGACCTGGAACTAGTTTTGAGTATTAAGAGACAAAAACGTAGTGTAAGCTGTAAGCTGGACACGCTGATGTTTTGGGGAAGGGAAACCTAAGACCTTGTAAACTCTGTTGTTGCCTTGAGGAATGGAACCTTGAGGCCCTTTTGGAACTGTGTGGTGTTCTTGGGGAAGGGTACCCCAAAACGTTGTGGGACTGCCTTGAACTTGGGGATGGGGAGCTGGGAGTAAGCCAAGAGCTTGAAAATGCTCAGAACTTTATTTTGGAGCACAACTTAGTTTCTTGTTGACATCCCAACGCATTGATTAGCTTTAGTTGTGAAAGTATAGGATTTGGACACAGACAGACTTTTATGTTGAACTTACTTACTTAGACTATACTTAGTTTCTTTAGGTAGGGAAATCCCACCTAAGTATAGGGCAAGTTAGGCCTTACACCATCCTGACATTTAAGTTAATAAAAGTCTTTTGTTTGGACTTTTAATCTGTTGTCTGTGTCTTGCTTCAAGGTGCCGTCACAATACCTCACCCTGAATGGCCGAGATCCTGGAAAGAAAGACTTAAAGACATAGTTCCACATTCAAATAGAAAAGAAAACAAACAAACTACAATCAAGGGGAGGAAACCCACGAGAACTCTGTGGTGGGGTCAAAAAAGAAAACAGCCTCCACATAATCATTAAAGGGGGAAGTATCCCTACTCTATGCTGGAGCTTAAACCTTGTTCTCTTTCTTTGTTTCTCTTTATGGCAGAGCTAGTGTAGAATACGTTTTGAACTGAGGAATTGTGGTTATGTTTGAAAGTGTTCTCACAAACTTTTTTGTTGTTTTGTAAAATAGGAACACCATCTTAGAGAGTGTTTGGAACAGGTTTTTCCTTTCTTTTAAATTAAGAACATGGTTGAACCATGTCGTCTTCACCGTCTCCTATGTCTGACTTAACAAAGGCCTTATGATGATGGGTGTGCAGACCTAAATGACCAACTAAGAGCAATGACCTGTGTATCTTTGACCTGGTGCAAGTTGCCAAAGGCATTAAAGTATCAAGTACACTTTTGATCCGGTGTGCTGCAAAACCTGGGGCAAGGATGAGAAAGAGAATGTCATTGATGCAGAGAGGAGAGGCTGATTTCAACAGGTGCCAGCATGCCTTGCATTTTTGTATTTGATATCCCTCCCCCAATGAAGCCCTTGAAACCTGTGCTGCAACAATGCCTACTTTAGTACAAGCTGGGCTACTAATGCAAATTAGCTCATTTGGTTCATAAATGAAACAGTAGAGTTCGTAAAATAATGTATGCAAATTCCAACTTTGAGAAATAATCCCTGTCTTTCCCTTTGTGAAAGCAGCCAGTACGAAAACAGATATTACATGTCCTTACAACTGACTCTCGGATCTTACAGCAGGATTTGACACCCAGCTCCTAAGAAGGGCTTAACAGCTGCACATGCTAAAACCTACCCCCACTCTCATATGGGAGTTGTGTTGTATATGCATGGTGAGTCTTTTTTTTTAAGTCTTTATTTAGATTATTCAAAAATAAATACAAGTCAGAACAGACAATCAAAATTGGAACAAATAGAGCATAACAAAATATCAAATGCAATAGACAAATAGTGAGGGGAAAAAAGAAAAAAAAACGACATTCTTTAATTGCCAACTAACCACCAACCAATTAACCTAAACAGCACTTTTACACTTAACTAACAAAAATACAACATCAAAGACACCACAATCATCAACCCTCCCCTCCCACCACCCACAGCCCAAAAATATAACACATTATGACAGAGCATCAGACATAAAACTCATTGAATTTACTCCATTATTCATTGTAAATTTCCTCTTTGTGTAATTTACTCAATTTCAATTTCTCAAATCGAGAAAGAATTTGCAATTGAACTAACCAATCCTCTATACATGGCTTTTTCCTAGTCTTCCAGACTCGTACAATCAGTCTGACAGCAACTAAAAAGACTTTATGGATCCAACACAACATCAGATATTCAAGATGTCCCACACAACTCAAAGATTTCAATATCACCGCTAATGGGTTTCTAGGAAAAGCAATCTCACACACTAAATCAACCCTATCCAAAACTTCTTTCCAAAACCCCACTACCTTTCCACAATCCCATAACATGTGTAACATAGTACCCTTCCCTCTCAAACAACCCCAGCACCTATCAGCATCACCAAGTCCCAATTTAAACATCCTATCAGGAGTCCAAAAAAGACGCCCTAATGTCCTCTGGTGAATAAAGCGCAAATTCAAATCAGCCTTTGCCCTAATAGGAACCTTCCACATATCATTTAAAGGTATAACCTCTCCAAGTTCCTCAGACCATGTACACCTCAATTTATCCCATACTATTAGGGAACGATTTTCAGTCGGAAAGAGTTTTAAAAAACTATATACCCTATGTGGAACAGTAGAGAGAAAATCACACCTCTCAGGTCTCTGAAATAGAGGCAGATCAATCATCTGACTCCTCTCCATCATTAAAGCAGCCAACAAATTATATCTTCGCAGTTCCTTTTGATGAAAACCAAACATAACCTTCAAATCCTCAAAAGACTTCATACCCCCATCATACCAAATATCCCCTAACAATAAAATGCCCCTATTAATCCAGCTTCTCCAACACAACATCCAATTTATTAATCTGCAAACCCGGATTCTGAAAGATGCAAGCCTCCTCATATAAATATAATCCTTGTCCACCACCAGTAAACAAAGAAATAATAGCATCTTTAGTGACCATCACAGATTGCAATTTAGCCACTTGCTTAGGCAACTTACCAAAAGAGCATAAACTTTCAATATGGAAAAGAATTAATGGGCCTCATTACGACCCTGGCGCTAATGGGTTAACGGCGCCGTAAAAGGCTGCAGCGCCGTTAACCCATTAGTGCCTGATTACGAGGTCCCTTTGCGGGACCCGACCTTAACAGCTGGTCTATACCAACCGTTAAAGTAGGGACCCGCAAAGGGACCTTGGTGCTAAGTACGGTACCGCAATTTGCGGTACCGTACTTAGCGCCTTCCCCATTCCCATTGAGCCCTATGGGGCAAAAATGGGAATGGTGAAGGGCCATGGAGGAAGGGGGAATTACCGCCCTGCCAACCTTGTAATGGGGTTTTAATTCCCCCTTTCTCCATGGCGGAGTCGGTAAATTACCGGCATGGACCATGGTGCTATTAGCACCATGGTTTTCTGCCTGGGTCGTAATGAGGCCCAATATATTTTCTTCAATTCGAGCCCAAAGCGGAACCACAGGACTATTCATAGAGAAATAAACAGATGATTTCTTTAAAAGAAAACCATTGAAGTAATTCTCAAGGATGGGATAGCCAAAACCACCTTCAGAAGTCCCCCAGACCATTAGATATCTCGGTATCCTGGGCCTTTTCTTAGCACCCCATAAAAATTCCTGAAACACCTTATCTATCCGACCGAGAGTTTTTTTTATTTAGAAAATCTTAATGGAAGAGACTGAATAATGCATAAAACCTTAGGTAAGAGTACCATCTTGATGGCATTAACTTTAGCCCAAACTGTCAATGGTAGCCTTTCCCATTTACGTATGTCCTTCCGAAGGGTTTCAATGAGTTTATCAACATTGAACTCAAGAATCCTCTTCATATCTCTAGTGAGGTACACCCCCAGATATTTCACAGAACCATTTTCCCATTTACAATTCCAATTTAACAATTGATCACGTACAGAAGTGTCACAGCCCGGGAAAACTATAGTTTTTTCCCAATTAATCCTATACCCTGAAAGTTTACCCTCCTCCTCAACCATATCATGTAATACATTACCACCCGTTTCAGAATTACCAAGTATAATCGTAACATCATCAGCATAAGCCAACACCTTAATCTCAATTTCTCCCATCCTAAATCCTGAAATTGCTGAATATAAAACAAAAATGGTTCCAAAGCCAAGTTAAAAAGATGTGATAAAGGAAATCCTTGATAAGTACCTTTGAACAATTTGAAGGAAGCTGACAATAACCCATTTACCCAAACTCTAGCACTAATATCTAATTGTAATACCCCAACAGCGGTAATGAACAATGGACCAAAACCCATCTTCATCAGCGTAAAATTCAAGAAGGTCCAGTTTACACAAAAGCCTCTTCGGCATTAAAAAAATAAAAAGTACATTTTCAGCTTCTGCACCATGCATGATGAGTCTTATGCAGTGGCTAAGGGCTTTAATAATCCTTGGAAAATAGACGTATATATCCACAAGATAGCATATGTTGGACCCAATGCATGTTTTATGTCAAAGGACCCTAAGTTTAAAAACAAAGCGATCCATTGCCTTTGGCATTCCAAAGGTTGTTATTTAATTATAAGGAATGAGATCATCACTGCATACAGGTTTGTGGCCCTCCCTAGTCTATGATGTCATTAAGGTAGCCTTGGGCAACCAGAGACTTACTGATCACTTACTTGTGATTCACTGCAGTATTTTTCCACCTGTAAGATAAATATATTTTTGGCTAAAAATCAGGTCACCTTTTGTAATGAGGTAGCCACTAGTCACCACACCAAAAAAAGGACCAGCTAGGAAGGGCTGAATGCTTTTCCTTTAAGGGAAAACCCAGAAATAAAGACGAACACCATGGTTCAGTAAAAGGTTTTATTAAATGTAGTGTGTGTGTTTATTTGATTTTTATGTCTGTGTGTTTTGGACTAATCCACCCACTCCACCATGGGGCTGAATGGAATGTTGAATAGAGAATAAAAGAACAAAAACGGAATTCCCCTTGCCAAGAATGGGCTGGGCAGGGGAGAAAAGAATCCAAAGGAGATTTGAAAAATGAGGATCGTTAGAAAACAGTTGTTAAGGAGAAACGAAGCTACAGGAGAAGGGGAAAAGAAAATAGAGCAGAGAGAACACAATAAGAAAACTCCCTAAGGGGACCTCTACCTCAAGAGGTCCCCCAGGACACAAAGATATTAAAGCTGCCAGGTCATGTGTGGGGAGCCCCAAAGATTGAACCGTTTGGCTGAGCTTCATGGGAGGGGCAGCTCAGCTGCCCACATGGCCGTTGTGGGTGACAGCCCATCCAGGACCAAACCAGGCCCTTTCTGAAAGTCTTCATGTGCCATGCAAGCTAGATGCCTTGGGAGGTAAAAGTGGGAATCCTGCTCTGCCCCTGACAATTCAATTGAAATTTTGGAATTTGTCCCTGGATACATTGGTGCGCCTGATTCACAGGATATATACTATTTTCTACAAATTTCCCACATATGTGTTACCAAGCCTCTCTATCTTTCACATTGATGCCTTGGTCATGCAGAGACTTGTACTAGCACGTATACATTATCAGGACCACTGGCGAGTCGTGCAATTGACTTAATTGGATTTGGCCAACATACCATTGGAGTAAAACCGAACAGTGAGAGATATTTTGTGCAGGACCTCTTTATCACTGCTATCAATTAATTTTCGGCCTTGAAAACAACCTGTGTTGTGAAACACGTGCCGGCTGTGCACAACTGACTATTTGCAACTTGAATTAAAATACTCATGATTCTCATATCCCAGTGATTGAACTTGATTTTGACTTATATTTGGTGCTAAGCACGTATCACCAGCCCATACCCCAAATCCTTACATATAGAAGGATGTGGTGCTCGTTTTGAAATAATTTTGCACGAAATTTAACAGCATAAACTATCGATGTAGAGCTCAATTTAAAAAATTTGATTAAGGACATTGTTTAATTTGCCACCTACCCTAATGCAGTTTTGAGAATTCAGCAGCATATTCGCAATTCTTGGTTGGACAATGACATCAGGTTTCTAAAAGAGGCCCTAAACGTTAAGGTAAATACTTGTATACACATTGCTTTAATAATTAAGCTAAAATATGATTGCAAATCACTAATCAAAAACAAGAAAAAAGAGGCACAATATCAAATGTGTTCTTTACATCAGCCAAAGAAAAAGATCAGTAGACCTTCTGGAGCACAGTTGCTGAGATGCAAGTTAAAAATGCAGACCGGGAAAATGAGGTGGGGTTTCTTGTCTCTCTTTGGCACTCTCATTTTGACACCCTTTATTGGTGAGATTCCCTTTAGCACAATGAGAAGATTTTTCAGTCCCGTTCCTCGTATATACAGTAGAACACGTTTGTTGCTCCTTATAAGCCCACATTGCAGGAAACGTCCCGGGCCCTGATTCAATTACTACAGACCTCTTTACTAATGAGTTACAGTCAGTCAATTAACTTTATTCGGCCGTAGGGCCGTCAAAGTACAGACAAATACAAAACACATAATTCATGTACATTTGCATCAACGAGGATTATCATCCGCGCTCCCGGGCTGTAAAGAAAACAGCATCTATAAGGGTTTCAGTCTCCAGGCCTGACATGATATCGGTGGGCCATACCTCCTTTGGGGACCAGTTACTTCACCATACATACTGCCACCCCACTTTCCTTTGGTGCCCCCAGCAGGGCTGACCCCTAGTGTAACTTCGTTGGCATCAGAGAGTATCAGGAACTCGCGCCTTCCCCCAGTGGGTAGGACATGGTTAGAAAGGGCAAAGGCGCTGATTACATTCGCACTGTGTGGTGCTAAGCGTCGTCTCATAGCAATACTCAAAAGACCATTGGCCACTCTTTGGTCCCCCATTTCGATACAAATAGTGTCCCAGGGTCCTCCCCGCTTGTGTTGGATTCTTTAGCAGCTTACTATGTCCTCTCGGATTAGGGAGGAACAACCACACACCGTTCTCAAACTATCGGGTGAATCCCTCGATTCAAGACGAGTACAATCACCTTTGGGAACTCTGTGCAAAAATATCCACCACCTCTACGGAGCCCTCCTGTTGTTTCACACTACATGCCTTGACGACGCAGGGATCTCAGGCCTCCAAGTCTAAAGATATTTGGGGCAGATGCATGATGAACGTGGGCAACCCCTACACCTTGGGTGTGACCCCAGGCTGGCCTTCTCATCGCCCCAATTGGTCTGCTCCTGCTTGGGCCATGACAGAGATTAGGCTGCCAGCTGGTTTAAAATGTTGGCACGGATACTGGGGTGAACTTGTGATGGTGGCCCCTTCTCTGGCTGGGGGATACTGTTACAAATGGGGCCATTTTGGCTTGGAGAGCTTGCCAGGGTGCTGAGTGGTTTCTCGGCTGCTAACCGGGGGGCCTTTATGATGTCATTCAATCTTGGCTGTCACTCACTTATCGCACTACCTCCCTTATGGCCTGCTAGGATACTCAAGAGCAGGTTCTTAATAACTGCCATTTCGTTTAGGACAAGGTTGCATTTGCACTTGCACTCCATTTGAAGGACCTCGTTACCTTGGACCAGATTTTTAGGATCATTGGGGAGTTTGAGAACATTGGGGTCTTTGGGATCCCTTGGAAGGTTTTTAGGCGGAGTAAGCTTAGATGACACAATGCCTTCCCGGTCATTCTTTTCGGGGGTGGGGGCGGGCTGAGCACTACTTTCTGGATTGGGACATCTCCATCGGGGCTAGATGTGATAGGATATGCGGCAGCACCTCCCTCCAGACTAGTGGGTGACTGAGGTATGGTAATGGCAGGCACAGTGACAGTAACTGAAGCTGTCACAGGAGCTGTGGCTGTAAATGTAAAAATAGAATATTCATGGCTCCCTGAATTAGCCCTTCGTGGGTCTAGCCCACCACTGTTCTCTAGGGGTGCTCTATTTGTGACAGGACTATCCACGGGACAATCAGCAATACAACTCCATGTACCAAGAGTATTTGTGCAGCTTCCACTCCTGGCACTGTTACCCATGGATGAGTTGCCTAGTTCCTTAGGTCCAAGGTACTTCTAAGAAAGTTGTTGATTTACCTTATAAATTGATAAGCGTCACCTGACCAGCTTGACCGGGCTCTGGCTGCACCTTGGTATTAGCAGAGGCACCACCTGATTCGAGGGAAGACATCCCCCTCTTTCTTTTTACAGTTAAAATGTTTCTCTTTGTGTTGTTAAACACCGGTAACACTGGAACATGTTGGGGGGATGACAAGGAGGAGTCCACCATGGACGCCATTTCAATCGTAGCTATTATACTGGCTAGTATTCTGGAATGGTTGAGACAACAGGAGTGGTGCGGTGGAGTGGTGAATGCAGTGGGCTGACATTTTAAACAATGGTTCCATTAAAGTTCAGGCTGTTTCGAATGTATTCAATTATGGGGCCCCCTCTATAACAACACCTCACCTCCGCTTCTGAGCAGGCTCTGTAAGCGGGCTCTGTGGGCTCTGTAAGATACTGCTGCAGGGTGCTCTACACCCCTGCGGGCTCACCTTCACGGGTGTGTGGGATTCAGCAAGCTCAGCAAAAACTATGCAGACTCCACAGACACAATCCTGGTTTGTTACCCTTGGGCACTGCTTTCTGTCAGGCCACTCCTCATTGGCCCCTGAGTGCTGTGATTGTGCAGCCTAAGGTGGCCGCTTTTCCAACCTGTCGGCACGGAACACCCGTGCCCTTACTCCCATGGGCTTCACCCTGTCGGGTCAGGCCCTGGGGTCTTGTACTTTGAGGGGGCGTGGCCGGCAGCAGCGTTCCCAGTATGGATTCCCTCCAAGGCCAAAACACATTTTCATTGGTGGGATTGGCGGGACTCCCGCACCCTTACTCCCTTGAGTTACTGATATGGGTTACTTCTTACTTTTGTTAGTGTTCGTTGCCTACAAGATGAACATATGCAGAGAACATTATATCTAATAACGAAGACAGAAACCAGCCAGGTAACTATCACTCTATATCGCTCATTGACAGTTTGGTAAAGTAAATGGAAAACGCTTTTCGATATACTTGAGGACTGGGCCTATGACCACATTTTAATAACAACTCTGCAGGGAGGATTTAGCAAAAACAGGGCTACTATGGAACAGTGTTTCCTGTTCTGTGCATTAGTCCAGAAATTCCTAATACAGGAGAAAACACAACTTCATTATTTTGTATCGATTTCCCAACTGTATTCGATTGAGTAGTCAAATAAATATGTGGCATGTCTTAAAGGAGAGCGCAATTTCTCCTCCCTTACCAGACATGACCCAAAAACTGTAAACAAGCAACACGCCCAGTATCCGGCATGAAGTAGGGGGTAATGCACTAGCCCCATCTAGGTAAATATGGGATTGGGACAAGGATGCGTTCTCTCACCCCTACTGTTTTTATTGTACATCCATGCAATGGCACTGTCTATTCAAGACATTGATTGCGAGGCTTCCCGAATTGGCGGTTCTAAAATGGTATTAATCTTTCAATCTCTTTCTGGCATAGAGAAACAATTGGATGTGCTACATACATTTTGTATAGGCCATAGTCTCGAGGTCCATGCGATCAAAAGTTTTTTCATGTTTTTCCATCCCACTCAGACTACCAAGGTGACTCTTTACTTTAATGGAAATATACTCAAACAAGCACATTATTTTGATTATTGGGGATAAAAATGCCAGCCAATGGTTCATGGTCAGATCAAGTGGACCATAGGAAGTGCATGTTCAAACAACAAATTGGGGAAACATATTCATTTGAATGTAGATCTGGTGGGAACGTGAGTGACAGGATCAGGGTCATGGCCCTGTCAGGGGAGGAGAGAAGGATTGGAGAATCCCGCTCTCTGCCAGCCCCCCTCATGTATCATGCCCGTTTCTTATTTTTAGAACCACAACTCTCAGAATGCACCTGGGAGCAGCCATGACAACCTGGACGATAGCCAAACAATCAGGAGATCTAAAACACTAGTGCTCAAAGGCGTTTTGAACCAGTATTGTGTACGTACGTCCGACAAACTTCAGAAAACCGTGCACAGGGGCTTAGAGGTTTTTTTTGGCCTTTCCTCGGTGGAACCAAACCCCCGGGGAAAAGACAGGCACAGATTGCTTTATAGAGTCAGGTGCAGCCCGTAGAAGGAAGAAGGGGGAGAACCAGCAGGATCACAGTGTAAAGGGAGACAGAAGAGAGGCCGAGTGTTAGTTGCAGGGGTGAGGTTGGGAGGTATGAAGATGGGCTGAGAAACCAGGCAAAGGATGGTCAGAGGAGTGGCATTTGTGAGAGAGTGGTGTCAGTTGTGTTTGTGTGTGTGCGTGGGTGTTTAGTGTAGTGTGAGACGGGAAGGTGTGTAAAAGGCGAGTAAGGAGAGAGAAAGAAAGATGGGGAGAAGTGTAGAGGGGAGTAAGGGAGAGAATGCAAGTGAGAGAGTGTGTAATGTGGGAGGAGGTGGAGAGATTGCAAAACGATAGTGGGAGAAGTGGTGATGGCAGAGTGAAGCAGGAGGTGGGTGAAGATAGTGGTACGAGATAGGCAGAGAGAGCGTGGTATGGCATGGATAGAGAAGGGGTGTAGTGAGAGGTTAGAAGGGGGTGAATACCCTTGTTTGAAAATGCTGTTCAGTCTTCCTCTATTCTTTCCAGACAACTACCTATATCAGCATTCCTGGTAACCAATATCAGTCCAGCCCACTGGAGCCTCCAGGGAAATGCCTGTAACCAGCACTTTCCCACCGGCAATTAAAAGATAAAGAACCATTGCACAACACCAGCATTTACAACAAGCATCAGCATGGACCGATGCAGACGGTTCGCATACAAGGAGTCGCGTAGCTGTAAACCAGCCATGGAGCAGCTCCTTCAAGTACGCTGGAAACCCAATAACGCTCACACGCGACACTTTTCAGAACAGGCCACCATTGTCAGAGGCTGGTAGACCCATGTGAGGGAAAGAGGCTGGGCTATGCTCCCTTTTTATGTATTTGCCTAATTGTAACACCTCCTGGATGGGGAAACCAGCGACTGATTGCCTGTGGAACCATTTTGGAAGCAGCAATGGGAGAAGGAGGAGGGGGGGCAGATAAAAACAGAGTCAGGAAACAGGAAGGGGTGAGGTTGGAGGAAGAGGTGGCATATCAAGACACCCAAATCAAAAGGGATGGTGTAGAGGGCCATGGAGGAGATTTTAAGACCAGGTGAGGTATTAGCTGGTGAGAGAAAACGGTACTGTTAATGTGTGTGGAAGTAGCAGAAATGGGAGTTGTAATAGGAACGTGCAGCGCGAATGATGAGTGAGGGAGTGAAAGTAGAGTGACTGGAAAGTGTGAAGGGAGGAGTGGTAGCACTGAGGAATAAGTTGTAGCAGTGCAGAGAGAAGAGTTGTAGTAGTGTGGAGGGATTTGTAGTAGTATTTGGGGTGGGAGTAGTAGTGGTGTTCAGGGAGGATCAGCTGTAGTTTGGAGAGGGGAAACACAAGTAGAGGCAAGGAAAGAGAGTAGTAAAGAGTACGATCGAATGGTTCAGGTAGACAGTAGAGTGAGGTACTTCGGCAGGACAGAACAGGAAGAAACAGGGTGAGCGGGGAGTGATGACTGGTGTAGGATGGTGGTGAGTAGGAGGAGAAAAGGAGAGTTGCAGAGAGATATGTAGAGAGGGATATCAAAGCACTGAAGGACCAGAGAGGTTGAAAACAGTGGCTCCTGAAAGGCACAACCCATAAACCATATTTTAGGGAAATGGTTGGATATTAACCTTAGAATGTTCTCTGAGGGAATCAAGATAGATAAGGCATTTGTCTTTAGACCATCATCGAAAGCTAAATGGATTTTAGATAGTAGGGCTTATCGATCACTAGCACCAATTTTGAGTCGAGGGTAGCCTGGGTTAGGGTGCAGGATTGCTCATCCATAGGGTAGAAAGAGAGGGATAGCCACTAAACCCATTGGAAATAAAAATAACCATTGAACTGCCTTCCAGTTTCTTTGAACTATCAAGGCAATACGGCCCTGATTCAGAGGCCACCTAGAAGCAAGAGTCCGCTGAGACGAATCAAGGGTTTTCGTCCCTTCTCCCCAAGTGGGCCACCCCTTTCGAGGCTAAGGAAGGGATCCCACTCCGCAAAACCCTCCCTAGGTGTATGGGCAATTGGGACCTCAATGGGAGTGACTCACCCTTAGGGGACAAGGGCTCCCTTTCTGATGAGGAACTCCCTGAATTCAATACACTATCTGCCTATATCGGTCTGCCTGCTGAAAAGATCAATCTGTCAACCTAATGTTGGAATACTGCCAATCTGGAAACAAAACTGCAATACAGAGAAAAAGGAAATGTCTCTTTAAATAGAGATGTGCATATAACTGGGACGAGTGAACCTTAAGAGGAGAGAGAAAGAACAGGATACAAAGGGGAAGCCCTCTGATGTGCACTTTGCAGAGGTGGGGCAGAACGAAGCATAGGGACCCATGACTTCATGAGAAGCAAGAAGCCCCAGAGACTCCAGAAATCCGTTGGCAGTACAGGAAGCTGCAACCCGCACAAGGTGGTGGCGTGTCCACCTCGATAGCATGGTGGGTGAAGGGCCCCACCAAAAATGCCAAAACCCCAGGTTTTGGGAGCATTGTCTGCTTCCTACCAGCTAAGTATACGGACGACCACTGAGAACTCAGAATCCAAGTACCAGAGAGTGTTCTGACCAAGAGCGATTCCGTTGCAGGGACTGAGAAGTGCTGCAGAGAAACAAAGTACCAGAGGGTGTGTGGGAACAAGAGAGATTCCGCTGCAGGCACTGAGAAGTTCCACTGAGCAAACAAGTACCCAAGAGTGTGCCAACCTGCTACAACAAAGCACAAGACCTAGCCGCGAAAGAAAGAAGCCAAGTACCCGAAGGCATGCCCAGCCCTGAGACTTTCTTCTACAAGGAAAAAGGTACCGGGGAGAACCGAAGAGGTGGAAGGCTTCCCCAGCAAAGTACCTGGAGGGGAAAGGACTCTCAAAATCATAACTTGGAAAGTGAAACAGTAAATGATTATTGGAGAGCAAAGGCATACAGAGCATGATAAATAACAAAGGTTGTGAACTAGATAACATGTGGAAAGAAATACACTGGGAAGAAGGGTGGAATTCTCCAGTCCAGAGAAGGAGACTTGAAGATCTAAGGGTGTCGAGGGAGTAGGGCCTTAAAAAAGACAGTATAGTGTCAAGAAAACAGGAGAGGGGAATTAGTGATTTGAACAAGGTCAAATTGAATAGTGGAAAAAGTGAACCACAAGGATATAAGCAATATCTAAGTTAAAGCAAGAGAGCCAAGCGATATCCCAAGAAATACTATTGTGAAGCTGGAAAGAAGATGAGTCCAAACCCTGTAAGCATATGGGAAGAGCTCCACAAACTCATGAAGCACATATCAAAAGACTAGCAGACCAAGTAACTTTGGAAAATCTATATTCTAAAAGAAAGAGATGTGTACATTAACCAAATGAAGAGATACAATGCCAATAGAAAGAGGAAACCTCTTTGAGGAACAACGAGGAGAAGAGAGACATTCTTTTGGCCTATATTTAACTTATATTATTAGTGGTAGGGTCAGGTAGAGTTAGGTTCGGTACGGCAGACTATTACTTTTGGCTTCCTGACAGTAGATGAGCAGCTTTATTTAATTTAGATAGGTAGGGTGATCCCTCCAGTATCAGTGAGATATAGGCCTTTACCATTTAATTTAATTAAAGACCAAAGTAACATATCATCCTTGTCCGACTCCTTCTTCTGACTCGACACACCACCTTCTTGGAGAGAGAATTCAGAAGATTAGGGTAAAAGAGCAGAAGCCTGTCCTAGATGCTAACCTCAGCAAGTACTATCATAGAAGTACAGAACAGCAGGTTTGATCTTCCATGCACTGACCAATTAGGCATTCACAGCCATTTGAAGACCCTCACAGGGGAATGCTTATGAAATGCAAAGCTGCTACAACTAGTGATTTCCCACGAATGAGAAGATCATGGTTGAGACAGATCTAAGGGCAGACCTGTCGATGAACAAAATATGTTGAATTATCTGCTTATTTTCAGACTAAACAATCGCATTTCTCAACTGGTTTACAAAAAATATGCTTGAACTGTCTCCCAGTTTCCGTGCATTTTTAAAGCCATCTGTCACACGTGGTATTACTATCTGTTGAACTTTGCAAAGCTCAGGTCTGTATTACACTCTTGTATGAGAATGAGCATTGGGGGCACGTTTTGGCATCATCAGTGGAATTGGAGGAGAGGTGTTTAAAAATATATATATTGCTCCCACCCAGATAATACGCAGACAGTCCCTCTGCTGTTAGGAATAGATATATATGTTATTTTTTATGAGGCTCGCTTAAGATCAATATTACTTTGAGTGTGCCTCAAAATGGTGATGGATTCGTTTTACTTTGATTGTGCTTGTATTATCAGAATTGGATTCCTTGAATTTCTTTCTAAATTTTGAGAGCGGTTTATTATGTATTTTAATGTATTTTATAAAGCATCATACCCAAAATGTTATTCAGTATAACATAGTATAGACTTTTAACAGAATTGTATGTTTTCCTAATGAAGAAGAATTGTCTGATTGATTGTTTCAAACAGTTAAGACTTCAAGGAGTGAGTGGAGAACAGTGCTAATGGCGGACGTTTAACAGTGTCTCTAAACATAATCTTTCTGTACCTTAGAAAAGGTTTTCTCCCCTCATTTGGTACAATTTCCAATCTCTGAATCTAACAGACTCTTTTAGAGAGAAGATATATTGCGCAAGATCTCTTT
This sequence comes from Ambystoma mexicanum, assembly GCF_040938575.1. Lineage (NCBI taxonomy): Eukaryota > Metazoa > Chordata > Amphibia > Caudata > Ambystomatidae > Ambystoma > Ambystoma mexicanum. The sequence continues at coordinate 541,623,649 of NC_090927.1, forward strand.
CACACTGGGATGGGGACATGCCTCAACCCGTGGTAGGAGGACTAGCAGGGTGTTTGCCAGAGCTACTCCTGCACCAGCGGTGGTGTGGGAGTTGGGAGGGCCCCAGTCTCTGTCCCTTCTACTTGTGGCGGCTGCAAATGTCAAGTACCACTTTTTCTTGCTCCATATCTGTAGTGCAATGCTGTCCTGTGTTTTCTCTTTCTGCTGTAGTACTGAAAACTCCAGAAGTCATTGAGGTAGTCACCCGACATCAGTTGCCACCAGAGAAGGAGTCTGCAGCAAAAAGAAGAACATATGAAAGCTGCACAAGTCAAACCAGCAATTTGAAATCACGGTGAAACGTGGATATGAATGCTACCATGGACTTCTCTCATAGTGGGCTGCCATTACAAAGACCCGGCAGACCCACGTCCTAAAACAATGGATGGATTAATTTCCATTTTAAGCTTTCTGACACGTGTAACTCAGCCCATGGGAGAAAGCAGGTAGTGGTTGGCCCAGGGAACCAGTTGAAGTGGGGGGGGGTATTCAGTAGGGAAGTGGGAGAATAAAGAAGGGCAGAGAGAACCGGTCTGTGTGGGTTGTTCTGGTGAGGTCAAGGGAGTAGAGACCATGTGGTTGAAGGACGGTGGAGCGGGGCATGGAGGAAGATTATTGAGAGTGTATGCAGGGTGAGTTATTGGTTTGTGAGTGAAAATGGTACTTGGATGTGAGAGTGTGTGTAAGGTGAGTGAGACTAAAGGAGAGTGTAGGATGAGAGTGATAGTGAATGTGAAAGGAGGCTGGGAGAGAGAAAGAAAGGTGACTGTAGGAGGTGTGGTTGAGAATCCAGTAAACTGGCAGGAAATTGTAGTGTTGAATAGTGAGTGGAGAGTGTAGCAGAGAGTAATGGACCGGGAGAGTCGTATAGAGTTGTGCATGAGAGTGTCGTGGGAGTAGTGAGTAGTGGGAGGAGAGATTAATGGACAGTAATAGTGGAGGAGAGTGTAGTAGTGAGTCGTGGGAGGACAGAACAGTAGCGAGCAGGAGGAGGTATTAGAGGATAGATCGGACTGTAGAGGTAGGCTATAGAGGAGGGACAGAGGAACATCACAATGCAAAAGAGAGTGAATTAGAGAGAGAAGAGGGAGATGGGAGCAAAAACATGTAGGGGAGTAGGAGGAAGGTGAGGAGGCAGAGAGATGATCAGGGCAAGGTAACTAGAGTGTGAGAGAAAAGGATTAGTGAAACTTGAAAAATTGCAAGGCACCTATTCCAAAGGCAAAGATTATTGTTGTTTTGTGGTACTCTTGCATACTATCCACCTAGAAAATCCCAAAGACAGAAACCTGGATAAGGCATTTGCCTTAGCCATCACGATTCCCCAGCCACTTGTTGGATAGTAGGGTTTACCAGTCTCTGGTGAACAGCTTGGGGTTTAGGGATGCCTGAGCTTACGAGGGAAAAGCCTATGGGAGAGAAAAGATACAGAAGGAGGGCCCTTAGTGAAATCCTTCTACAAAATGTCAATAAATACTATGATGAATCTCTGGATCTCGTCCCTTCTGCCCTCGGGTGAGACTGTTCCCATGGGGACAGGGCAATGCATCCAAAGTACGAATACATGTGATCACTGCCCTGATGAACATTTTGATGCCAATTATGGCACGGTGCAGTGATCAAATTGATCACTTTACCAACATCCCCCGGCTCTCATTCCCTTACCTGACCCCCCACCCACTGTTCCCTCTATTTATTTTACTCCAAGTGCGGAACTGGTTGCCTTTCATGCACACTTTATTTTCCATATGCGCAACTGAGTAATGAGGTGAGCCACTTTGTGAGCATGCGTAGTTAGCGAGCTACCATCGCTGAAAAGAGTCTGTAAAGGATTTCCCCTTCCCAGCCACTGTAATTCTTTAGAAATATGTGTAAAAAGTGCATCTTACAACACTTTTTTTCCAAACACTTAGGCTAAAAAAATTAATATTTTATATGTAGTCATAAAGAGAACTTATCAACAAGTTCAAGACCTTAAGATCTGCCACAGTAGAGAGCAAAAGCACTCCTGTGTAGAGAAAAATGTGTGCTTTATGCCGCAATATTCCATTTAAGCTGTGCATATGTGCACTTGTCCAGCTTTCTTCTGGGTACCGCTCAGAAGATTTTTAGCAGTGCACACAGGCAAGTTTCACCTATGCAAAAAGATTTAGTAAGGCACAAGCCACAGCCGTTATCTTTACCTGACACTTGCTTTCTCTTAAAATGACTAACTAGTCATGATATTCTGGTCTAGCTCATTTACATTACCGTACTATGCAAGCATGACATGAAAAACCTAAAAAACGAATACACCCACAAGAGGTAAAAACTAATATGAAAAAGTTGCTCCATGAACAGAAAAATCTAAGATATGCTTGCACACATTAACCAAATACTGTTCCCTCCCCACCTATTACTCTCCTGCACGCATTTACTCTAACCTCTACCCCATGGCATATTCAGATATTACTGGACAACCTGGACTCTTCCTGTCTTTGCTCTGTGAAAGGTCACTAGACTTGTACCTACATCCACTTGCTTTATGTTTGTTGTAATTGTAATAATGTTCAAGCACCAGAACATCTGTTATTCATGTTCCCCTATAAAAAGTGCCTTTTTGTGAGGCCTTTTGTAAGTGACTATCCTGGCACATCTAAGATGTGTCCTGCATGCTGCACCACGACTCATTAAAGGAATCTGGAAATTCCATCCCAACCCTCCTCTAACTGCACTGGCTCCCACTGCAAACCTGTATCCACTTCACATCATGTTGCAACATCTACAAGGCTGTCACTGGGACGTCCCCAAGCTACCTCACTGAGGGAAACAGCATCTCTGGAGGCCTGCGAACCACCAGAAGTAAGGAAATGTGCAGACTTGAACTCTGACGGTGCAGGAAGGAAAGAACGAGAAGAACGGCCATCAGACTCACTCCTTTGCTGCTACAGTTCAGGAAAGAGCTTAAGACATTCCTCTTCAAGTAATGGCTCCTCCGTAACACATAGGTCCACACACCCTCCACTGCCCACCGTACCCGAGAACCTGATCTGCTCCCCACTGTCTCCTGCCCTGGTTGCTTGTAGATCCTTTGCTGCAAATTGCCTGCCTTTGCCATCCTCTGTTAGCTCCCACTTGCTTTTTCTCTGCTTCCCTCACTGTGTTCTTCCCCCTATGATTGCAAAGTGCTTCGTTGCTTCCCATAGCTAGCTTCGAGCTCAATAAATAACCTAATAATAATAATAATTAAAGCATCCCCACACTATTAACCCAACTATCATCTAAAATATCGGATATTGACTGTAAGTAAGCAGGCTACTAGGATGTGTAACCTCTTCCCATGCTTCCTATTCTTAGTATATGTCATGCAAGCACTTTGAAGTGGTCCCCTTGCAAGTTAACACATTATAAAACTCAAATATCAATTTGCACGGTGTGGATTTTGAGTGGACACATGTCATGCTCAGCGTCTCCGACTGTAGCATTGCTAACATTAACCTATAAGGTGAGAGCAACATTGCAATATAATTTACTTGGCCTGCTAGTAGCATTTACTTGTCTATAGTATTAGGACAATGAATATTCAGACAATAGCATGCTTTTCACATAATGTGCATCCCTTCCAAGTGTTCAGAGTTATATTGGGCATAAACTGTAACAAATTATATTGTAACTCTCTATACAAACTGTTTCACTTATCAGTCTTATAATCCTACCAAACAATACAAGGGTGGGATAAGTTGCAAACCATCTTGTATGCACTGCAAAATAAGTGTGTACATGTAGAGTCATGTCATTTTCTTAAAATGCACATAATATCATGGTGAGGCACTACATATGTTTTGCTTGCAACGTATTATGGGTATGCAAATATCCCAGTGAGTGTTTTACTGCTCCATTTCCTCACTTTTTACAGTGCCTGTCAATTACTATTGAAGACTAGCACAGGAGCTGGGGAGGGGTACGGGTGGAAGGGCACAGGAGCACTTGTGGCTGATGAACAAATCAGTAACTTTCAAAACCCAAGTCAGTTGTTTCGGCAGTGCAGTACAGTGAAGGACATGTGTTGTGTGTTTGCTAATGGATAGGAAACTCTAGTATCAGTCTAGAAAACTGCACCTTCTGTTTTTCGCAATGCTCAGTTGTTGAGGGTGTTTCAATATAAACATATTTTCTGCGTTTATTGGCTCTAGCATCCCTCTGCATCTTGTGTAACCGATAACTATGAATTACAGGAGGATCCCTAGTTACAGAAGAAGGCATTCAAGCTGTTGTTCCTCTGGGCATTGATCCTATTAACCTAAAAGGCATATATGTGAATTTCTGCAACAGGGCTCCATGAGAAACCCCAGTAAAGCTCTTGTTGAATTTTGTCTAGGCTGTGGTGTGGAAGGGTGGGAAAAACTATAGGCTGTATTGTGTTCCCTGCCATCTTACTACCTGTCAGGGTTACACGCAAGGCTCTGATAAGAATTTGCTTCCTACTTGGAGTGAAATGATTTTCAGGTAGCACAAAAGTAATTAGCTTTGCCAACAGATTAACTCTATGCATATTAAAAATGTTCTCTCCCCTTAAAATGTGTCTTGAGATGGGGCAGAAATAGTATTAGAGTTCCTTCCTATGTCACTGCTGTAAGGCTGGTTTTGAGTAAGTGTTGTCATAACTAACAAGACAATGTAATGTGGATATTAAGTAAAAGCCAGAGAATTTTGATGGTCATATTCTGTGGTGCAGTTACTCTGGTGCAATTATCATCCTTACACATAAAAGGCATGTTTTCCTGGCCCTTGAATTACTTCATTAAAGTGGCACATGAACGCCTATTGGCATGTTTTCTGACACATTCCTTTTAGTCACCATTATTGCATCTGCAAATATAGTATCCTGTCTGATTTTTTTGACAGCCACATCAGTTATGAAAAGCGATATTGCTCTTTTGTAATACACAGGGTCCCCACCCCACTTCCCTTTACGCGGCACACTCCTGTGTGTGCCGTCGATTCCCTGGTATCACCACAGTGTTGATTCCTCCCACTTACGCGGGTCGGAGTTGACGCGCAGGGTGCTTTTTTTTTTTTTACTTTCTTGTCCCCTGCTTACCACAATGGTAAGGGAGGACACCCCAGACTCCTGTTACTGTGCCCAAGGAGAGCAGAGGACATCCCTGCAACCCCCACTCTGCTTGGGTGCAGTAATGAGAGTCAGTATTTTGTGCCCCCCCAAAGTCGCAGTAACTGCGGGGGTGCACTACCGATGGTGACATTTTGGTACATTACCCAAAGTACAATAATCACCCTGGCGGTGGTGCACTGGTGAGGATCACATGGGAGAGGAAGGCCCTTAAGGGTTTAGGGATGGCCATTCCCTGAGAATGCGGTATACTGCTGCTTAGGCATACCCTCCCTCTTTTCCCCAGCCTGCCTAACTAGTGCCAATATCTTTTATTATAAGGGCAGCCAACCTAGTATGTTGGACCTGACTAAAGCAGCAGAGAACATAATGTGCTTTCCATATGCTTCCAATGCAAGTACTGTGAAGAAGAAGATGACCAGCACTATGAAGATCACTCCAATGAACCAGAGTAAACATTCTAGTCTCTCAGAGCATTTGATTGGACAATGGCAATACAAAATAGCAGAGTGAAAGCAATATGGAGGGAGCCATGCTCTGAGGAGGAAGCCCAGGAGACACAGACCCAGTAAGCATGGAAGCACACCATGAGATGCTGTGCATGGGGGAGAATGGGAACACTAAGGTAGTCCAGAAAGAAGGAGCTACTTCGACCACTACCTGAGAAAATGTCTGGGCATTCCAAAGTCCGGGGAGCTGCTGGAGAGAAAAACCACAGCCTGAGAAGGAAACAGTGACTGGCGTAGAAACTGTCTACAAGCAGAAGAGATATCGGTACATGGCTGGAGACGGAAACCACAGTCAGAGAAAGAAGCAGCACCTGGCGAAGTCGCCGCCAACCAGAGAAAGCACCCAAATGCTACCATAGACTTGCAGTTGAGCACCGCCACTTGGAAGACACAAACCACACAAACAGGCATGTGTGCAGGCCGAGAGGTGCTGGAGGTCCGGGAGGAATCGGGAAACAACAATAGAGTGTGAGATAAGAGGGACTGGGACCATGGGAATAACAGAGAGAGAAAGAAACAAGTATGCACTTGGCAGGACAGTAAACCAAGCAGACTTGAAACATCTTGACAGTCTGGGACCCGCACCCATATGAGATCCCAAGAATAAGAAGGTCTGGGTCCTTCAGACAAACAGAGACAGTCCGGAAGGACATATATGCTTGGCAGGAGAGTAAATCAAGCTATTGTGGGAACCGCACCCATATGAAAGTCAGAGAATAATAGGGTCTCGGACCCTGAAAGCCAACGAGACAGACAAGAAGAAATCATGTGCTTGGCAGGAGAGTACACTGAGCTGATGTGATACACCACTGAGAGTCTGGGACTTGCACCCATATGACGCTCTAAGGATAAGGTGAACATCAATCAAGAAAGTACAGGGTCTGGGACCCAAAGAGATAAAAAGAGGAAATTAAGAGTGACTATCCATTATCATTTCCTGAGGAGTGTTTGGCAGGAAAGTGAACCTGACATAAACCCTCCATGAACAAAGAAGAGGCGTTCAAGGGAAAACAGGAAACATTTGTTGTGTACCTTTGAGGAAAGCTTGCAAGATACAAGAAACCAAATAAGGAGGGAATGAGTTCCTAAACTTGTCAAGTCGAACAAGAAAGAATCCAGAGGAAAGTAGCTAATCCCTAATCATTGGACTATTACCTTAAGGAAAAGGAACATTTGCTTTGTTTGACAACTCAATGTATTGAGAACTTTCTGTTGGCAAGACCTGTCTTTGTCACTTAGTTCTGAATATAGTGTCCATGCACATCAGATTTAAGTGACCAGTATTAGGGGCAGAAGCAGGGTTTTTTGACACAACGGGGACTGACTATTTATTTGGCACCCTGATGTTTTCATCAGATTTCTTTGAGGCAGGCCAACCCCTCTTAGATTTAGGGACACAGAGGCTGTTTTTCCAACCATTTTACTCGTTAATAAGATTTTATAAGCAAAACGATGTCACCTTTGTGTCCGAGCCTTACTTCTGCACCCTTACAATAGCGTTTCATCATCTTCACGAGTTGCTTTGTTCTTGAGGCCATATGTGACATCGGCTAGCATAATAATATTCATGCAAAGGTGCTGGCAATTCGAATGGAAGCTGTTTCAATGTGTTATCCATCCTACAAAACATGGCTTTTTGAACATCTAATAACTTACATTTATTTTGTCGTTTACTCGAATGGGCTAAAAGTGATCATTATTTGTGATCCGTGGTTCTCCATTCATTGCATCATCGCACTTTAGAGTCCCAGCATGACACTGGCTGGCAGAGTGGTGTCTCCATGGATGCCCAAGAAGCTTTCATTGAGCTAAAATTAAATAAATTGTTTTGGTCCCTCAACTGTTTTGGATTTGGCCCAAGGCTTCCGGATGTATTTATAGCCCCTTATTCCTTGGCTTGAGACATCTGTGCTGACAAATGTTATAACATCAGAAAACGTCCCCTAGAGAGGAACACAGCTGGACATCTATTTGCCTTCCCTTATTTTTATTCAAGCGTCTGAATATACTTAGGCTACAAATAACCATTCTCACAGTGTTGGATGGGCCTAGCATCGCGCACATCAACTAAACATCCCTATGGTGTCTTACTGGCGTGAAGAATTGGATTCTCTTCGGCTGCATTCTTACTTTGAACAGTAATGATGTCACATGTATCTCCTTTGTATGATAAAGAGCCTTTTAATTTGCAAACAACAATATATTTTAGAGACCCAAAAAATTAAATAGCTGGGGATTGTACTGTTGATGTATATTTATGGTAAGGCGCAGAGTATCTTGAAAGAGTAATCCAGGAAAAATGATTTACCAAATGAATGGAGCCCTTTAAATCTGTTCCTATGAGAACATATGCCCGCCCATTAAGACGCCATTTTCATCAATTTGTGTGCATTTCCTTGCGGTTCTGTCAGTACAAGTGACTACCACTATTTTAACAGGTCTAGAAAAAAATACCATGTTATACCAACTACATTTCACCTAGTTCCCAGTCCATCTCTATGACCTTTCATCATTGGTCACATAGAGCCGCCACTGGAATGCAGACTCATTATTGTATGTGACACAGCACACGTTGGCTTCCCCCTAAGAACCTTGGCGGTAACCCGGCTGGAATTGGCAGTTGCTGGCTGTGTACAGTTGGCAAAGAATCCCTACATCGTAAAGGACCTGATTGATAATAATTGTTCATTACTCATATGTGTCAAGTGTGCACACCAGTCACAAAACCCCCAACATTGTGCAGATGAGGGGATTCCCAAAGGTGAACCTGCCCATAAAAATCCCTATGTGCCTGTACCTTCTAGCCACTCGCAGAATCTGTGTGCAGGGAGATCTCACGAATCTATGTCATAATAACGATAAAAACCGAAAACACCGATTTTTAAATCAAAGTTCGAAAATGGTTTTCCGTTTCTTGCACTTTTTTCATTTTAAAAAGCAGTGAGAGACCCCCGCAACACTCCCCACGTTACCCCACATGATTAATTCCCTAACCCAACCCCCTGTGTATTTATTTTTGAAAAAGTGCAAAAATCCCACAACAATTTGTGAACAATATTTTGGTGTTTTCGGCCTCATTGTTTTGGCATGGTTTTTTGGACGCGAAACCCATCTCACAGTGAATGCCAGATTTACAAAGAGTCCCACTCATGGGTGGAGCTCACTCCGTGTTCCATTTTCTTGGGTCTGGTCTTCCCTGCCACAGACCTGGCACCGGGAGAGGGGAACTGCTGACAGGGGTTTGGCACCAAAAGAAATACTTGTATGTGACTTTCTATTTTTTTCCACATTTCTACATCTAAAATATAGAGTACACTGTCAAACGTAGTTAAGGGCCAATGTATGCCTGGAAATTCAGTTGCATTAACTGCACCCAAATGAGTGGCAGGCTTTCTCTAACATAACGTATTAACTAACTAAGTTATGACTTTGCCACCATAATGGCAGTATTCACCATGCAGCTACCCGCAAAAGACTGTTATCATAGGCAGACGTGGCTGGAGAAAAAAACCTCCAGCAGCAAACTTCCCAAAAAGTCTGTTTCTAAGAGGATCACATCTGTTCTGATGGCAATTTTGAAATGTAAATTGTATTGCAGTCTATCCTGTCACTCAGCCATCATGGAATGATGTGTGCCAAGAATGGTTCGGAAGGATCTGGTGGTAAGGTTCAACCATGAGAGATAAAGATGGATCCCTACCTGTTTGGGGCACAGAGTGCGAAGACAACTGTGGCAAAGAGAAGCAGATCCGGCAGTGCATTTTTAAAATTAATTTAAGTGTCATCCAGGTTACAAAAAACTTTTCACACCATCAACAATAGAAAAGACAGAAATTAATAAAAATATACATTTTAGTATGGTACAGTAGTGGCCGTGTAGTTATGGTTATGTTGCTGTTTCCATAGGAAGAGCACTTTTTGGGCGGCTTATAACTTCGCTCACCCTGGACGAATCCTCACCAAACTTTGTGTAGAAAGTATATGGGCCACTCTGAATCCATTTGCAAAGTTTGGAGATGTTTGGTGTAGGGGGGCGAAAGTTATAGGGGAGGTCCCAAAACGTATTTTTTTCCCATAGACTGTATGGGGGAAAAATTTTGCGCACGGCTACAGGTCAAACCGCTGGATGGATTTTGACGAAATCTGCGGCAGGTACAGGAGCTTGGTCCAGAAAACGTGCTTTTGTAAGTTTGGTGACCAGCCGTGCAGTATTTTTCTTTATAATTATCAAAAAGTAGGTCTGAAAAAATTAGTGATATCTATGTCCGCTCTGCGGTCACACATCCCTGTTCGGTACACTAACAAGATACCTATTGGCTAAGGGGCTGGCGTCATGACTGCGGGCACGCGACATCTCTGCCCATTGGCTGCTGCGAGACGTGTTCTGCGTCAGATTGTTTGGATGCAACCGACATCTTGGATCCGCCGAAAGCGGAGCAACAACCAGCGTACACATGCTCTATTCATGAAACTCTTTTGCTGTGTCACACAGCATTGGGAAAGCTTCAGACAGTAAGACATGGGTGATCAATGCATTTGTTCTGGGGGTCGGTCTTCATGATCTAATTTCTATGTACACCTTGTACGCACAGTAAATGTGGGGTGCAATAACGATAGCACTTCAGTCCATGCAGCGGACAGGAAACTTGTAACTGTTGAAAGCACACGCGTATTGGTAGGCAACATTGAAATTGACAACATGCCGTGAATGCATTATTTTTTTCGATGGCTATTATTATATTCATTATTACGCCGCCATGGGTGTCAAATGCTACAGTGGTTGTGGCCAGGGCCTAGAGTCTTGGATGCCTGGCCGTCGGCCTAAGGCCGAAGGCCTTACTTCCAAGACTGTAGGCCCTGACCACAACCACTGCCGCATGTGCCACCCATGCATACACTTGTAGTGTTGCGGTTTCATTGTCAAGTTGTGGGGAGTGCGTGCAAGTGATAAGTACTAGACGTGGAAGCCACTGCACACCCATCCCATGTAAGATCTACAGACATACAGCTAGGAGTGAAGCCTCTGGGCAGAAGCACTGAAGGATAACACACCTATAGAATAACCCTCACTACCACACATCACTGAGGTGTTTGTGGAGAGACCCTGCACTCTTGGGTGCATGGCCAAAGCCCATGCACCTAAGACTGAAGTCATAAGCAGTGGAGTTACAAGTCAATATTGGTGTGGTGTAATGCGCAAGTTGTGTTGACGTCCTATTGTCTTAGCTTCATGGCTGCAGACGATGGTCCGAAAAGTAAATTTATAAGTAGCTAATTTCCAAGGACCATGGTTTTGGTATGCAGCAATGGTTGTGGATAAGAACTATACCCCTTGTACTTTGGTCGTAAGGCGTAGGTGGTAGGTTACTCACTGAAGATGCAAGGGCCAGCCTACAGGCACTGCAGTATATTAGTACCATAGATTAGCCGTGTAGATTCCCACGTGTAGAAAATGACTGGCAATACACTTACTCATTACTTTGTTCAGAATCCACATATTTTTTAAGTGGCTACCGTACTTGGCGGAAGTATCACTTTTTCCATTTCTGTGATGAAAGAAAAAGGTGTGTTAGTGTTTGCATTTAGACAGTTAACCTTTTTTTTTACCCTCATATTTAGTTTACAAACCAGTGTACTGCGCATTGCGCTCAGTTTCTTTGTTTGCTTTTCTAATCCTTGGGTCTGGGGAAAAAAATCCTTGTCGGATTTAAAAAAAAACTTAGTTTCCTATGGTACTAACTACTTTCTTGTTTCCTTTCAGTGTTTCCTTCATCTTTCTGATAAATGTTATGTTTGTTGCCTTCCTGCCCATTTTTAACAACAGTTAGATAGATACCTGTAGGTGTATTCTAACTGTGCATTTGTTCCTACAGATTTGTGATACTCTTTCATTTGTGTCATTGTTATATCCATTTCCTTCATCTTTCCCATTAATGTTTTGTTTGTTGCCTTCCTGCCGATTTTTAACAACAGTTAGATACCTGTAGGTGTATTCTACCTGTGCATTTGTTTCCAACGATTTGTGATAATTATTTATTTGTGTCATTCTTCCATCCTGTTGGGTAGTTAGATACCTGTGGGTGTATTCTAACTGTTTGTAGTCTTTCACATCATTTGTTGACAATCTTGAAGTACACATTATTTCGTAAATTTTGGCTTTAAAAACATTAAATACGCATTTGTTAGGTTAGCTGGCAATCTCTGCTTTATAGTAATGGTGCTATTATTACATTCGCACACCACCCAGAATTCTTTTTAATGTATGCAGTGTAGTGACCTGCATTCGTTGTAGCTCCTGCATGGTAGATTATTCCTACTGTTGTAAAGGATTTCTTTCCAAGTGACACTTGACAGTGTGTGAATCCAGTCAGTTTCCAGTTGTTTTTGGTGCCATCTGCATTATAATGTAGAAGCATAAGTATTATGTAGGCACTATGTGGTTGTATCAGTAAAGTGGAGCGATTGTCTGAATTGCAAATACTACATAATCTGCCATGCTTTGCATTTTGTACAAGTTGCTGAAATGGAATGCTCTCACAATTTGGTATGGAAACATACACAAATCACTCATTTGGGATTTCTTCCTGTATCACTTTGCTACGGAGAGTGCATGTATGTTTCCACATGTATGAAATTTGGAAGATTTCATTTACAGGTATGCTTTTGTTTTCCAATACTAATACTGTACATTAGACATTCTTGTGGATCTTCTTGTGAGTTCATAGTGAATCTCACCATTCCGGCACAGTCGTCCAATTGTTGCCTTACTCCATGAACACTGTATGTGTTGTCAGGATTGCTTGTTGCATTTCTATGCAGCACTAACATTTGCAAACACAATTGGTCTGCACTGTGCAGGTAAATATTGTTAACAATTGGTGGCAATTGAAATACATTTGCATAGCAACTTACCACACTTTCATTTGCAAATTTAAATGGCCCAGCAAGTTTTGTATCTGAGTGCATTTTTTGGTTTTTCTGTTGCTTCTTTGCCGACGTCCCTGGCTTACATTCCCTAATAGGTTGTTCTATGTTGGCGACAATTGATGAAACTTTACCTTCTTTTCTTTTCTTTGCGGAATTTGCTGTTGAATTCTGTTGAATTTCTGTATCATTTACTTTTCTTTTACCGCATTTCACTTTATCTGGAACAGGGTATTGTTTCAGATGAGGGGTGTACAGTGAACGCAATCTATTGTATTCTAGAATGCAAGGAATATCAACTTTGACTTTACTTGAATCAAAGTTTATTAGCAATAGACCGTCAAGTGTATGTAAGCGTGATAATGCTACGTAGCTCATGCCTTCCTCAAACACTGTGTTTCCTATATCTATCAATGCTTTATCTAGAGTAAGACCTTGGGATTTATGAATGACATATGCAAGAGTTAGAGAAAATTGCTCTCTACATACATACACGTCTTTGAAGAGAAGGAATCGAGCAATTAAGCGCCCTATCCTTTTCACTTCTGAAACTTTATCAAAGCGAATATTTACAAACTGAATGTTGCTATCACGTGAGTATGATTGAAAGCCAACAACTGTGCCCAGTGCTCCATTAACTAGCCCTTGCTCTAAGTCAAGGTTACGTTTAAGCATTACTTGACAATTTAAGGATAATTTCAATATTTTTTCCAACCCAGCTGTGTTGGAGATTGAATTTTCTAAACTATTTAGTCTTGTTGTGGCTTGCTCACACATGGGTACTGTCATACCATGTACGTCTAGTTTGTCTGTGGTGCTAATTCTATTATTGATTGCATTTCTTTCTTTAACATTGTTTCATTGCATTTGAAACAGCTTGCAAGAGTTGGCATTAAGGCCATACAATTGACATTTATGTGCGTTATTTGTTCCATAACATCAGTTGCACATGCATTTTCACCATAAAGTGCATGTATATGCCGGTTTTTCAATACAACTTGTGGTTCTTGCGATAATACGCCAACTCTAATACTTTTTAAAATGTTGGCATAAGTGAGATCTGCAGATTGCCACATGTTCTCAGTTAATTCTCTGTATTGGAAATGGTGCCAAAGGTTAACATTACCTATGCTATGAACAGTTTTCCAGCAGAGTTTGTGGCCTAAGGTTTTAAAAATCGGTTCACCTTTCACTGGTTTCAATTGTAGAAGATCTCCGAAAACGATAATGTGTTTCCCTGCAAAGAGTTCTTCGTTATTATTTTTAAGTACTTCTTGCAATCTGAGATGAATCAAAGCCAATATTAGGTTGGAGACCATGCTCACTTTGTCATAAATCTCCCCCGGTCTCACCTGTGATCGGGGTCTCCCTTTTTCGGCTGCAGGACTCTTCCTGTGGGTGGTTCGGGTCTTGAATAGGCTCGCCCGAGCCTCGTCAGGTTGCAGAGCACGTTCAGAGTTCCGGGAAATTTGTGGTTCCAGGGTGTCCAGGATTAGCGATAAACAAGCAATGTAGGGGGGAAGTCCAGGAACAGGAAAAAAGGCAAGGAAGGAAGTATGAGGATCAAGGAAGCAAATGTAGAGAGCAAACACACGTCGGGTCACTATCGAAGATAGCGTTGAGACGCGCGGACCCGCAAGGGCGTGACCGATTTATAGTACGTGCTACGACGTGAAAGCTAGTGCGTAGCACGGAGCTTGGTACGGCCATGTTGGGAGGAACAAGGAGTACAAGCCCTTCGTGACAATGACCATGAGGTCCAGAAGGGGCAATTTCGCCGGGTCATGACACACTTCATCTATTAGTAGTATTTTCATTTGTTTCAATACTCTACATAATTCCATTGCAGCTTCTGCAGAAAGTTTGTAGTAGTCTAATTTATTTTGATGCTCTACTGGAAGCAGTAGTAATCAGTGTAAAGTCACACCGCCTATGTTGTAGGCAGATAAACCTGTGGGGGCTGTTACAACAGCTGACAGTTTGTTGTTTGTCAATTGTTGAAGGAACTTGCTGATGATTTTGATTAAGGATGTTTTCCCTGATCCAGCTTCACCACTGATGTACAGCAGTATATGTTTGTAATTTTGACAGGTACATTCTTTATTTTCGTGTTGTACACCATGTACAATTTGTTTTGTTACGTCTTCAAAAATGGTGCACTGATCGTTGTTAAGTTTTGCTTGTTAAGTCTTCTGTATCTTCTTGATACTGATACAAGATGTTTTCTACTTATGCCATAGCTACTTCAGCCTCAGTTGCTATTAGTGGTTGTCCTAGTGGTTCTTGACTTCCTGTTACATAAGGTTGACTACTGTCAGAAGAGTCCTTATCTAGTTGGGCCTGAAGTTCTTCTTCCTGTTGCTGCTCATTGTGTAACATTGTTTTGTACTGCGTAAAGTTCACATCGGTGATAGTGCTTTCATTTGCTTTGAAAGCATCTTCATAGCAGTCATAATTATCTGGTATGTCTTCCTCTTTTCTCCATGGTTTGAAAAGTTGTAACATGAGACATGCAATATAGTTCTTTCTGTTTAGGAGTTTTTAATGACAATTTCACAGGATTAATTAAGCTTCGTTTGGTAAGTTTCACTAAGATCCCATCACAATCGGTCACTCTATATCAACGTTTGCTTTCATCGGGTGTTACATTATTTTTGTATGCAAAGTTTTGAGCTATGTGGTATAGACACATGCTTTGCAGAGTGGTACTCCTGTTTGGATAGTATGTGTCCAGTAAATTGTTTTCTAGAATGTCTTGGCTGTTGGGATCATTTCTGGCAATTGTTTCTATGTCCTCATATGATTTTAGCACTCTTTTTTTAGATTTTACAGGAGCAAGACTGAGCCATACTGTGTTGTCTGATTTTCCATACAAAGCAGTGCCGGTTAAATGATCTGCTGCTTCATAGGCCCCACATTCTCTATGAGAGAGCATTTTTATGCCTAGGCTGTACAATTTCTGTGATAATGTTTTGTCTAATGCTAGGTCATCCCAGAGGTCTTGAAGCTCTGTTTTTTCTGCTTTTGTTAAGTAGGCTGTAACATATCATGCAACAACAGTTGAATTGTCTGCAATGTACTGCACATCTATGTTTGCATTCCATAATAGGGCAATGATTGCATTGTAATCATTGATATATTTTGATTCTTCCCTTCTTTTTATGTAATACGTGTTTTTAGGTGATTTACTTTTAACACTATGTCGAACTGAAGACATGAAGTTGTTTACTTCACCTCTTTCCGTAACTGGTCTAGGGAAACCAAAGCGGCATTTGGTGTAGTATTTACCTTTGTTTTTGTATTTGCGGCAACAATATTTGCCACATTTGTGTCTTTGAAATTGTAAAATCTGCCCATGCAGCTCACTATGTGTCTGTTGTGAAGGGATTTCACATGTGACATATTTTTGGATAAATTGCAAAACAGTGCTATCACTGTTGTGCCCAAATTTTGGTGCACTTTTGATCCATAACAGCATGTGAATATGTGGTGCTCCTCTCGCTTGATATTCTTTTCTCCAAAAGAAGTGCTGCACTTCTCCAAGGGGAAGAACAGTTTTATTGCAAATAAAGTGTAGCATGGCAATGAAACGATGATGGAAATATCTTGAGACATTAACTGGATCTAGGGAGCAAAGTTCTCCAGGTGTTAATATATCTATGTTGTTTTTGTTGCTGTTTGCTATGAGTAGGAACTCATGTAAATCTTCCCATACATATTCTGCACAACTTAGCGTAA
Organism: Ambystoma mexicanum; assembly: GCF_040938575.1. Taxonomy (NCBI): domain Eukaryota; kingdom Metazoa; phylum Chordata; class Amphibia; order Caudata; family Ambystomatidae; genus Ambystoma; species Ambystoma mexicanum. Next base: position 541,639,969 of record NC_090927.1, read on the forward strand.
CAAACAAAGTCGGTGGTCCAAGGTTTCTGATCATGCAACGCACGTCTCTGTGCTGTCTGAACCAGTATTCCTTTGTACCACGTATGTTTGCAAACAAATTTGTTATAGTTGATTGTAAAACCTCATCTTTTTCCTGTACTTTTTGTATTAACTGCGTAGCTGACATATTTTGAAAGTGGGTTCCAGATTTAAGAATGTGTGCAACTCCATAACATAGTGTTGCTAATTCACTTTCATAGAGTAGGTGGAATATGTATTCCACATTTTGTCTAAATCTGGGATCTTGTGAATAAATTTGTAATGAGTGGTATTCTGATGCCCCAATCTGAGTTGGTCTATCATCTTATCTTCCACCTTTGCCAGTAGGAAATAGCAGTGGAAAAGCACATGCTTCTATACTTTTTTCCCAAATACTCATTGGTGACCCTTTGGTTTGTCGCATTCGGTAAGTTTCTAGTGCATCATCTGTGCTTTCATTGGAATGCAATGGATGAATTTTGTAATGGTCCAAAAGAGTGGATACTGTATCTGGATCCAGAAGTTCGAATTGTCCAGTTTCTGATGGCTCTTGAATTATTTCAGTTGTTTCCCTTAAACTTTCATCAATATTTATTTCCTTGTAGTACTCATTATTGTCTTTTAGATATTGCAATGCTTGTCTAAGTTTGTGTAAGTCCACTAATTGTTGCCAATTTGTCCTTTGTTGGTACTCCATTTACCAAGACTATTAAAGAATGCTCTATTGAACGTTCCACTCCTAGAGTGTGTACATTTTCTGTTAGATCTAATGGCAGATAAACTACTTTGCCACAAATGCCTTTCACCAATTCAGAGGAAGCTAATTTTGCTGTTTTTGATGAAGGCATATAATTGTTTGAAATGGGTGAACTGTTTGAATTATTATGCTCTCATACAAATTGAGCTGTTGCAGGATTTTTAGTAATGGAAACAATTCCAAATTATTTGTAATAGCACGTGAAGAAGTGTGGTTGTTGTCTAATTTTGCAGTACAGTAACTGCAACATATTAGGCGTTCAGTTAGTTCATATTTGTTTTCAGCTAAAAGGTACAAAGCTAATTTAAACCATTTAGAGTCTTCATTGTCTTCTATTTTGTATGATATGTCCACATTTTTTGTGTTCCTTTTGTAAAACGTTCTGCGGCAACACACACACACATGGTTTGGTACTTCATCCGATTACCTTTTAAATTTGACTATTTCTTTTCTGTATGTGTGTAATAGAAGGTTGCTAAGTGCAGAATTGCTGCTACTATGTTCTACAACTGTTGCATTTTGTAAGTGGCTCTCACTTCCAAAATACTTTTTGTGAATACGGTCAATTTCTTCTTGTAAGTATTTGGGTGCACCATGCAGAAGAGTGGTATTTAAATTGCCTATTTCTGAAGCTGGACTTTTTACATAGTATATTTTATACACTAAATTTCTTACATTGGAATGATGTATTGATATTCTTTTGATATCATGGAAGGTACTTTTGCAAATAGGCCCAGAAATGCAGGCTATGAATGTCCTTTTAGTCCTGTGTCTTTTCACACTGGACAAATATCCATATTTTGCAGCACTATCATTTTACTTTTATCTTTACCTTTTACATATTGATTGAGGAACTGATGTAAAGATTTGAAAGCTTTCTTTGGAATGGCACACATTGATGTGCACGCCCATTTCTATACTGGACGGTGTGGTTCTGCTGAATCGAGAGGTAATTCTAAGTTTTCCGGGGATAGTTTTGTAAAAAGTGTTTCTTGTTCCATAATGGTAGTATTGATGTTCTCATACCCTCGTCCACTGCTATGGATGGCAATTGTGTTTGTTTGATTTTATTTGTATGCTTCATTAAAATATGGCTCTGTGGTTGTTGTGTGACTCCATTCACCACCACAAACATGTAAGAAATAATTTTTGTTCACATTCCGTTTATTGCTGAGTTTCTTTTGTAGTTTGGTCCTTACTTTTGTTACTGCTTTCATCCTATTTAGCACTAATATGAACAACTTCCTTTTGAGAAGGATTGCACTGTCCACGAGAGCTTGTAGGATTAACTTTCTACGGTAGGTTTTAAGGGTTGAGGATGATTTCGGTCCTTTTCTTAGTAGATTCTGAAGGACTCTGTGACGAAACATTTTTGCTAAAATACTTTTTTTACTATGGGTTCTTCTTACACTGTCAGGATTATTAGGAACATTGTTAGCTGTATTGGTAGGCGGTTTTTTTACATCATTTTTCTGTTTTGTGACACTTTTTGTTGGAGGAGGTACAGTTTCGGTAGTTGAGACTTCCTTTATTTTGTTACCCAACTGCATTAGCTGGTTTGTACCAACATTCTGTACAAACTGTACAACAGGTAGATGCTTGCATTGGGCACCTTTATTTTTATTTGCTCTACTTCTGCGTTCCTTTATACAGAGTTGCTTTTTGGTAGGCATTCTTTGGTTTCTGTTGACAAAAAAATATATACTTTGGTCTGTTGTCCAATGTATGTGTGCAGTGTGCATGTGTGCATGAGTCTGATGGGGAAGCTCTTTGTCATGGTGTGTCAACTAGCAGTGAACTCCTGGATTGAATTGATAAGGCTACTTTATTGTTTGTATACTACTACAATGTGCTTCAGATGAGAGTGCAAAGTGGCCTACTTGTGACGAGAACCATTATTAATAACCGAAATGCCAAAAACTTGCTACAGCAATTTCTTTTCCCAATCTAACCTTATAAGGATTACATATGTTATTTGAGTACCAAACACACAGGGATTTGTCAGCCATACTGCCTGTTATTCTTTGTTCAATAAATGGATATTTGTAGGTAGAATGGTTTACAAATCAATGCTTGCGTTGGTGCCCAAAAAAACAAATAACACACGCAGCCTTTTTGAGGAGTAGTTCCAATATAAAGGTTGTACTGTACTTACTTTTTTGTTTAAGATGAGCAGGTTTCTTCGGATATGTAGTCTGCACTGTAGATGCTGTTGATTCTCAGGAGAGTAGTCTTCACTGTGATTCAAAAAAAGAAACTCAATTACTCTGTGTGTTTGCAGCAGTGATGATACTGCACACATTAATTGTGCTTCTTTCGTCAGAGCATTCAACTTTCATATTTCAACCAATGCAATATGGTACTTGAAAGTCCTTTAAAATAGCTAACACTTTTAAGGGTATGGAAATGCCTTGTTGTTTACAAAGTGTTCTATGCACAGGAGAGAGGTTTGTAAGCGATAGGGCATAGTACTAGATGGGGAAACATTTTCTACTTGTAAATTAAAAGCACAATGCCAAAAAATTGGGAAACCCTCAGAAGAAAATGTCACCACCGCAATCAGGAGCGCTTTCTATTCTCATACGATCACATTGCAAGTAGCATTACTGTAGGCCGTACAGAGTACACAACTCCGACATTTTCACATACAAAATTGAGTTCTGCCCTAAATAGGCATGCTTGCAACTTATGTACAGGTTATGCGGACGACAGTAAGCAGTCGTGCGATTTGTGAATGACAAATCGGACATCTTGCACTTTAAAGGGGGAGCGTTGTTATGTATTCCCTATGGAGATTTAGCAGCATCATTTTGTCTAAATTAAATCATAAGGGTTCCACATGTTCTCTGATTAAAATACACATACCTGTTCTCTATACTCATGCATGTGCACATGCATGGAGCTGTACGTAGAAATTCGTAATATTTGCACAGTAGCTTGTCAAGTAGGTGCTTTGCAATGATATGCAACTTCCATTCAGAATCATCGACAGTAATTCTGAAGTGCGCAATGTTGATGACAGAGTTAAAATTAGCGATGTTCAATGAGATTGGTGGATGATTGTGCGACTGCTTAGTTGTGTCCAATGAGGGACTCGCTTTGGTACCGCTGTAGAAAGGGTGGAAGGACTGGGTAAGAGTTATGTGCCGCACGTAGGCAATGCTTGTCCACTGGTAGGGTGTGTCACATACGGGTTTGTACAACAAATCCTGCATGGAAAGGCGGCTGTAGGCATCAGCCAATCAGATGTTCACATTACTATTTTGTGTCGAAAGATTGTGCGCACACTGAAGATGGCAGAGGTGGAGAGGGTCAGGGTTTTGATGTTTGGAGACATTTTTCTGCAAGGTTTACAACACTATGCCGAGAATAGGCATGTGGCACACCATTTCGATGTGAGAGAAGTGGAGGTGATGTAGAGCACTGACACTGTGATGCCAATGCTGCGGCAATTCTGCAAGTTTGTAGAGACATGCATACAATGACCACTCCTCATGTGGTAATTTTGCACTACGGTGCTTGCCATTTGGGATACGTGACTTCACGTACTTTGTTGGCAGATTTGGCACAGTTGGTTGAGGCACTCATGACCATCTTCTCAACAACGAAAGTCATTTTTTCTGCTATACTCCCTAGAGTACAATGGAGCAACAATTCTGTTTTCTGTCCAGATCAAAGCATCGGGAGGTGTATAATCAATCGTGGCATGCGTGCATTCATGCTACGAGCTTGTATATTTTTTTGCTGCTACGATAACATTGCTCCAAGCTATGCGGGTTACTTTGAAGGAGATGGTGTTGCGCTATCTTCTTTGGGAAATGCAATGTTCTTTTGGAACGTAAGGCTTGCTTTAGAGAAGGTTCTGTAATGTTTGCAAGAGTAAAGCAAGGACAAAAAATACAAAAAAATACATAAAATACCAGATGTCTATGCAGTATCTGGCCAAAAATAAAAAAACGGCTCTTTTCAGAGACTACCTTAAAGGGGAAAAAGGGGAATAGTACTTTAATGTATCGTCGTCACAGTCTGATCCTCTACATGTCCGCGAACATGGCGGTAGTTTGCAGCCAGCACATATCACCAACAGGGATTCAGGGGTGGAGACGTATGTAAATGAGAATGAGCGGAGCTAGGGATTGGTCCATAAAGTTCAGTAGGTGTGTTCTGACCGACGTACTTTAGTAAGACCGTCTTCTCCCTCACCGAAGACCACACAGCCATGGCTTTCCATGCTCGAAAACAGATTATCTGGATTTTGGGAGACTCATGGATACATTGGTTGAAGGTGCATGCAGAAAGCTGCAGTTTATCTCCAAATCTCGGATTTCCTCATGTGGAAGTGCACTGGCATGGCGTGCGTGGCATGAGATGGCTGGACTTAGTACCTCTCTGTGTTACTTCACTGACAGAGCGTCCTCCAGATATACTGATCATTCGTTGCAGAGGAAACAGTTTAGGGCATGGATCTGGAATTTCTTTGCAATTTGCAATGAAGGAAGGACTCACGAAGCTCATGGACATGTTTCCAAATTGTCAAATACTTTTTTCCCGTATTCCCCAAAGACAAATATGGCTGCGTTCTTCTGCGTTTGGTCCACAAATGAAGAAAGCGAGACGCAATGTGAATAAGGCTGTGTGTGCATTTGTAAGGGATGTTGGAATGTCCTCTTTCCACAATGAAAACATTTTGTTTCGTAGCATTCATTTTGTGCAGAGATGGAGTCCACCTCACATATGCTGGCAATCAGATTTTTCTTCGCAATGTACAAAATGCATTGCAACCTCTTTTGCAATCACACTAACCTATCTGACATTCCATTTTCACCAATCCACAGTTTTTAGTAAGGAGTTTGACCCACACAACACACCACCGAAAGGCTCTTTTCAGAGCCACCACTTACTCCTAGCATACACTTCATTGTGTTTGCTCCGCTTGCACCCTCACTTTTTTCCCCTATGACTGTCCGCAAACTTTTTCAGAACTCTGCGGGGGTCTACGACCGTTACTTCATAGTTCTATTGTTATACTGAGAAAGGCGACTCTGAAAAGATCCTTTTCTGTAATTTTTGTTGTTTTCACTTTTATTGCTTAACAGCACACAGCACACTAGGAGAAGAGGCCAAAGGAGGGTAAGGAAGGGACACCAGCCACAGGGATAAGAAAGGGCAAATGAACAGCGAAAGATTTAGGCTGAGCTTTATTTAAGTGAGGAGCAGATCTTCTGGTGCTCTGTGACTGCAGCCTCAAAAGCACTTAAATAACTCTCCCCCCTGCAGAGTACTGCATCACAATACGTGCACACTACTGTCACCTTTGAAAGGTAAGGGTCAACAGCATTGCAAATGGCTTGTGAGGCAGCTGGAGGGAGGTGCTCCCCCTCAGGAGTGTCTCTTGTGGTGGGAGGATCGGACACAGAGGATGCTGTGGAGGAACTCAATTGACTACGCTCTTCACATGGCACCACCTTGCTAATGTCCGCAGTGTGGAAGACAAATCTCCCGTGACTCAGCACCACCTCGCACTGGTTACACTTCACCAGGTTCGCACGTGCTTTTGGTACGTTCCTATAAACGGAAAACAACCGCCACACCCACGACTCCCGCCGAGTGCTCCTAGTGCGGAGTTCCTCCACTTCATTCTCTTCCTCCTCTTCTTCCTCGCTCTCTACATCATCACCCATATATCTCTCTGCAGGCCCTTGGGGAGGTGGTGGTGGCGGCGGGTTTGGGGGTGGTGCAGAGGCTAATGATCCAACAGCAGCCATGGAAGCTATACCGGTTACTTTCCTTTTGGTCACTACAGCAGTAAAGGCAGTACACCTCAATCTGATATAGCTAGAAGGACAATGACGATGCGCTCGGGGGTGTGGCCATTTGTAGGGTGGAGGGGTGTGCCTCGTGACCGTCTTCATCCCTACACAGCGGTACAAAAACTTTACACAGCAAGTCCTGAGGTCAGCTATTGTCTGGGATATGTGAAATTACATTTTTACACTCTACAATACTTTGCCTTGTGCCTACAAGTTCTTTTGTTCTGTTGCGGAAGCACACCAACTGCGCAAATTAGTCCCCATGTTCAGCGTGGGTGCGGTCACATGATGACATCCTCAACACATCCGCGCAAGTAATGAAAGTCCCCTGGACAGCAAATGCAAAGAATTAAACGTGCGCATGCACGCAAGTGTCCTGCGGACAGTGTTCGGGTTCTCAAAGTAATTCAAAGTGCGACACAAGTGAGACGGACAGGTACGGACAGGTGCAATGTTCGCTATACTTACGTTTGTACTGCACATGTGCACGCATGCTATGTTCACTGTACGGACAGTTCCAGTGTCCTTAGGACAACTCCATTTTGTTTGCCTACTAACTTGCCGCCCACTGTGCCTGTTCTACCGACGGCACCATTTTGGCTGCGCCCGATTTTGCTCATTTACACCCATTCCGGACATTTGGTGTGTTCTACGAACATGTATCATCTCGCTTCCACGCGGTACGGCGAGGTATAATATCCTTTGGACACCCCTTTCTGTTTATGTACGCACAATTTCAACAGATGGTGCAGTCAAACATCCATTCCATCTTACTTGACATTAGTAAGGGTAGGTGTACTGCTTTTACAGCACCCACATTCCATTCCTTGCGGATAGGTCGAACAGGTGCGCTGTTTGTGAACATTTTACGTCTTTTAAAAAAAAAAAATTAAACACAAACTCTTTCTCTACAACTACTGTACAAAAACATTTAAAACACACACACACACACACATCATTCTAAAGAAATAGCGGGGGAAGCGGACACTGAAACAAATATGGGGGAATTAGGATTCAATACGGGCTGGTTATGAGGAGAAGATTTGTGAGGGGAAGAAGGGATGTATATTTCGTCAAGACGTCTATTTTCCTCTTGAAGGTTTGGGGATGGGTCACTAGGGAATGGAGAAGCAGGGCAGGTGCAGGTGGAGCAATGGTAACAAACTTTTCCTCTCATACAGTCCTCCACAAACTCCCGTAAACTTTTAAAATTCTCGTTCAATATGTCCATTTTCTGCTCTATCCTTTTATCGTGTCTTCTTCTGTCTCGTTTGTTGCCCTTTCCTCTTTTTTTTCCTGGTCTGTTGAAAAAGAAAACATAAATTAAATGCCTATAAAATACTGGTCACTATTTTCCATATGCAGAGCAATGTGTACCATTATTGTCGCTGTCTTCAGACATTTCCCCATGCGGGAAATACTCCTCCAGCCACTCCAAAGTACTAGCCATTTCTGAGTCAAAACAACAGAAAGGAATTATTACTTCTGCACCACATACCAAAAAAAAACCACACCCATATAAAAAAAACGGACCTACTCTCACTCTTTTGCTGTACTCTCCCTTCGTCCTACTGCGTCCTTCCACTGTCGATCCAGGCTGCCGAGTTTCTGTGAAGTGATTACGCTGGAGGAATCCTTTTTCATTTTTATGGTACCATCCTCTTCATTCTACATGGTTATTAAATGTATCGTTTTCTTTTCCAAGCTTCAGGTTTCCATATTACTTATTACTATTTATAATATCTTTATGTCCTTCTTCTACGTTGCACACTTTTTGTGTAAGACAATAGTACATTTTCAATTACCCCCCACCTCTTTGGGTAATGTTGATCCTGTCCGCCCCCGTCCGCAAACAGGCGCTCAGTCCGTCCCTTTCCAATATCAATTGCGAGGGGGTTCTGTATGTTCTATGTTAAATGTATGTCAAGTACGTACATTACACTACATATCTCTCAAAATCATATAATTACAGCGTATATTCTGCACAACAACTTCATTGCCACAATGTCATCCTTAAGTTCCACCTTCAAAAACTTGTACAATTCCCTACAAAAAAAACTTTGTTAAGGGGACCTTATGGCTAAGTTTCCCTCCCAAAACCCAGTAAAATTTGCTACATTGCTATTTGTGATCTCATCTTTGATGTCCTGGGTGTCAGTCTTAGCAATTCACGTAGATGGCGCGAGTTATGGTTGCTTAGCTTACTATAATGGGGGAATGTGCAGTGGTGTTTGGTTGCACTGTGAAGTATAACATTCCTTTAGTGAATTTTTTTTACTGAATGTACATATATATGAATGGAAGGGAAGGAAAAGAAAGGGGCTAAAGAAGTGATGTCGTCATTGATGTCATCATTGACATTTGAGATGACATCTTTCATGGTCTGGGTGTTAGTGTTAGCAGTGCACAGGGGCGATGGCAGGGTTGGGGGCTTTGTTTACCATAACTGTCGAATTTCAGGGGGTTTTCGGTTTTAATTTGAAGCATAAAGGAGAGGTGGAAAGTATTTTTGTAGTGAAGTGTACAGGTTTTTGTTAGGGCAACTTAACCATAACGTCCACTCAACAAAGTTTTTATTGTAGTGTAATATATATATATATCACTCAAATTCATTCAATAGTAAAAGATGGATACAATTCAACCAAATTATAAAGTCGTCTAAAAACTCCAATAATAAAGCTGACATAATTGTAATACATAGGAATATATTTAAATAAATATGATATCTGGTGTGTGTGATTGGCAGTGATGTTTCATTACCAGATGACACATGCAGACAAAACCCTCAGTATTTAGCCAACCGACATCATGCACAAACCTTTGAGAAGGACATTTGATCACTAGATGTTGCAATGATTCCGGTTCATCAGTCCCACCACAAAATTTAAAAGGACCAGGAGTCCTGGTTTCTTTTTTCCTTATGTTAACTATTTCCCCTGTAGGTGAGATATTCATCCTAAAACGAAGAGATTGTGTGCAACACTAGTTAATTAAGCATTAAGGAATAGTGCCAAGATTTCTAAAATTCCAAAGAAAATGAGTATATAGTTTGTGCCTCAATGTTGATTCTCGGGTGTCACATCAATCACTTCTAAAAAGCAGATTCTTTACTTCATTAGGATTTTGAATCAGCATTTCAACTGACACATTTATTTTATTAAGGATATTATCACAGTTTACTGTGAAATTAGCTATTGGACCTTTATTTCCAATTTTTTATTTGATTTTAAGTTCAACAAAAGGAGAATTCTCGGGGGGCACCAGTAATTTGTTGATTGAATTGTAGCAATCTCCACTGGTGCGAAACCCTCAATGACGGCAGTCCCAGTTTGTATCTACTGATTGGGGCTGGTACACAGTTAGGGAGGTTTAATGTTTTTCGCCATATGTTTCCTTCAATTTTATTAAGGTCTATACCACCCATGAGATGATTAATTTCTAACCCGTACCTAAGGGAGGGAATGTCTTTACCCTTATAGAAATCAACTAAGAGAGATATGGAGAATCTTCCGTAGCAGTAGCTAATGGGCTTCATTTGAGAGACTTGTTTTTTCCATGAACAGTGCCTCTTTCCAGGCCCTTGGTGATTGATAGCAGTGCATTAGCAACAAGGCGGCTGCCCATTCTGATATGGGGGATGATGCTCAGAAATGGTTGAATGACTTGTGGCGGAGAGTCCGGACTCTCGTGTCTAACACCAGAAAGAGACAACCAGGACAAGAGGGGGCACTGGTGCCACTAGTGCTGAGGCCATGGAAGAAGAAGGTGTTTGGGACCCATGGGTCAATACCCACCTCTGACACTGGAACAGCAGAGTTTGACACACAAATCCTGCCAAGTCTATGTTAGTAGACACAGCTCACTCATGTATTTGGCAATATGTCCCTTTGCATATTGATGCTGTCCCCGTGCACTGGTCATCATAACTAGAATGGCACAACTAGAAACACACATGCCCAAACCACCAGTAGCTAACATCTCCCATGCAACATGTGTAGGGAAGTGTAATATCAGAACAGACCAGGTTGAAGCAAACGGTGACACTGTGAAGTGTGTCAGTGAGTCAAAGACAGTGCATCAGGGGAGATATCTACTCACAGAAATGGGTTCTGAATATAACAGTCCTGGAGTGAGGTATTGAATGTATTCATGCAAAATCATCCACAACAGTATGTGTATGGCACTGAGATAGGGTAAGACATAAAACACGTACTGAGGACATCATACATTTCTATGTGTACACACTAGCTGTGGGTCCACCACATACATACATTTTGTAAGTAGTCATAAGTCAGGAAGTATAGGGGAGTGTGAGCACCCACACACACAGCCTCAATGGCACTCGAAGCCCAGAAGAGCTTGCTTGAGATTGGGGTGATGGATTTGCATATTCACCAACAGCCAAAGCTGGAAGGGGCTGTGATTCAGCTGCCATATGGTAATCAGTCACTAGATCATTGTGGTATGGCAGCATGATTCACCATCTGTAGGTCAGACCAGCATGCCACCCATGTTCATACCAAACGGGCCTATGGAAGCCACATCACTTTGTCCAGAGACCCCGCCTGCATCACCTTTTAGTGTGACTGACCTGTTACAGATTTACACCCCAGTTACATGCCCCATTATCTCTGTCTAGTGGCTAATTGTGTGTTGTATGTTTGTCAAACAGGAGACCCAGAGAATAAGTCAGAGACGGGACTCTCCAGACAAAGACCCTGGCAATGTCAGAGTGCCCCAACCAGTCCCTCTTTGCTCAGTGCTCTGGTCACACCTACCACTGCCACCACCATCACAGGCACTCCAACACCATTGTGTCTGTTTTTGCTGCAGGGCCGAAGTACAAGTACAGCACCCACATGGACAGGACATCTGCCACCAAGAGGGTTGCCGGGCCAGCCTCCCCCCAATAAAGACATGCTGTGGGTGCTGCACAGGCAGCCATCTTGGTGACAAATGAGGTACTGTACCTCCTACAGCTATGATATGATAGGTTATTAATAACACGCTTAATACCCAGAGCTTTCTAAACATGGACCCGGGGATCGAACCTGTGTTGCTCCATGTCGTCTTGCTTCCACGGAGAGCATGTTGCCCATGAGGTATCCTCCCGAGACCTCCCGAGCTGGTAGAGGTAGTGATTTGATGGAGGAGGCGGATGAGTAGAAGTAGTAGGAGGAGAAGGAGAGATGACGGAAAATATCACAGTGGAGGAGACTCTTGTCAGCATACCCCGGTCAGTAAGAGGATGATACTGACACAGATGATGACCAGGAAGATGCTCATGTGGATTTATATTTTGGCAACATTACAACAACATCCCCTCCACCCAGCACTGCATGCCAAGCAATCTGCAGGTCATACATCTGAAGGTACTAGCACATTAGATTCTCAGGAGTTTGCACATGCCAAGTTGATTGTCAACCTGTGGGACATGGAGTGGCATCAGATGGTCCAAGAGGAAATATCAGCAGAACAAGTGGAGGTACTTGCCACACTCCCAAAAAAAACAAGCAAAATATGACAACATGTGTTGTTGTACCTAAGCTACATTTGGTGCCTGCAGCGTTTCACCAGCCTTAACAGTCTAAGGTCAGTGGATCAGGGTGGCTACCAATGCTATGGCACATGATTTATGACATTCTCTCTGTCAATCTGTACTGGCTGCATTGCCTGGTGGCATTGAGGCAGATGCAGGAGTAGGAGGACTCGTCTTCATCCACCATCACACCTTCAACCTCTGCCTGTCAGAGCCTATGACCCCTTATTTTCCAGGGACTTTTTTCAGCAGGGATAGAACAGTTGATGGTTCTACCATGCTCATCAGTATCCAGTGATAATAGAGAATACAATTACAGAGAATGCTATAACAGAGAAACAAAAACAGAGAAAAAAACATTGACCATTTTTAAAAATAGATATGGGGTTGCAGTAAGGGGGTAAAACAGGTGGCAATGGAGCTGAGGTTGGTTTAAGCACATAGAGAAATGCGGGGATTGGCGGGGGGACCCACCCAAAAATAAAATCAATATTTTTTACTGTTAGTGTTTTCACTGAAAAAGCATTCTCTGTCATGTATTCTCTGTAATCATATAGAACCATTTCATCAGGATGCTGGATGTGCCAGGAGGCCCATGGGTGTGTTCTTTGGGATGTTGGGCAAGGGCACAGGTGTGCGTGGATTTGGATGTAATATAATGTAATGTTATTATTATTTGTATAGCACCATTCACCATTGGTATGATCCCAACACGCTGTAGGTCGAACACCCTCTGGGATCTGTGTACAGGTATGGGATAGTTTGTCAGAGGAGTTTATAATGTGTGTGTGCATTTTAGCCAGACAAAATTAGGTAGGGTTGGCCAGGTTCTTACTAGCTACGCATGTCAAAGAGGCATGTGGATGGCTGCTTCGAAAATGATAAGAGAGAGCGTGAGAGGAGTAGAAGATGATCATTATGTATCCAACTAGACCGAATTGTTTGTTGTGGGGGGGATAGCTGCATTCTAATGGCAGAGATGTTTGAAAAGGATTTTTGTGTCATCTGTGTAGTTGTAGCAGGTGAGGTTGATGAGTGCGGGGAGAGGGCTCATGTAGATATTGAATAGAATAGGGGATAGGCAGGTGCCTTGACGGACTCCATTGCTGACATGGCAGGCAGTCGAGGTGAAGTGAAGGAGGAAGGTGATTTGGTGTCTGTCGGCGAGGAATGATGAGATCCACCTTAGTGCTGTGTCCCTGATGCCAATGGAGTGCAGTCAGTGAGTAAGTTGTAGTTGATAGTGTTGAAGTCTACCCTGAGGTCGAGGAATATAAGTGCTGCATAACCCCCTGTTTCTGCAGTGTTTTTGAGGTCCTCCCATATGGAGACGAGGGATGATTCAGTTCCTTGAAGGGGTCTTAAATCGGACTGGGACGGGTTGAGGAAATGATTGGCTTCTGTGATGGTGCAGAGCTCGGAATAGGCCGTACGTTCTTTGAATTTGGCTAAGAAGTGGGTGTTAGAGATTGGTCTGTAGTTGGCCAGCAGGAGGGGGTCGATTTAGGCTTTTTTCAGGAGGGGTTTGATATGAGATTGTTTTGAAGGCTGCCAGGAAGGTGCCTGAGGTGAGGGAAGAGTTAATGATGCATCTTGCAATGCTGCCTGCACAGGCTGAGGTGAAGTATGGGTCGTTTGGTGATCTATATGGATGGCTTTCGGCCAATAGCTTTATGAATTCTGGTTTAGAGATGTGTGAGAAAGAGGATAGGACGGGGGCTGGCTGATTGGCCGGCTCTTTTGAGGGAGCCGTTATTGTGGGTGGGAGTGCTGCTAGTTACGTGCCGATGGTGCAGGTTCTTTCTAGTGCCTTGTTGTGGAAGTGGGCTGAGATGGCATCACAGAGAGTTTGGGAGCTGTGCGAATGTGGGGAGGTGTAGAGGGGATCATGAAATCTGCGATAATCTTGTGGAGTTCTATGCTATTATTATGGGCGTTAAGTTTCTGTTTCTGTAAAAGGATTTTTTGGCCTTTCAGATTTTGGCTTTGTAGATATGGTACTGATGAGCATATGCTTTTTGGGAGATGGGTTGGCCGCCCATCTACGATCCAGGGAGTGGTTGTGTGTTTTGAGGGCTTTGCCTCGAGGGGTAGATCTTGAGGGTGTAATGAGTAGGAGAGTGTTTGAGAGACATGAGTCAAAGTGGCTAATAGAGGCGATTCCTCCTACGAGTGGTAGGTTGGGAAGAGATGAGAGTAGGGAGTCGACCAGTTCTTGGGTTACTATGACCTTGTTCCATAGCGGGACACGGGTTGATGGTCCGGTGTTATCCATTCGCAGGGGATGGGCTGGTGATGAGTGAGAAAAGGATGGCTTCATGCTCCATCCATATGAGAGGTTGTGAGGGGAGCATGGATGAGGTCGTGGAGCTGAAGATCAAAATGAAGAGTTTGTCCAGCAGTGTAGGTGGCACCTGTTAGCAGCTGAGTTATGTTGCGGGCTTCCGGGTTGTCTAAGAATGGTGCTGTCATCTGGTTATCTGAGGCATCAAGCTATATGTTGAGGTCTCCTAAAAGAGGGTTGGGAGACCAGGATGACTGCCAAAGAGTCACTTAGGGCATTGGCAAAGTGTCTGTTGTAGCCAGGGTGTCTGTAGATGAGCTGGAAGCTGAGCGTGAGCGAGGGTTTGATGAGGAATTGCACTAAGAATGATTAACAGTCTGCGCTGCATGCCTGTGCCTCGGAGTGTGCGATAGATAGGTGAGGTTTGTAGAAGATGGCAATTCCGCCTGCTCTACTAGTTCTGTTTGTGAGTGATGAGTGTGTATTCAGGCGGGGAGGCATTGTGTGCAATGGGGTGGAAATCGTCAGAGAACCAGGTTTCTGTGATGAACAGGATGTCTGGGCTTTCAGGGGAGATGAAGTCGAAATATGTTGTATCTGTTTTTAGCAACAGATTTCACATTGATGAGAATGCATGAGAGTGGGATGTAAGGCTGGATCGGTCGAGTTCAGAGGTAGAGGTTAAGGAGGAGTGGAGTACAGTTGAAAGTTGTGCTATAATAATACGTTGTGGATTCAGGGAGCAGCTGAGGACACAATGGGAAATATTTAGATTTTCATCTAAATGCAACACAGGCTTCACTCAAATGTTCAGAAAAATGCAATACAGGCTATACTCGAAATATTCTGCTAAATGCAATACAGGGACATTTTTAGATTTTCAGCTAAATGCAACACAGGTTACACTCAAATAATGAGCTAAATGCAACACATGGCTACATTCCGAATTGTCAGCAAAATGAAATACAGGCTACAGTCAAAAATAATCAGCTAACTACAATACAGGGCTGTCTTTCAACAAAATGGAGGAAATGGAATGGGCAGTATTGAGGGATTGGAAAGAGAATGGGCTGTTGGAGCAATGCACGCTACTCAGTTTCAGTTGGATTGGTCCAGTTCAGAGGTAGAAGTTAAGGAGAAGTAGAGTTCAGTGGAGTGATGTGCTATAATAATACGTTGTGGATTCAGGGAGCAGCTGAGGACACTCTGGCGGTTGTGCTCTGGGATGCAAATGGCTACGGTGCTTGGCCTACGCTCACAGACCAGCGGCCAACAAAACATTATGGAGGGGCAGAATGCAGGAGTGAGAGAGTTGAGAACTGGCTATTAAAGTCAGTGACCGAGGCTCCTTTTATGACCGGCTCTTGGTCATAGGGTTCACTCCAAGGGACACTCAGGATACACAGGCCAGGTACGCATAGTGGTTACTTTATTAGCTTCTTAGGTTACAGGATCAGATGTCAACAAGTCATAAGGAGATAAAGAGGAAAGGGACAGGAGCCCACTGGCTCCCACCACCCAGGCT
Organism: Ambystoma mexicanum; assembly: GCF_040938575.1. Classification (NCBI taxonomy): domain Eukaryota; kingdom Metazoa; phylum Chordata; class Amphibia; order Caudata; family Ambystomatidae; genus Ambystoma; species Ambystoma mexicanum. Next base: position 541,655,902 of record NC_090927.1, read on the forward strand.
CACATAATCTAACTGCCTGGGTTAGAACCCATTCAACCCCAAACATTCTAATCTCACACTCCAAACTCACAGCCTACATTCTGATGGTGACATCAATCCTGGCTCAGCACACATGCAAGTATAAGAGCCAACCCTAACACCTCCTTTCCTACAACAAACAAACACACCTCAAACACACACTTAGAGAAAGCAACCCTAACACCTCCTCCTCTTGCATAAAGAACAACACACACTTTCACAACAGCAAGACACACCTCACTCTCAGCGGAGTTCCGCTAACCCCAGAGATTGAACAAACAGGCGTAACTAACATCCTATGACAGTCCCAGCCGCCACAACTAACATTCCTAACCAATCAAAATATCACAAATCACCTTCCGTTCCCGCCTGCCACAAAGGAACCTCGAACTGCCACTTTCGAGCACTAACCGCCCACCTCGGCAAACATACCACAACACTACCAAGACCAACCAAACACAAAGCTCCTTCCGTTCCTCTCCGCCACAAAGGGACCTCGGACTGCCACTTCCGAGTACTAACTCCCAAAACCGGGAAAAACCAGGTACTGTCATAACTGCGCAAGATACTTACTAACAACCCAACAATCTACCTGGGTCACCAAGAAACCACAGTCACAACTCATGCCGCTGTCAAATCCATTCCAAAATTCAAGCAACACAGACACACCTAATCACCAGTCACTCACCTCATCACACCAATAAAGAAACGCAACCAGCTGTCACTAAATAACCACCACCAGCATAACGCTACAAATATTGGCCAGACAAATGAGCCCTTCAAAACCAAATAAACACCCCAAAGTGAACACAGCTGCAGATGAAACGTTGCCAGGCTTCAGAAATTAATCAAGAGCAGACTCAAGAACAATTCCAAAAGTCACCTGAAGTTAAAAGAAAACACTAAATGCAATGTAACTTGCATCTCCAGAATTCCAAGTAATCCCTGGACCTTAACAACTCCAGGGTCACCAAAAACATCAAAGCTTCACACAGCTTTAAGTAAACTCCGCAGAGCTACACACCTTCAAAAACAACATAGAAGCTTCACACAGCTTCAGGCACTAGTCCCCTGCTAGATGCCTCTGGACTGCTCCGCAGAGCCACAATCCAAAACAACATAAAAGCTTCACTAGGTTTCATGTGAACTCCTCAGAGCCACCAATCATCACAAAAACACAGCTTTGCAAAGCTTATGGTACTAGTCTCCTACTAGATACCTCTGGACCCCTCAGAGTCACTAACCAATTCATCAAAGCTCCAACTACCTTCTATACTAGCCTACCACTGGTAACATCACTGACCCCACAGGGCCTCAAGACACCAAACACCTCCAACTCCGCAGAGTCCCCTGACCAACCCTGGTCATGTACATCAATTAAAACACATTCCAAAAAGCCCCAAAAGATTTCAAAACCAAACACTGGTCATGCACCAACACTAAAACATTCACATACTACTACAACACACACAAAAACACAGGATGTTCAAAATACAGACAAGCCCCACATAGAATGTTAACTGCTAAGGAGCGCTGCAGTCACTCTAGCAGTCATCATGGGTTGCACATCCATACCCGCACAAACAGAACATCACGCCTACAATGCCTCAAAAATGGTTATAGTAAGCATTGCAATGACATATCAATAATCACATTATACATTGCAGATCTCATTTCCTAAAAGTCCATGTTGCCAAAGCATGGGCAACTCTAAATGCTGAAATGACTCAAAGATTGTGGTAACCATTAATGACCAACATCACTCTTATTGTGCTTTAAGATCACAAATCTCACACCACACACACACAAGCAAAACATAGTGTTAGGATGATCAGAACATTGAAACATAGTACATCCAAGTCACATTTTCTAAAAGTCCATGTCGCCATTAAACAGGCAACCTAATATGCTAAAATGCCTCACAACGTTATACTAAGCATAATAGGATCAACACCCTTTGATTGTCCACCTCAATCAACCTCAAATGTGCCACTCACACACAACCCCTGTCACAACACAAATGTGGAAACCGACTTTAAATGAGACCTAAATGTCCATGTTGCCAACTGGGGCCAACTCTAAAACCAACCTGCAATGCCTCAAAATGGTTACATCTAAAATAAATGCATCTCCTCTTCTCAGTGCAACATCATTCTCACTAATGTTAATTCACTACTAATGCACAACAGTACTCTTCAGTCACTGCTTGCCACATCGTTGCTCAATCCATTATGACATTTTACTTTTAAATGAAACTCCAAAATTTCTTCTGCAAGCATAAACTAATCATCCCCAAACCCAAACAGTAACCGTTTTCTCATTGCGTGGTCCCCACTTCAGACCAAATCAGCATAGCGTCTATACTCATTAAAACCTTTAGCCTTCCAGGTGCATAAAAAGGCACAATTACGCTTACTTGGCATGGAAATTACACTTCCCCTGTTTAAATAATGCTGGCATAGTCACTCAGGAAATGGTGGCACACTTGGGCAGCCTAATACAACCCTGCCAATGTCTCCTCATGTACCAGGGGGCCTGTTCCTGGCAGACTCCAACAGGCCATCCTTGCCCCAGGCTCCATGGGGCAGGATGCTTCTGACACCCCTGGGTGGCCGCCTGCAACAGCCCTGGTGGCTGACTAAAGCAGTACATGGTGGCTGACTCCAACAGCCCTGGGTGCTTTCCATTTCTCCAGACTCTTGGACAGCCTCTAATGACTCCTGGCCTCAAACAGGGCACTCTCCCTTCTTCCCAGGGGTCTCCTCTGACAGGCTGTCCCTTCCAGCCCTGGGTGCTTTCCATTTCTCCAGACTCTTGGACAGCCTCTAATGACTCCTGGCCTCAAACAGGGCACTCTTCCTTCTTCCCAGGGGTCTCCTCTGACAGGCTGCCCCTTCCAGCCCTGGTAGACTGGCTCAAACAGCCCTGGGTGATGGGCGCAAACAATCTATGGGGGGCAGTGGGCTCTCCCTCTCTCCTTTCATTCACTTGTCCTCTTGCCTGCACCCCCCGCAGCAGAGTCTCTTCTCCTCTCTCACATGACATCACACAGGTACCTGTATCTCCTTTTGCTTCACTTGGTGTCCACTCCAAGGTCCTCCTTCACCATACCTTGGACCATCCTCGTCGCCAATTGTTATGACCGGCTCTTGGTCATAGGGTTCACTCCAAGGGACACTCAGGACACACAGGCCAGGTACGCATAGTGGTTACTTTATTAGCTTCTTAGGTTACAGGATCAGATGTCAACAAGTCATTAGGAGATAAAGAGGAAAGGGACAGGAGCCCACTGGCTCCCACCACCCAGGCTCACATAATCTAACTGCCTGGGTTAGAACCCATTCAACCCCAAACATTCTAATCTCACACTCCAAACTCACAGCCTACATTCTGATGGTGACATCAATCCTGGCTCAGCACACATGCAAGTATAAGAGCCAACCCTAACACCTCCTTTCCTACAACAAACAAACACACCTCAAACACACACTTAGAGAAAGCAACCCTAACAGCTCCCCTTACATGGATGGTGCAGAGAGCATGTAGAGGTCCTTAATTGGCTTCCCAGGGCGAACAGGGCAAATTAGAAGGGAGCTGCCCTTTGCCATTAGCCTTTAGCCGGCTGCCCAGGCAAGGCTGCACTGGTAGGTTCACGGAAGTAGAGAAGTTCTGGTCACATGCTCTTGGGCACGGACCAATCAGGGTCTTGGTGGGCGGGCTGGGGAAAGGCGAAGGTGGGTCTGTTCAGGTGCATGGAGCACCATTGCATGAATGGAGATGGTCACAGGCCACCAAAAAAAAAGAAGTACAGCAGTAGCTGTCACCAGGAGTTAGTCTACTCTCAGTGCTCGTTCAAAATGAACGGCAAGAGTGCAGTGAATCAGGTATTTGTAACCATTAAGGCCATGGTTGTTTTTTTTGGGATATAAGGATGGGTTGGTTGAATGTACGAAGGGTTTGTTTTCTGTGATGCTAGCGTTCGGGAGGGGGTAGAATGTGATAGTCAGACTTATAATGTGTTTTCTGGGCTAATGAGGGGGTCAGATGTGTCACTACTGCCATGAATGTGTTTTCTGAGATGTGTGGCTAGTAAGGGGCGCTGAGGGTCTTAGTTTTTATGTAAGGTAATTCAATCTGTTTTTCACTATGACTGTGGCCTGTGTCTCTTCTTGGTGTTCACCGCAATAGCCATTGATATTGATATTGATATTTTATTTCTATTGCGCTCATACACAAGTGTTTCAGAGCACGACAAGGCAAGGGAAGGGGAACAGGGGAGAACAAAAACAACGATCTTACTAGGTCCAGTGACATTGAGAACGCGCAAGTGCAGGGTAGAGGGGGAAGGGGGAGAAGTGCATGGAAGGGGGAACAAAAGGAGAGTGCGGAGCGAGAAGGAAAAAACAAAAATAATAATTAAATTACTAAATAATAAGGCAACATACAATGGGCGTGCAACAAGCAAGTCACAAGAGCTTGGTTTATGGCAGCAGGCTGGGTTGGTTGACATCTGGGGGGGGGGCTATGCAGAATGTCAGGCATTACCAGTTATTGTTCAGAGAGGTCTAAGTACATGTACTTAATTGAAGTTAGGTGTACTTGACATTGATCGCATGGGTACAGGTCCATGCTGTTCAACAATTTTATCAACCTTGATCTTAGAATGTGTGATATATTTTCTGACACTTCTAATTGGCCATTGAGCCGTGTGGTGGGTGGCATACATTAGCCAGTTATATTTTTCTGCCCTTTCCAAGGAATCAGACATGTCACTGTACTTGTCCACATGTAATGTAGCATTTGTGTTGAACTTTTTTCCACCGATGCCATCTGGTCACACCTGTGACATTGTAACTTGTTTGATTATTAGGAAGGGTGCTGGATGATGTCTGCAGATGCCTCAGTGTGACCTGCAACAACGTAATGCAGTGGTTAGTTTGTTTTTCCTGCATACTACATTTACATTCCATTGTATTCCATTGGTATGTATCAACTCTACAAGTCCCATGAGGCTATTGTTGGCCCAGTATTGATATATGTACTGTTGTGCCCCTTGTGGCATGGATTTATTTGCCTACATGAGGAGATCACTGTAGGAATTTGAGTGTTGAGAGGGACTGAGGTGAAGGGGCTGTTTTATCACTGGTGGGGCGAGTAGATTGCAGGAAACAACATGTGGGTTACTTAGACATTTTCTGGTGGTACTTCCTTCTGTGGGAACTGCAGGTCAGTAGCCACTGTCCCTACCCCTGTTTGCTGAAATGGGTATGTGATGCTATCCCAATCATGGAGTTTGATCAGGACCTGTTCCATGGGAGACCAGGTTGAGAGTGTCATCAAAGATATATGGCTCAGTTCCTGCCCCTTCTGTGCAGGGAATATATCCATTCTCTGTCTTGCTGCCTGACTGCTATGTTATACATGTGGCGCTCCAATATTTGTTGGTTCAGCATTCATTAGCAGAGCGCTTTGGCCTGTGGTGTCTTCCTGCCTCCTCTGGGCCTTTTAGAATCATGTACAAGGGATGGGCCGCACCTGTGGAATTTCATGGCATTTCCTCCTTCTTGCTAGATGCTGAAACTTGTGAAGGGATTATTTGGCATTGTCTATGTATACTTTACTGTTTTCATGGGGCATGAGGAAGATGAGTTCTGGGGGTCCTACACGTTTACAGTGATCGTATTTAATAGCTGGTAAATGTGCTGACTAAATCTGTAGACATTTGACAAGCTGTGTTTGCCTTATTTGTGCTTTGGTTGCCAATACCACCACTTTTGCCATGGGGTAATTGTTGGAGAACTTTTCGCTTGATTTTGGGTGGATTTCCAACTTGTAATAAGGTGATATTTAAATCTGGCAATATTTCACCAATAATGCCTTCCTCAGCAGTTTTTGTGGACCACTGATGGTGACTTACCAAATTCTCTGCTGGCGGATTTCTGACAGTGGTAACATGACTTTAATAAGCAGTTAGTAAAAACAGCAGTATTTTCCAAATACCACTATCTTTACCATTACTGTCAAACTCTTAATGGCCCCTAGTCCCATGGACAAGTAGATGGTTTTTCTTAAATCTAGACCCCTGTGCATGGTGTGATGATTCACATGGTGGCTTCACTTCTCTCCAAGGGGGAGCCCTTTTCCATGAGGCTAGGGAGGTGCGGCCACTACCCAATAGTCCTCCTGGGGTGGTTTAATATAGGAAGACCTCATGCTAGGAACACCCCTTTTGGGACAAGGACGATCATCTGGGGTACAACCCATTGCATGTTGTCACTCCCAAACATGCCCTAGCCCTTACCACTGTTCAGAATCACTATTGAAAGTCAACCCATGTACTGTTGCATACCAGAGATAAACCTAAAGCCAAAAGTATGAGGATGAAGAAGAACACATGAGACATGAAGGTCATTGGGCCTCATTACACGGTAGGCGGTAAGGGATTACCGGCACCTGTAAGGGCACTGGTAATCCCTTACCCGCCTATTACGAGGTCCCTTAGCGGGTCCCTTCCTTAACGCCTGGTTTTACCAGGCGTTAAGGAAGGGACCCGTTGAGGGACTTGGAGCTAATAACGGGCCTGCTAATAGCGGGCCCGTTATTAGCTCCTTCCCCATTCCCATTGAGTCCTATGGGGGCTCAAATGGGAATGGGGAATGGTTTCTGGAATGAGGATTTACCGGTCCCGCCAAGGTCAAAATGACCCGGTAAATCCCCATTCCGGGAACACGGACCAGGAATGCAGCAAGGGGGTAGCCATGGTGCTAATAGAGCCATGGTTACTGCCTACCATGTAATGAGGCCCATTGACTTTGCTTGTACTGGTACGAGGGGGCTCCGAGGAGGCATTAGGAGTCAGTTGTTAACAGAGACCAAGGACTTTTGCAATCCACATGCAAGGAACTCAATACAATGTATAAAAAGGAACAACGGACTAACAAATCTGTCAAGCCCGCCCATGTCAAGCATGGCTGTGTCAAACCACACCGGGCCTGGCAGCATGTGTGGAGGTGAACAAGTGCAAGAGATCCAGGTGCTGCCGAATGACCGGAGGGAAGAGGACACCAGTGAATTGTTGTGTGAGTCCTGGGCAGCAGACCAAGGAAGAGAGCTAAGCCACTGAACAGATGATAGAGGTACCGCGCAGCCGACAGAGCCACCTCAGTGAACGGGCAGAGCCGGAGAGAAGAGCCATGGTCCCAGGCAGTCACAGGGATTGTACCACGATCCCACACAAGGTAACGGGAGGTACGGGAGACCCAGAGGGGACGCAAGGGTAGAAGGGAGGCTGGTTCACAAAGCTCTCTCTCTCTTCAGCAGTGGGAAGTCCACAACTTGGTATAACCAGAGAAGGGTCTGGGACCCGAAAGCAGATACTGAGAATATAAGAGGCAATCTTCCTTATTACAGTGGGAAGGAGAAAACCACTGCCCGCCAGAGAAGGGTCTGGGACCTGGAAGCCGATACTGAGAGTATTAGAAGACATATTCCTCTTCGTAATGGGAAAGAGAGATCCACTGACCACCAGAAAAGAATCTGGGACCCCAGCAAGATTTGGGACTTTGCTAACAACAAAAAGCAAATTTGAGTGGGCACCACAGAGATATCACGTCTTTCTGACGTTTATTAGAAGTCTTTATTGAGGTAAAAAATGGTTGGATCCTATATGCAGGGGCTGGCTGAAAAAGGGCCTGGAGACACCCAGGCCCAGAAACTCGACAAAAAACAAAGATTGGGTGGAGACCCAATCATACAGCCGCTCTCTGAAGTCCCAAATTGGGTTCTATATTCATTGTAATTCTGCTCAAGATGAATCCTTTAGTGTAAACTCTTGAAAAATACGAGAATCAAATGTGTGATGGTTTTTCAGTAATAATTTTATCCTTCAATTAGAAAATTATTATTTTAAGCGTGGAGGTGACCAATAGCCACCAAAATGTCCTTAGTGAGGAAGAGATAGCCACCCATCACTCTATTCATAGACTTCAATTGTGCCAATGCATTTCGGAATAAAATCCTTCATCAGGGCAAGTCTAATAAATGGCACTCTGAGGTCATTCATAGAAATACACGCCCTCTTCGTCTTGCAAGTCCTGGAATGCCAAGAAACTAGACTGTACAAACCTTTTTGAGTGGAATATGGAATGCATGCTGTCATTCTGAAAAGTTACTCTCAAGCTACTGTGGTTTGAAAGAAGGTTGTAAGCAAGGCAGAATTTTGAAATCTCACAACTCAATCTTTTTGCAACTGTCTCGACGAAGGAACATTCGGTTTTCTCTTCCACGATCGTACACCACTGCTCAAACAACTGTGGATCCACATGAATTAAAAAAATTCCAGGCTTGGGCCCTACGCTGGTGGGACGAAGAGGGCGTGTATTCCGTTCTTCATTCTATGACCACGCTTAAAATAATAATTTTCTAATTGAAGGATAAAATTATTACTGAAAAAACCATCACACATTTGATTCTCGTATTTTTCAAGAGTTTACACTAAAGAATTCTCTGGATACCGAACTAGAGTTGTGATAAAGATGCCAGGGGAAGGGAGTCATCCACTCTGGCCTTGTTTTGAACTGTACCAAGCAATACCAGGAGAAGAGAAGCATTCTCCTGGTCCCAAACTGAGAGTTGTGCCCGAGAGCATGGAAAGGGAGTCATTCCCCCTGGCTTTATTCGAAATTGAATAAAGCTACACCAGGAGAAGTGAGTGATTCTTCTGGAGGCAAACCTTGTATAAGGGCTGTGTGAAACCCCCAAGCCAAGTGAAGGCAGGCATTCCCCCTGGTACTTTCATTGAAAGAGAACATTCTTTTGGACGCTATCCAGGAAACAGGAGCCATTCTCCTGAAGAAGGAACTTTCTGTTAGTATATCCTTTAGTTATAGTGTGAGTGATATAAGTAGGTTGTGACAGAGGAGTTTATTTTGACCGCCGTTCCGATGGACCTTTTCATACTGGTTTTGAGGCTGGGAAACCCCTCATAGAGATGGGGATAGATCGGTTTTTGGTACTGAAAATAAAGGTCTATAACCACCACCACGCCTCCTTTGTGTCAGCTTCCTTCTTCTACATCCTTAGAATGGATATCTTCCTGGTATTCTAGCCTAGTCTAGTAGATTGATGGATACAAGGTGAACACTTTTGTTGAATTGTCCCACCTTTTGTTTTTCAGCATTTTCTGAAGCCTGTTCACTGGAGCTGTGTCAGTATGTTGCTGACTGGAACATTTTGGATCCCTTTAAGCCGGCCAGGATGGCTGACAAGTGGGTCTCCCACCGGGTGTCCCCGAAGGAACCCAGTGGGAAGGAAAAGGACAAAGAAAAGGGGGCCTCTCAGAAGACTGAGGAGTCCCAAAAGCAGTCACAGTCAAATAACCCAACACCTTCCTCTCCTAAGACCCAAAAATCTAGTGGGGATAAGTCATATGTGGGTGGGAGTAAGAGTAGTGGTCTTCCTGCTGTAAAACATGCTCCCAGTGGCTCCAGCACGGTACCTTGCATTCCTGGCACTTGTTGGGACTGTGGGGCTCTGGACCAGAAGAAAGGTGACCCCAAGTGTTAAGGTAAGGCACTTGGAGTCCAGGCTGTCAGCCTGACCTACCCTTATTTTATGCCTGAGGTTGAGGCCACTGTCCTCCCCTCCTCTACAGGAATCATGTTCGGTGCTCCTGCAGAGATTTCAACTTGTGTCCCTTGGGGCCTGGGACCAATGCGCAGAAGTACTGGCTACAATCCCACAAAACACCCACAGATTTCTGAGAAGTGTCCTCCTGAATGGCCATCCTTCTACTGGTTTGGGCGACACTGGGGCAAGTATGACAGTGGTGGACAGGACCATGCTCATGCCAAAGGACTATGTAGGTGGTCCTCTGAAAACTACTAGGTTAGCTGGTGGGCCTCCCAAATTACTCCTGTTGTCCTAGTTACCATCATGATTGCAGACAAGACAGCAAAGCTTCCCGTCCTGGTTCAGGACAGTGTACCTGCTAACATTTTGTTGCGTAATGATCTAGTGGAGTTGGGGTCTCAGATGGTCTACCCTAGCTCAAATGTCGCACCGGGTCTGACTACAAGTCAGGTACCCAAGCCAAAGAGGAGACCCAAGGCAAGACGGAAGAGTAAGAAGGTCACCTCTGCAAAGGGTGCCCCTCACTTCCTGCTGCTTCAGCAGCACCCACTGGGATTCAGGCTCTGGATGGGCTCGGTTCAGTGGTAACCCAAGGCTGAACTTCTGAGGGAGAAGAGCCAGAAAACCCTCCTGTGGGAGAGCTCAACCCGAAGGATCGCCCTGACCTTCAATGCCTGCTGGCTGAAGGAGGGCCCTCTAGGGGACACTTCCACTTCTGTAAGGGTCAGAGAGAGTGCCACTCGATCGAGGGTCTAGGAAAACAGGCCCAGGCACAGGGTGAAGTGCCAAGATCTTTCAAAATCTATGGGAAGCTCCTTTGTAGTGAGCCCACTAAGCCTGAACCTGGTGCCCTCAAGAGGTTGGTGGTACCCCAGGTTTACAAGCCCTTCCTGTTGCAGTTGGCGCATGAGGTGCCCTTTGCTGGTCATCTTGGGACCAAGAAGACTAAGCAGAGGCTCTCTGCACATTTCTACTGGCCCCGGATGGGAGTAGAAGTGGAGTACCACTGCCGGACCTGTCCCACTTGTCAGTTGTCTGGCAAGACTGGATTGCCCCACTGCAGCCATTGCCAGTGGTTGGCACACCATTTGAGAGGGTTGGCATCGACATTGTCGGGCGCCTTGACCCTCCCACATCAGGTGGACATTGGTTCATCCTGGTCCTGGTTGATCATGTCCCCAGGTACCCTGCGGCTATTCCGCTTCGGACCATTACTGCCAAGGTGGTTGCCAGGGCTCTCCTGGGCATTTTTACCAGAGTTGGATTCCCTAAAGAGGGGGTCTCTGACACGGGATACAACTTCATGTCGAGTTACATGCAAGCGATGCGGAAGGAATGCGTAGTAACATATAAGTTCTCCACTTCCTACCATCCCCAGACCAATGGTCTAGTTGCGAGATTTAATAAAACTCTCATGGGCATGCTGGGTGCTTTGGAAGATCCGCTAAGGAGGAAATGGGATCTCCTCCAACCATGCCTGCTGTTCGTCTATAGAGAAGTAACTTAAGAGGGTGTTGGTTTCAGCCTGTTTGAGCTTCTCTTTGGACATCCTGTGAGGGGGCCCCTTGCCTTGATCAGAAGGTTTGGAAGCCACCCCTCCAGGTCAGGCCAAGCAAGTCGGGAACTATGTGTTAGGCCTCAGATGGAGGATGGAAAAGATGATTGGCCAGGTGACAGTGAATCTTATGGCAAGCCAGGAATTGAACAAATACTGGCATGACCATAAAGCATCACAAGTGGATTGGACTCCAGAGCAGGAGATCCTTGTGATGGAGCCTAACAAGCCTAGGGCTTTGGCAAATGAGTAGACTGTACCCTTCAGGATAATATCCAAGATGTAGCCCCTCAGGTATTCCACATCAACAGGCTCAAGCCACTCCACAGGCGAGATGAAGTCTCATGCCTTCTGCTAGCTTCAAAGCATGAGGAGGATGAGAGTGATTTGCTGCATAGCAACCCTCAGGATGGCTCAGTGAAGGGAGTGTATCTCTCTCCAGATCTGACACCAGAGCAGCAGAGGGCCTGCAGGGCTTTGCTCCGGCAGTATGCCCCTCTGTTCTCACTGACACCAGGCCTCTCCCACGTGGTGCACGCACAAAATTGACACTGGTGACAGTGTGTCTGTCAAAATCAGGTGCTACCAAATGTCAGACATGGGTAAGAACCACATCCAGGCTGAGGTCACCAAGATGTTGGATCTGGGTGTAATTGAACCCTCGACCAGTCCCTGGTCCAGTCCAGTGGTCCTTGTCCCCAAGGTAAGTTCCCAGGCAGGTACCAAGAATTGGCGGTTCTGTGTGGACTACAGAGGGGTCAATGCTGTCACCAAAACTGACATGCACCCATTGCCCAGGGCTGATAAGCTTGTGGACTCCATAGGTGCTGCCATTTTTGTAAGCACCTTTGACCTTACCTCAAGCTATTGGCAAATAGCTCTGACAGACCATGCCAAGGAAAAGACTGAGTTCTCAACACTTGAGGCGCTCTACCAGTTTAGAGTCATGCCTTTTGGGTTGTAGAATGCACCTGCCACTTTCCAAAGATTAGTAAAACATGCGCTCAGTGGGCTGGAGGCCTTTTGTGTGGCCTACTTAGACGACATTGCATTCTACAGTTCCACCTGGGAAGAGCATTTGACTCATTTTGATAAAGTGTTGCAGGCCTTGAAAAGGGCTAGATTCACTATCAATGCCACCAAGTGCCAGATAGCACAGGGGAGAGTCACTTATCTTGGTCATGAGGTAGAAGGCGGACAAATTCAATATCTCCCCAATAAGGTACAGGATGTACATGACTGGGACACTCATCATTATTTCACAATTACATGACACGTTGGCTTACTGCACATCCATGTAACTTAGGCAAATAAACCAAACCGGTTAAATTAATTGCATAATATTGAACTGTTTTTGTTTATGGTACTATAACACAAAAAATGCAGTAGGGTCCCAGTATTCTGCCAATTGTTTAACCCAACTTGTCTTCCTTCCCATGTCTATTGTTGATTCACTTCACTGTTTGATTTGTATGCCATTGAGACTGTCAGCAGTTGGTGCATTTTAAAGGAGTCAAGAGTTAACTGTGGTACCACATAGACATTGTACGTATTTACCATATTAGTATTGCCAAAGCACAAAGTGTGTTATTAATTGTGTATATATTCTGAACCTTATTTATATAAAGAACTGTGTTATCACTAACATAGTGTGTGGACATTCTTTTGTGGGGGCTTGGGGACTACACTGTACATAAGAACCTGCCTGCATCACCTCCTGAGAGCTTAATCCTTGATTGCTCGTCCATTGCTACCGCTTAGAGAATCTTGGCTGGGCTGCTATGTGCTTCTACTCTGCCATATAAAGGGCAGGAGTATAGATAACCCCCCTTCAGTCTTTACAGTTGTTGCCTCGTGTTACCAGGCAACGCAACGCAGATGAGATTCCTACTTGCTCCAGAGGAGTGGGCTGACAAACTGATGTAGATTGCACACTAGAATAGTGTGGTTGTCCGTGTCCTCACAATCCGGGCTTGATGGTACAAAAGAAGTAGATGTCAATGCAGCCGCCGCCATAGACAGTTCAACTTTGCCCCAACTTCGCCTCCAGTCGGATGTTAAAGCCGAGGGCAGATCGGGAGTGAGGCAGGGGGGCATGGCCAAGGTTGTTGCTGTGATTCCGGCTTGCTCCGGAGGAGCAGGCTGACAACCTGATGTAGATTGCACACCAGAATGGTGTGGTTGTCCGTGCCTTCACAATCCAAGCTTGATGGTACAAAAGAAGTAGCTGTCAATGCAGCCACCCTGTAGACAGTTCAACTTTCCCCCAACTTCCGCCCGGCTTTGCCTCCAGACGGAGGCTAAAGCTGAGGGCGGATCGAGAGTGAGGCAGGGGGGCGTGGCCAAGGTTGTTGCCGTGATTCCGGCTTGCTCTGGATGAGCAGGCTGACAACCTGATGTATATTGCACACCAAATTGGTGTGGTTGTCTGTGCCCTCACAATCCAAGCTTGATGGTACAAAAGAAGTAGCTGTCAATGCAGCCACCCCGTAGACAGTTCAACTTTCCCCCAACCTCTGCCCGGCTTCGCCTCCAGGCGGAGGCTAAAGCCGAGGGCAGATCGAGAGTAAGGCAGGGGGCCTGGCCAAGGCCAGGCAATGCAACACAGATGAGATTCCTGCTTTCTCTGGAGGAGCGGGCTGACAACCTGATGTAGATTGCACACCAGCATGGTGTGGTTGTCCGTGCCCTCAGAATCCATGCTTGATCTTACAAAAGAAGTAGCTGTCAATGCAGCCGCTGCCGTAGACAGTTCAACTTTCCCCCAACTTCGCCCCGGCTTTGCCTCGGGGAGCTAGGCAGGGGGGCATGGCCAAGGTCATTGCTGAGATTCCTGCTTGTTCCGGAAGAACGGGCTGACAACCCGATGTATATTGCACACTAGAATGGTGTGGTTGTCCGTGCCCTCACAATCCGGGGTTGATGGTGCAAAAGAAGTAGCTGTCAATGCAGCGGGTGCCATAGACAGTTCAATTTTCCCCCAACTTCGCCCCGGCTTTGACTCCAGGTGGATGTTAATGCTGAGGGCAGACCGGCAGTGAGGCCACAGTCATTGCCTGGTGTTACCAGGCAACATAAATGAGATTGCGCCAGAGGAGCGGGCTGACAAACTGATGCAGATTGCACACCAGCATGGTGTGGTTGTCCGTGCCCTCACAATCCGGGCTTGATGGTACAAAAGAAGTAGCTGTCAACGCAGCCGTTGCCATAGACAGTTCAACTTTCCCCCAAATTCGCCCGGCTTTGCCTCAGGGAGCAAGGCAGGGGGGCATGGCCCAGGTCGTTGCAGAGACTCCTGCTTGTTCCGGAAGAACAGGCTGACAACCTGATGTATATTTCACACTAGACTGGTGTGGTTGTCCGTGCCCTCACAATCCGGGCTTGATGGTACAAAAGAAGTATCTGTCAATGCAGCGGTTGCCATAGACAGTTCAATTTTCCCCCAACTTCGCCCCGGCTTTGCCTCCAGGCGGATGGTAAAGCCGAGGGAGGATCATAAGTGAAGCAAGAGGCGTGGCCAAGGGTGACATTCTGGAGGGCAAAGCATTTCAGTACTTCTTCTGAAACAGGTGTTAAACATTTCCACAGAGCAGGGAGAAGGGACCCTGCAAAATGATGACACAGAATTGCCGTTCCTAATGGAAATCGGGGGACTCCCGGAACCCAGTGTCAGTTTGTTGCGACAAGGGAGTATTGATCAGTCACCTGACTTTTCAAAGAGTTGATTGATGAATACTACAACTTACAACTTTGTTTTGCTCAACATGAAGCAGCTATTGCAAAATCTTTTCCTACGCATTTATATTTACTACCAAGAAATGCAGAGTGCACATTCACAGCGAAATGGCGTCCTAGTCTGTAAATAGGATGCGACCAGCTGGTGAAGCCCACGAAACAGTTCTCGAATCCTTGGATTTCAATCAGCTCATTGTCCGTTCATCCTGTGGAAATTTGGCACGGGGCCCAGGACTGATTGCAGGATGGTGTTTGAAAACACAGCAACACGATTTAGAACTACATATGAAAGTGGATGTAACTCAAGTGCCGCAGTGCTTCAAAGCTTTTTATTCTCAAATTGTAATTTAGCCTTGAAATGTAGCGTTTTAAGAAAGCAGATTCAAACCCCGCTTATCTTGGAAGCGGATGTGCACAGTACTATAACCGGTCCTGCTCGCTTTCTATCATTCTTAGCAGGTTCTATATAAGTTAAAATGTTTTTCCACAAATGGCTTATTTCCCATTACGTCACTTACAAACGCGTCTTTGTTTTCACGGGGGGCGGGGGCGGCTAGACTGGGAACACAATGGCTGTCAACCTTATTTAATTTATTTTCAGAGTTCAAATCGATGCATTCGCGTAAGTGCAGTCCATCAGTAGATTGGAGAGAGCGCCTCTGCACTTCAAGAACACGTTCTATGAAGGGATGTGCTTTCAATTTATTAAGGTTCGCGTGCGTGGATGTTGACG
Organism: Ambystoma mexicanum; assembly: GCF_040938575.1. Taxonomy (NCBI): domain Eukaryota; kingdom Metazoa; phylum Chordata; class Amphibia; order Caudata; family Ambystomatidae; genus Ambystoma; species Ambystoma mexicanum. The sequence goes on from NC_090927.1 coordinate 541,671,573, forward strand.
CTATTTTTAGGCCTCGATTCCTCTGACTGTGCTCACATTGATGTGATGTTTTATTTCTACGCAGTTTTGTTAACGGACGTGCACTATTTCAGTATACATTTCTTGATAAACTTTTTAAAAAAAGATATGCATTTTCATGTTCAAAATCGTGTGACTGAGCAGAAAGAGGACCGCGTATGCCAGCCTAACCTGGTCTGCCATAGTCCAGCGAGATGCTGGGGAGGTAGGGTCAACAAAATACCTATGCTGAGACTCTTGCTGGCGACGCAGGACATTTGCAAATTTTAACCAGACAAGACAACGAAGGCCCTCCTTAGACGTTGTTCATATGGAAGTATTCTATATGGCTGAGATGCATATTTTTAAAGCCCTAAAATAACAGTAACTTGCATTTATATTGCGCCGTGACCCCGAGGTCTGACCTCGGAAGGATGAGTTTAACCCTGTCGGGATTCGAACCTGCGTCAACAGGCTCTGCACTAACATCAAAGTGAGCGTTCTACTCACTGTGCTATGTGACCAGTGAAAAAGAAGAGGGCACATGGTACTCTCACAGAACACAAATAATAGTTTTTTTTCTATCATAAAGGTTCATTCTCAGTAAGAGGTATGAACTGAATAAAGGAGTACTCGTGCGTTATGGAAGCCTTAGCCGAGGTGACATAAAGCTGTCTTGTTTATAGCATCTCTTCCATGTTGGCAGTCTCATTACGTGGGGCCCTGCAAGAAAAAATGTAGGTAGGGAATTGGAGGGGTTGAGAAGTACGATGGATACAGAGGAAGGGAGATGTAAATCTGAAGGTGGTTATGCATGTGGATCAGAAGTACCCAAGAAGTACCCAGAAGTACCCAAGCAGAAGTACCCAAGCAGGGCATGTGAGCCATGGCATTTCTCCGTAAAATCTTAATGTGGTATTTGTAGACGGATAGCGGCCATTTGCCAGGGTGGATTATGTGGGAGTAGTTGAAGGTAGAAACTGATGTGGTGAGTCTGTTCGTAGGAGTAGGAGAGAGCATTGGGATTAGTGAGGATCCTAGTCATGGGGGTTTTAATGTTAGACTGATGATGAATGGAGAATGGCCATCAAAGAAGGACTGTTGAAACAAAAGAGTTACAGCTGCACTTCCCTTTTGCAATGGGGACTAGTTTAGAAAATGAACCTTCTTGCAGGGAAAGAACCCGTAGTAAGATCAATAGAAAATAATAGTTGCTCTCTTTCTGGCCTGCCTTGTGGTATGTTTCTGGATAGTTTGCAACCCTGGCAATGTTGTCCTTGAAAAAATGTAGTTTTCTCAAACCTTTTCAACTAATCCTGTGAGAGGGCTCAACGTCCTTGTCGTGGCAATGTGGCTTGGCATCATATTCAAATTAGTATAACATTATTTGCATTATTAAGAAAAGTTGAGCAGGTAACACCAGTACACTCTTTTATGTCACACGGATAAGGACTGGACTGCTGAAAAAGATGGATGGTCAATAAAGAAGGCATCCAAAAATAACCTTGAAGTAAGTCAGGATTTGGCATACTCCAACAGAAACAGAAACCCTTACAGCTAAATAGTGTGAACCAAAAAAGTATACTAGTGATTGAATTATGGAAAGATCACAGATAGAATTCTCTGTTAATGAGCTTTACCCCCACTACGGCCGAGCAGACGTGGGGGCTTTTGTAATGGGCAGTTTCTGCACCATCCTGATATTCTGAAAAACATGTTAATTGGTTTATCTGTGGGGGGCGGTTGGTAAGACATTAAAAAAAGGAATAGACTTTAATCAGATACTGGAAAAGTTGCCTGGTTCTTTTGCTGGGCCCCCATGTCCATCTGACTGATATTAGGATAGTGCTCTGGCCATGATAAATGAAAACAAGATGTCTGATGTGTTGATGTTCAACAAAAAGAATATGGTATGCAAGATTTTGAGCATAGATGTGATTGAGGTATGCAGGTGTCCCTGATGAAGTTCTATGGCACCTGTAACATAAGCGTGAAGTGTCAACCTGTGGTGTGAATGCACTCTAGATGTCTCATTGCTGACACTAAGACAAACACCCATCTAACATGTTTCTCTTTTTGCAAATGTGCAATTGATTTTGATTATCAATTTGAACTCAATTTGTGTTCTTCTCTTTTCATTATTTGGTGCATTTCACATTTGCATGCAGGTTCATCAGAAGGGAATTTGTTGTTTGGTTCTGAACCACTAGTAAAGCAAAACAATTGAGCATGGTGGGAAAGGGAAAGGGAAAAGAGATGGAAAAAGTATGTTTTTCTTCTATCCCTCTTCTTACATTCATTTTATTAGTGCGCTGAATTTAAGTGTTACATATGGAATTGATTTCACCCTCACGTTATTAGAGCAGCATGGCATGCAGGGTCAATATTAACTTGTATGTTCATTTGCAAGCTCAATTGTCAGGTCACAGGGTTTTTTCAGTGTGGTTAGTTGTATATTGTATCACCTTGCCGAATATTGGGCAGTGAGTATGAACACTCTTTACTGTTAGTATGTTGATGTTTGAAGGTTTGCCAAGGCATGGTTTACATATATGCTTCATAGGTTGTTTAGAATAGTACTGTGCTTACAGGTTTCCTTGCCATTTTCTTTCATATGCTGCACCAAATGCAGCATATGAAACCATATGAACCAAATCATCCATCAGAAGTTTAACCCTGATCTTAAAAGTTGAAATTAATTGTACATTTATATTGTATTCACTTTTGCAATATACACCTCATTCAGAATATTTGCCCTTAATTTCCGATATAAATAAGCTCAGGGGCAACGAGTTTGTCTTGGAAGCAAGACAACACAGTACAACACAGATCCAAACCCCGATCCCGTGCTTACAAACCACTCGCTGGTATCAAGCGCGTTATAAATGAACAATAAATACAAATAAATACATAAAATAAATACAAGTTGTATGTTTATACTGATCAAATGAAACTGTGCGCTCTTAAAAATGTGACAGGAATTAAACTGTATTGTGAGTTCCTTAAATAGTCGATGTGTGAAATAAACGTACATTACAGTTGGAATTGGGCGGAAAGTATGACCATTTGAAATTGTAACTTGTATACATGGGTGGTTAACGACCAATGGAGTGCAGCTCTATTATCCGAAGCAGGGCCTCTTATCCTGTCATCCATCATCCAAGAAATCCTTTAAAAGGTTTGCACCCACAGCAATAACGGTTCACTTTGAAATAATAGAAAGAAAAACATTGAATTACACATTACAAAATGCTAATTGTGTCACGAGCATCATGTGTCCTCTGCACAGTGCTTTATGGGGGGATCTATCTTTCCACTTAAGAATTGATCAAATGACAAAGTCCAATTTGCTTTGACCTTTTCCGTGCCATACAATACATCTGTGCAGGTACACCTGTGCAGGACTAATATATGACTCCAATAACAAGAGACCCAGCCAGCTCTGTTCACGTGAATATTAAACCCATGCCCATTTTAAATTTGCATTAAAATGCTAAATATTTTTTTCCTGTGAAAGCGGATACAGTTCTGGACTCGGGGAAGTGCCTCACACAATGAGTTAACAGGATATGTCTGTATATATCATTAATTCAAAACCACAACATTTTTAAATAATGATCTTCTAGACTATGGGGGCATGTGGCATGTATCTGAATCAGAGGTTGTTTATTGAATCTGAACATCCATACACCAATAACAGGATATGTTTCTATCAATCAAAGGTTATGGGAGAAATATTGATTTGTGTCCCAAGTTTAACAGAACAACCTCTTGCCACATGTCTAAATATGAATGACCAATCAAAAAAGGGTGTGATTTCTCTGGGCATATCAACTTCTTATGGGAACCAATGGGAAGACTCCCCAATCAAAAACTATGATGTCAGATGCCTATGTGGGAAAAATGTAGACTCTAGATAAGCCCAAACCCATAGAGAGTAGGGAAATCTCTGCGGTCCTGAAACGTCCACAGATGGCGAGACCTTCCCTGTGGATAAGTGCTTAAATTGGCCAATTACTTGAGATGAAACCTGAAGCATACTTTGCCTAAATAGGACCTGATTGCCTGAGAATTTCTAAGCGTAGTCCGGGAGGCAATGCCAGTTGGGTGTAGCTGCTTGGAGCTGTGGGATGTCATGCCAGTTTCGTGCCTTAAAAGAAAAACACAGTGGTGAGAATTAAAACCCATGAAAGCAATAAAAAATCCTTTGGAGGAATACTTTTCGTATTAGGCCACTGATGGGGGTGGGATGCCAGGTAAGTCACTGGGGAAACTGATTTAAACAAACCAAACTCTGTGTTTTTACAGGCATATTCTAAGACTTGAGCTGTGTACTGGTGTACACAATTTTACAGTTTTACAGTGGGTTATAAAATGTTTGATCCGTGAAAACCATAGTCACATAAAAGAAGACATTGTGGGAAAACTCACAATGTACTAGAGGGGTGAAAAGGGGATAGACTGTCCAGTTCCATCCATATAAAATAATGCCATTTAAAACGACCATTGAAAACCCTCCAATGGCATTGCACAGAAGAGAGAGGATTCTGCATTAGGTAGATTGGAATTGTCAAATAGAACTTGGGGAGTTAGTTTCTATCCCTTTAGAAAATTCTATTTTCAAGTCTGTGCAAATATGAAACAAACCCATATATTATGCTCCAAACCTAAAGAGTCTTAATGTGACCCACCATTTGAAAGCTGCAGTTCCAAGCTGAATGTGCACTTCAGCATGCAGTGATCACTCCAGATGTTCTGGCTGATTTCAAAAGACTTACATTTCCCAAAGATAAACCCATCCACAAAGATGTAATCAAAAGTGGATGAAGCAGTTCGACTGTGCCAAGTTTGACGACCCTCCAAATCCCCTTCTCTCACACTGTTTAGTTTATGCAGGCCAACGTTGCTCAGTGAGTTTAGCCATTTGTCTCCATTTTCAGTTTTTACTAAATTACTTCTGCGTGGGATCAAACATTGAAGGAACCAGCATGCACCTGCTCATACTCATCCTTACCTTTCAGGCAACATTAGTTAAAGTCTCCCAAAACCAGCACATTACCATTGAAAAATGTACCTGTCCAGTGGGTAGTACAATACACCAGGCTTGTCAGAAATAAGTCTAGAGGGAAAACCCCAATGTGCCAAAATGTTGCACAGAAATAAATGAATAAACACACCTCCCTCCACTGCCAATAAACCCTTTCTAATGTCATGTGTCTTAATGTTTGTAAACCCACACTCTGATTTTAACATAGTTACAAGGCCACCCTTGGGTTTCCCCAACAGGCCTTTATTAGCGGGCTGATGGCAGGCAGTGGCCATCCCAAGCTTGACATTCTATCATCCAGTATTCTTGAAAACAAACAATTTCGAAATTTCTTAACAAAAACCCTATCTCTGGGTTTGTGAATAACTGTATTTGACCTCTGGAATTCCATGATAATATATTCAGAAAGGTGAACGCTAGAGTCTATTCAATGAGTCACCTGTATACCTTTGTTTACTCAGAGATCCTGCTAGACAGGACCAATCTTGGTTTTGATTTTCATTCCTGATCTACTCCATCCCAAAATATACTTTCCTTTGTAATCATTCTCAGGTGTCTCATTAGGGGCAGACCTTGCTATCTCTAAGTTCTCTTGACTCAACCTCCTTTTATTTAGCATAATAGGTTCAAATGCGGTCACATGAAAGCTGATTTGCCTCAGTGTTGATTAGTTGAAAACGTTTGAGAAAACTACATTTTTTCAAGCACAACATTGCCAGGGTTGCAAACTATCCAGAAACATACCACAAGGCAGGCCAGAAAGAGAGCAACTATTATTTTCTCTTGATCTTACTATGGGTTCTTTCCTTGCAAGAAGGTTCATTTTCTAAACTAGTCCCCATGGCAAAAGGGAAGTGCAGCTGTAACTCTTTTGTTTCAACAGTACTTCTTTGATGGCCATTCTCCATTCATCATCAGTCTAACATTAAAACCCCCATGACTAGGATCCTCACTAATCCCAATCCTCTCTCCTACTCCTACGAACAGACTCACCACATCAGTTTCTACCTTCAACTACTCCCACATAATCCACCCTGGCAAATGGCCGCTATCCGTCTACAAATACCACATTAAGATTTTACGGAGAAATGCCATGGCTCACATGCCCTGCTTGGGTACTTCTGCTTGGGTACTTCTGGGTACTTCTTGGGTACTTCTGATCCACATGCATAACCACCTTCAGATTTACATCTCCCTTCCTCTGTATCCATCGTACTTCTCAACCCCTCCAATTCCCTACCTACATTTTGTTCTTGCACGGCCCCACGTAATGAGACTGCCAACATGGAAGAGATGCTATAAACAAGTCAGCTTTATGTCACCTCGGCTAAGGCTTCCATAACGCACGAGTACTCCTTTATTCAGTTCATACCTCTTACTGAGAATGAACCTTTATGATAGAAAAAAAACCATTATTTGTGTTCTGTGAGAGTACCATGTGCCCTCTACTTTTTCACTGGTCACATAGCACAGTGAGTAGAACGCTCACTTTGATGTTAGTGCAGAGCCTGTTGACGCAGGTTCGAATCCCGACGGGGTTAAACTCATCCTTCCGAGGTCAGACCTCGGGGTCACGGCGCAATATAAATGCAAGTTACTGTTATTTTAGGGCTTTAAAAATATGCAGCTCAGCCATATAGAATACTTCCATATGAACAACGTCTAAGGAGGGCCTTCGTTGTCTTGTCTGGTTAAAATTTGCAAATGTCCTGCGTCGCCAGCAAGAGTCTCAGCACAGCTTATTCCATAGGTATTTTATTGACCCTACCTCCCCAGCATCTCGCTGGACTATGGCAGACCAGGTTAGGCTGGCATACGCGGTCCTCTTTCTGCTCAGTCACACGATTTTGAACATGAAAATGCATGTCTTTTTTTAAAAAGTTTATCAAGAAATGTATACTGAAATAGTGCACGTCCGTTAACAAAACTGCGTAGAAATAAAACATCACATCAATGTGAGCACAGTCAGAGGAATCGAGGCCTAAAAATAGCGTCAACATCCACGCACGCGAACCTTAATAAATTGAAAGCACATCCCTTCATAGAACGTGTTCTTGAAGTGCAGAGGCGCTCTCTCCAATCTACTGATGGACTGCACTTACGCGAATGTATCGATTTTAACTCTGAAAATAAATTAAATAAGGTTGACAGCCATTGTGTTCCCAGTCTAGCCGCCCCCGCCCCCCGTGAAAACAAAGACGCATTTGTAAGTGACGTAATGGGAAATAAGCCATTTGTGGAAAAACATTTTAACTTATATATAACCTGCTAAGAATGATAGTAAGCGAGCAGGTGCGGTTATAGTACTGTGCACATCCGCTTCCAAGATAAGCGGGGTTTGAATCTGCTTTCTTAAAACGCTACATTTCAAGGCTGAATTACAATTTGGGAATAAAAAGCTTTGAAGCACTGCGGCACTTGAGTTACATCCACTTTCATATGTAGTTCTAAATCGTTTTGCTGTGTTTTCAAACACCATCCTGCAATCAGTCCTGGGCCCCGTGCCAAATTTCCACAGGATGAACGGACAATGAGCTGATTGAAATCCAAGGATTCGAGAACTGTTTCGTGGGCTTCACCAGCTGGTCGCATCCTATTTACAGACTAGGACGCCATTTCGCTGTGAATGTGCACTCTGCATTTCTTGGTAGTAAATATAAATGCGTAGGAAAAGATTTTGCAATAGCTGCTTCATGTTGAGCTAAACAAAGTTGTAAGTTGTAGTATTCATCAATCAACTCTTTGAAAAGTCAGGTGACTGATCAATACTCCCTTGTCACAACAAACTGACACTGGGTTCCGGGAGTCCCCCGATTTCCATTAGGAACGGGAATTCTGTGTCATCATTTTGCAGGGTCCCTTCTCCCTGCTCTGTGGAAATGTTTAACACCTGTTTCAGAAAAAGTACTGAAATGCTTTGCCCTCCAGAATGTCACCCTTGGCCATGCCTCCTGCTTCACTTATGATCCGCCCTCGGCTTTACCATCCGCCTGGAGGCAAAGCCGGGGCGAAGTTGGGGGAAAGTTGAACTGTCTATGGCAACCGCTGCATTGACAGCTACTTCTTTTGTACCATCAAGCCCGGATTGTGAGGGCACGGACAACCACACCAGTCTAGTGTGCAATATACATCAGGTTGTCAGCCCGTTCTTCCGGAACAAGCAGGAATCTCTGCAACGACCTGGGCCATGTCCCCCTGCCTTGCTCCCTGAGGCAAAGTCGGGCGAATTTGGGGGAAAGTTGAACTGTCTATGGCAACGGCTGCATTGACAGCTACTTCTTTTGTACCATCAAGCCCGGATTGTTAGGGCACGGACAACCACACCATGCTGGTGTGCAATCTGCATCAGTTTGTCAGCCCGCTCCTCTGGCGCAAGCAGAAATCTCATTTATGTTGCCTGGTAACACCAGGCAATGACTGTGGCCACGCCCCCACCTCACTGCCGATCTGCCCTCAGCATTAACATCCACCTGGAGTCAAAGCCGGGGCGAAGTTGGGGGAAAGTTGAACTGTCTATGGCACCCGCTGCATTGACAGCTACTTCTTTTGCACCATCAACCCCGGATTGTGAGGGCATGGACAACCACACCATTCTAGTGTGCAATATACATCGGGTTGTCAGCTCGTTCTTCTGGAACAAGCAGGAATCTCAGCAATGACCTTGGCCATGCCCCCCTGCCTCGCTCCCCGAGGCAAAGCCGGGGCGAAGTTGGGGGAAAGTTGAACTGTCTACGGCAGCGGCTGCATTGACAGCTACTTCTTTTGTAAGATCAAGCATGGATTCTGAGGGCACGTACAACCACACCATGCTGGTGTGCAATCTACATCAGGTTGTCAGCCCGCTCCTCCAGAGAAAGCAGGAATCTCATCTGTGTTGCATTGCCTGGCCTTGGCCAGGCCCCCTGCCTTACTCTTGATCTGCCCTCGGCTTTAGCCTCCGCCTGGAGGCGAAGCCGGGCAGAGGTTGGGGGAAACTTGAACTGTCTACGGGGTGGCTGCATTGACAGCTACTTCTTTTGTACCATCAAGCTTGGATTGTGAGGGCACAGACAACCACACCAATTTGGTGTGCAATATACATCAGGTTGTCAGCCTGCTCCTCCAGAGCAAGCCGGAATCACGGCAACAACCTTGGCCACGCCCCCCTGCCTCACTCTCGATCCGCCCTCAGCTTTAGCCTCCGTCTGGAGGCAAAGCCGGGCGGAAGTTGGGGGAAAGTTGAACTGTCTACAGGGTGGCTGCATTGACAGCTACTTCTTTTGTACCATCAAGCTTGGATTGTGAAGGCACGGACGACCACACCATTCTGGTGTGCAATCTACATCAGGTTGTCAGCCTGCTCCTCCGGAGCAAGCCGGAATCACAGCAACACCCTTGGCCATGCCCCCCTGCCTCACTCCCGATCTGCCCTCGGCTTTAACATCCGACTGGAGGCGAAGTTGGGGCAAAGTTGAACCGTCTATGGCGACGGCTGCATTGACATCTACTTCTTTTGTACCATCAAGCCCGGATTGTGAGGACACGGACAACCACACTATTCTAGTGTGCAATCTACATCAGTTTGTCAGCCCACTCCTCTGGAGCAAGTAGGAATCTCATCTGCGTTGCGTTGCCTGGTAACACGAGGCAACAACTGTAAAGACTGAAGGGGGGTTATCCATACTCCTGCCCTTTATATGGCAGAGTAGAAGCACATAGCACCCCAGCCAAGATTCTCTAAGCGGTAGCAATGGACGAGCAATCAAGGATTAAGCTCTCAGGAGGTGATGCAGGCAGGTTCTTATGTACAGTGTAGTCCCCAAGCCCCCACAAAAGAATGTCCACAGACTATGTTAGTGATAACACAGTTCTTTATATAAATAAGGTTCAGAATATATACACAATTAATAACACACTTTGTGCTATGGCAATACTAATATGGTAAATACGTACAATGTCTATGTGGTACTACAGTTAACTCTTGACTCCTTTAAAATGCACCAACTGCTGACAGTCTCAATGGCATACAAATCAAATAGTGAAGTGAATCAACAATAGACATGGGAAGGAAGACAAGTTGGGTTAAACAATTGGCAGAATACATACTGGGACCCTACTGCATTTTTTGCGTTATAGGACCATAAACAAAAACAGTTCAATATTATGCAATTAATTTAACCGGTTTGGTTTATTTGCCTAAGTTACATGGATGTGCAGTAAGCCAACGTGTCATGTAATTGTGAAATAATGATGAGTGTCCCAGTCATGTACATCCTGTACCTTATTGGGGAGATATTGAATTTGTCCGCCTTCTACCTCATGACCAAGATAAGTGACTCTCCCCTGTGCTATCTGGCACTTGGTCGCATTGATAGTGAATCTAGCCCTTTTCAAGGCCTGCAACACTTTATCAAAATGAGTCAAATGCTCTTCCCAGGTGGAACTGTAGAATGCAATGTCGTCTAAGTAGGCCACACAAAAGGCCTCCAGCTCACTGAGCGCATGTTTTACTAATCTTTGGAAAGTGGCAGGTGCATTCTACAACCCAAAAGGCATGACTCTAAACTGGTAGAGCGCCTCAAGTGTTGAGAACTCAGTCTTTTCCTTGGCATGGTCTGTCAGAGCTATTTGCCAATAGCTTGAGGTAAGGTCAAAGGTGCTTATAAAAATGGCAGCACCTATGGAGTCCACAAGCTTATCAGCCCTGGGCAATGGGTGCATGTCAGTTTTGGTGACAGCATTGACCCCTCTGTAGTCCACACAGAACCGCCAATTCTTGGTACCTGCCTGGGAACTTGCCTTGGGGACAAGGACCACTGGACTGGACCAGGGACTGGTCGAGTGTTCAATTACACCCGGATCCAACATCTTGGTGACCTCAGCCTGGATGTGGTTCTTACCCATGTCTGACATTTGGTAGCACCTGATTTTGACAGACACACTGTCACCAGTGTCAACTTTGTGCGTGCACCACGTGGGAGAGGCCTGGTGTCAGTGAGAACAGAGGGGCATACTGCCGGAGCAAAGCCCTGCAGGCCCTCTGCTGCTCTGGTGTCAGATCTGGAGAGAGATACACTCCCTTCACTGAGCCATCCTGAGGGTTGCTATGCAGCAAATCAGGAAGAGGCTCACTCTCATCCTCCTCATGCTCTGAAGCTAGCAGAAGGCATGAGACTTCATCTCGCCTGTGGAGTGGCTTGAGCCTGTTGATGTGGAATACCTGAGGGGCTACATCTTGGATATTATCCTGAAGGGTACAGTCTACTCATTTGCCAAAGCCCTAGGCTTGTTAGGCTCCATCACAAGGATCTCCTGCTCTGGAGTCCAATCCACTTGTGATGCTTTATGGTCATGCCAGTATCTGTTCAATTCCTGGCTTGCCATAAGATTCACTGTCGCCTGGCCAATCATCTTCTCCATCCTCCATCTGAGGCCTAACACATAGTTCCCGACTTGCTTGGCCTGACCTGGAGGGGTGGCTTCCAAACCTTCTGATCAAGGCAAGGGGCCCCCTCACAGGATGTCCAAACGGGCTGAAACCAGCACCCTCTTAAGTTACTTCTCTATAGACGAACAGCGGGCATGGTTGGAGGAGATCCCATTTCCTCCTTAGCGGATCTTCCAAAACACCCAGCATGCCCATGAGAGTTTTATTAAATCTCGCAACCAGACCATTGGTCTGGGGATGGTAGGAAGTGGAGAACTTATATGTTACTACGCATTCCTTCCGCATCGCTTGCATGTAACTCGACATGAAGTTGTATCCCGTGTCGGAGACCCCCTCTTTAGGGAATCCAACTCTGGTAAAAATGCCCAGGAGAGCCCTGGCAACCACCTTGGCAGTAATGGTCCGAAGCGGAATAGCCGCAGGGTACCTGGGGACATGATCAACCAGGACAAGGATGAACCAATGTCCACCTGATGTGGGAGGGTCAAGGCGCCTGACAATGTCGATGCCAACCCTCTCAAATGGTGTGCCAACCACTGGCAATGGCTGCAGTGGGGCAATCCAGTCTTGCCAGACAACTGACAAGTGGGACAGGTCCGGCAGTGGTACTCCACTTCTACTCCCATCCGGGGCCAGTAGAAATGTGCAGAGAGCCTCTGCTTAGTCTTCGTGGTCCCAAGATGACCAGCAAAGGGCACCTCATGCGCCAACTGCAACAGGAAGGGCTTGTAAACCTGGGGTACCACCAACCTCTTGAGGGCACCAGGTTCAGGCTTAGTGGGCTCACTACAAAGGAGCTTCCCATAGATTTTGAAAGATCTTGGCACTTCACCCTGTGCCTGGGCCTGTTTTCCTAGACCCTCGATCGAGTGGCACTCTCTCTGACCCTTACAGAAGTGGAAGTGTCCCCTAGGGGGCCCTCCTTCAGCCAGCAGGCATTGAAGGTCAGGGTGATCCTTCGGGTTGAGCTCTCCCACAGGAGGGTTTTCTGGCTCTTCTCCCTCAGGAGTTCAGCCTTGGGTTACCACTGAACCAAGCCCATCCAGAGCCTGAATCCCAGTGGGTGCTGCTGGAGCAGCAGGAAGTGAGGGGCACCCTTTGCAGAGGTGACCTTCTTACTCTTCCGTCTTGCCTTGGGTTGCCTCTTTGGCTTGGGTACCTGACTTGTAGTCAGACCCGGTGCGACATTTGAGCTAGGGTAGACCATCTGAGACCCCAACTCCACTAGATCATTACGCAACAAAATGTTAGCAGGTACATTGTCCTGAACCAGGACGGGAAGCTTTGCTGTCTTGTCTGCAATCATGATGGTAACTAGGACAACAGGAGATAATTTGGGAGGCCCACCAGCTAACCTAGTAGTTTTCAGAGGACCACCTACATAGTCCTTTGGCATGAGCATGGTCCTGTCCACCACTGTCATGCTTGCCCCAGTGTCGCCCAAACCAGTAGAAGGATGGCCATTCAGGAGGACACTTCTCAGAAATCTGTGGGTGTTTTGTGGGATTGTAGCCAGTACTTCTGCGCATTGGTCCCAGGCCCCAAGGGACACAAGTTGAAATCTCTGCAGGAGCACCGAACATGATTCCTGTAGAGGAGGGGAGGACAGTGGCCTCAACCTCAGGCATAAAATAAGGGTAGGTCAGGCTGACAGCCTGGACTCCAAGTGCCTTACCTTAACACTTGGGGTCACCTTTCTTCTGGTCCAGAGCCCCACAGTCCCAACAAGTGCCAGGAATGCAAGGTACCGTGCTGGAGCCACTGGGAGCATGTTTTACAGCAGGAAGACCACTACTCTTACTCCCACCCACATATGACTTATCCCCACTAGATTTATGTGTCTTAGGAGAGGAAGGTGTTGGGTTATTTGACTGTGACTGCTTTTGGGACTCCTCAGTCTTCTGAGAGGCCCCCTTTTCTTTGTCCTTTTCCTTCCCACTGGGTTCCTTAGGGGACACCCGGTGGGAGACCCACTTGTCAGCCAGCCTGGCCGGCTTAAAGGGATCCAAAAGGTTCCAGTCAGAAACATACTGACACAGCTCCAGTGAACAGGCTTCAGAAAATGCTGAAAAACAAAAGGTGGGACAATTCAACAAAAGTGTTCACCTTGTATCCATCAATCTACCCCATCATGTTCATATGTGCAGCACTCACCCAGTCAACCCAAGACACATTCTCTCTTTTCTTGTATTCCCTGAACCTTTTAAGGTATTGTGTAGGTGTCTTGCCAAACTTGGCAATCAAAGCAGATTTCATGCACTCATACTGACCCCTTTCTTCCACACTCAGTTTCAGAATACAGTCATAACCAGTCTGAGGCACTCTGCTTAACAAACACTTAGCCCAATCTCTTTTATCATCATCATGGATTCCACAAGCCATTTCAAATTCTTCTATCCATTGGAGGCTACCAGAACCCTGCACATACTCACAAACCAAATCTTTCATAAACTTGGTGGCAGGGGACCTGACACTCTCAACTGGGTTGGCTGAAGTCTCCACTCTAGCTTTCTATAGCTGTATTCTCTGACATTCAGTGTCCCTGTCTTTGAGTTCAAGATCCCTATATTTGAGTATCACTTGCTGTGTCAACTCCTCCTTCTTAAGTTCAGCTTCAGTTTCCAACTTTTTATAATCAAAGGCCAATTTCATCCTCAATAATTCAAGTTGCAAGGAATCCCCTGAATAAACAATGCTGGGTTTCGGAATAGAGGCAGCAGGAGTGGTGGCACTCCCAGAAACAAATTCAATAACAACCCCTGGGGCAGCGTCCTTAATGGATGCATCCCCCCATTCATCAAGAGTTTCCCAATCAGTCTGGTAGTCCACCAGGGCAGCTATCACCTCAGCCCTAGACTTAGCTTCAAAGTCTAACTCCCTTGCTTCACAAGCACTGAGGAGAGCCTCTAAGCTATTCCTAGTCAATTTAGCATTTGCAATAGAGTCCATTGCTTTTAATGTAGTTATCTTAGTACGCAAGTAAACCTCAAATACACAAAGTGTGGATATTTTGTAAGCGCCAAGGTTACACACTGATTCTTTTAAAAAGTAATATTCATATACATTAAAAGCAAGTTGATTAAAAAATAAACAATTAAAAGAGTATTGAATATAAAATAAGACTAATAAACCATTAAATTATGGCGATATATTCATCAGAGGATTTTGAGTAGAATCTATTGGACTCCGTCTCGTATGTGTACTCTAGGTATGACTGATAATGATAGTTGTTGGGGTTGTGGGAAGGAGAAGGGTACGTTAATCCATATGTCATGGAGCTGTGAGAGAGTCAAGAACTTTTGGTGTGATGTGGTTGATAGGATTGATCGGGTCTGGGACATTACTTATCCAAGGAACTCATCCGCAATTATTTTGCAATTATTGACCGCGGGTTATAAAATTGATTGGGCAACATCGAGTTGGATCGCCAAGGTTTTGTTGGTGGCTACAAAACAGATATTGAAAGTCTGGAAGACGAGGAAGAAACCTTTGGTAGAGGACTGGATTTTTGATGTGCAAGTTCTTTCTGCCTACGAAAAGACTATGCTCTGTAAATTGCACAAGGAAACATGTTATGATGAACAATGGGGGAAATTTAATGATCTTTATGGGTGAAGGTTGTTTGGTTTGATGGGGTCTATAGGTGTTGTATCTTGTCTCAAGAATGATATTGTGAGGGTGGGTGTTTGTGTTTTGTTCTGTGTGGTTGTGAATGTGGGGTTGTTATTTGTGAATAGGGTTTAACGGATATGTGATAGTTTCTTTGATCGAAGCTTTAATGACATGTATTTGACAGTGTATTACTGATTCATCTGCTGTTTATACACATGTAATATTTTCATTATTGTTGAAAATGGAAATAAAGTTAATAAAAAAAAATATTGGCAAATAATACTAAGAAACATAATCAAACATATATCAAAGCCCATCAGATCAAACTTCTTCTAATTTTACAAGCTGTGCTGAAAGTAACCATAAGACATAACCTCAACAATCTTGATAACCATTGCTAGATCACAAAGTACAAAAGGTTTTGGGCTAATAAATTTTGAAGAAATAACATTACTTTCATTCATAAATGACTGAATATCATATCTGTGTTCGGCAGCAGAAAAAAAGGGCCCAAAACCTGCTTTAGGTATTAAAACAAAGCCAAACAACACAAACATTTAATTATCCCTCACACAAGTGATCCTCAAGACTATGTCTGTGGTTGTTACAACTCCACAAATTTGCGGCAGGAAGTCGACTACCGCAATTGTCAGTGACACAGAAGCACCATGCATCATGCTCCACCACAGGCTGTCGGAATTAACCCATTCTAAGTTCGGAACAAATCGTCTAAAGGCATTTATACAGGCTGGTAGTAGAGCCTTACAATGGAGGAGCAGATGTCTTAATGTCTCCTTCTCTGTTAATTGTTTGCAGAAGCGACAAGGAAACAATCCATTTCGTACCCCAGTGGACCATTTACGCGGTCATATTTCCATCATTTCTCTATGTTAAAACGAAATCTCATATAGCTGTGTCGCCACCATTTATTTGGAAATCTCATTAAATAGGTTTCCAAATCTGCCAGCCCTTTTTGATGGGTAACCAATTGAGCAGTTTCGTAGAAGTAACTCTATCCATCGCTGCAGCCCAATCTGCAAATTGTAATCGTTTCTTTGGCCGAACAGGATTTTCTATCAGGGTGTTACAAGAAAGGCCGAAATTATCAAGCGTTTTTATACACATTAACTGTAGTTTTAATAGTTTGTCAACCTTTGAGTTTACCTGTATAAGGCCACAGCCCAATAATTTATACAGGTTACCACCCAAATCTACAATCAATCTTCTATACAAAGACAATTGACGCCAGAGAACATGACAGCCCAAAGACAATAAACCTAACTCATACCGTTTTGCCTCAATTGGTACTGTATTCGGTAAAGAAAACAATATGGTTTTCCAAATGTTGGCTTAAAATTTCCCAAGATCAGATACTATTGATTACGGGAACAGTTCCAGACCATATGTTATTTTCAGAATAACCTTTAAGTTATAGTAGCTTATTAATGGAATTAGGGAAAACTTGCCAAATTTCCTATCCACTTTCTTCATCTGGCTGATCTGTAGAGATATTTTTGGTGGCAAATGTTCTTGGTATTGGTATTTTCTATATTTGTCAAAGATATGGAAACCCAGAAATGTCATTTCATGTTTACTTCAAGTTTCCATGATCCATGATCTATATACCAGTCATATTTCTTCAGAGATTTGCTGCAGCTCAATTTCATTATAGCTGTTTTGCTCGCATTAATTCTTAGATGGTTTAGTTTTATGTAAGAGCAAAAAGCCGAAATCATATGCTGCAGTCCTTTAGAAGATTGATCGAAGAGAATAAAGTCATCGGCGCAAGCACACCAGATGACCCTCTTTCCATCGATTTTCGGTGGTATGAAAGAGGCCCCATCCAGACAATAGCGGCATCCGACACATAAATATGGTATAGTGTAGGGGCAAATATACATCCGTGTCTTAAATTGTTGACAATTTTGATAGGGACCGACAAAAAATCCTCCAAGTTCAGGCAAACCTGAACATGCAAATCCTCGTGCAGATGAATTAATATTGGCAAAATGTTACTAGGTAAACCCTATCCACTAAATCAAATGCCATCGAAAGGTTGATGGCTGAGAGATATATTGGCGATGACCCGGCTTTCCAGGCCCTTTGCTTTAAGATGGTAAGAATTAGACCTCCGGCATCTGTTCCCATTTGCTTCCTAAAGCCAAACTGTTGTGCACTTAAGATCTTATTATGCTCTGCCCACTCCTGAATTTCATTTAGTATTAAACCAGCAAAAATCTTGGAGTCCGCATCCAGAATTGCAATAGCACGATAGTTCTTTGGTAGTTTTTTGTCCCCACATTTGTAAATAGGGACAATATATGGCAAGTGCCAACATAACGGTATAATCTTTGTACTAATGATATCTTCAAAGAGGAATGACAAGGCCTTTTCCCAGAGCCTACTATCACCCTCCATCAGAGCATTTGATTGATTGTTTGGACCGGCCGCTCGGAAGTACTAGCTCTTTTGATTATAGACTCAATTGCCTCCACCGAAAACTTCACATCCCAGGACAACAGTTGAGTGGAATTCCACTTTTTAGACACTCCATTCTAAACATAAATTTCTCCAAAGTGTCCCGACTAAACCTGCTCACTAATAGAATTGGAGACAGTATGAGGAACTTATTTAAGGATATCAACTTCTTGACCTCCGCCCCCTATTTATTAGTATACATCTCCAAAGAATTTTGCATGAATGTGAAGGCATGAACGGAGACGTGAGTTCCTCCACTCTGTGTAACAAATTTTAGTATAGCAGTGCTTCACACATGTGCATGCGCCACAAAAAAGAGCTCTTAGATGCTGAAATATAGTTGAAAATTGCTCAAAGTTTTATTTGAGTAGTAATCAAATGAATCAATTGGCCCTCAATGATTACACGTGTTTCGGCATGATCTCTGCCTTTATCAAATCTGGCCAAATCTAAAACAACCCAAAGTTTTTTTTACAAAATGTTCAAAAAATAAATAATAAAAGGTTTTCATTTCAATGCATCAATTGGTCAGTTTTGGTATAAACATTATGATTACAAAATCATGTAACAAACCATATAGCATACAATTTCAAATGCCAGCAAATGTTTTCCATCATCATGTTCCATTTTAAAACAAGTCGCCATACCATGTGATGAATAAACAAACGTGTCCCAACAAGAACACACAGAGATGCGGGAGGGGGTCAAGGTAGGGTAGTTGAGGTTATCAGAATGCACACATAAAATGAAAAAGAGACAAATGAAAAATATATGTAAGCACAACATACATGTCGTAGTTATTTGAGCTTATAAACCATATTCATAGAGTATTTCCATTCACAATCATCTAATTGCATCTAATTGCAAAATGTTCCCGTTGGTGGGTTTCCACCTCTTACCCGTATTCATTCATAGAGTATCTTCTAGTCTTGGTGTTGGAAAAATGGTGTCATGGGTTAAATCCCTCCTAGATATAACCATAGCCATCATTAACATTGGTTCCAAAAAGTTTGCTCAGTGTACTGTATTATGTATTGTGATTGAATTACCCTTAGTCTCTTCTGCAGTTTGGTTATGCATCCGCTGTACTTATTCTATTCACAAAGGACCCAAAATCACTTAAACTAACGCGTGATAATGAACACGTAAAACGGAACACAATTTCTCAAAAGATTGGATTTCTAAATCTAATGGTCATAGTGTTTTACACTTATCTGTAGATCCGTGAATGCGTATTTGAATGACAACTACATCATTCAACTCGCAGTTTCCCTCAATGTTCATTATTAGCGCACGATTCATAGCGAACTAGTAATAGACTTGTTCTCCAAGTTTTATGATGCATGTTTTGTGCACGCGAAAAATACTGCATAAAGCTGCCCTCGTTTTAGGAGACTCAAGGACGCATCTGCTTGTCATAGGTTAAGGTGTAGTGGGGGTCTGTTTCAACCTTAGGGCTTACCTAAAAAGTCCTGTGCCCCTCAAGTCCGTTTTCGGCCAGAGTTATTACACGGTCTGGGAGTCGACTACATTTTGTTAGTGTAAGTCACTATAGCAACCACCAGTGTCCTTCCTCTCTCTCTATAGAGGCCGCCATCTTTTAGGATCAACTTAGATATTCTCGTGTTTTGTTGCCGAAAGGTTTTCTGGATTAGTTTAGACAAAATTCTCTGGAAAAATTACCTCTTTATTCAAACATTATAAAACTTATGAAACAAAATGTTATGTAAATGTGGATCAATTGTTTTGATTAAAAATGAAAATTCGCCGTAAGGAAAAAAGGATGGCCATTGAATTCTATGTGACGTACAATCACATTGTATGGATTCAAAATGGCGTATACTTCCGACACGCCTATTAATTCCATAAAACAGGTCTTAAATAACAATAAAGCACTAATGCTCCGTCTATTTGAATTTTTTGTGTTATAGTACCAAACACAAAAACAGTTCAATATTATGTAATCACCGGTTTGGTGTATTTGCATAAGTTACATGGATGTGTAGTAAGCCAATGTGTCATGTCATTGTGAAATAATGATAATATGTTGCCTTTTTCCTTGTGTATAAGTGTTGTATCCACTTATGCGTACATCTGATATAATCTGGAAACTGCATATGATATAAATAACTTGCTGCATCCTTAAATAGGTTAGACTCAGTATACACAGTTCTGTCCCGTACATGCAGGATGACATCTCACTGTGTGAATTGAGTCCTCTTTCCACTGTTCTGAATCGACATATTAACTTTGCCTCCTCTTGTCTTGAATGTAATTCCTTGTTACCGCCTCTAGGCCCTATGGTAACCTTCTTAAAACCAATAAACCTGATTTCCTTTTTCTCACTCAATTGATGTTTCTGCTGCCAATGGTATGCAGGGGAAGTGTTGTATCCTGACTTCCAATCAGAGATAGGTGTTCTCGAATTCATACCCGCAGTTCACAGATTGTGCTGCCTTTGCATAACAGTCCGCATGTGCACACAATCGCATAAATGACATATTTGAACCGACAATTGATATTGTCTCTAATCCCGAGTTGTATTCCTTTCGAGTCTTTGAACATTTCCTTACCGTCTATTGCATACCTGCACATAGAACATGTGCCACATTTTCTGAAGCCTATTTTGCGTTGATGTAACCATGTGGTGATTTGTTCTTTCTTTGCTTCTGGCAGCAATGACGGACTTAGATTAGTCTTCAACGTTTTTGTCCTTCTATAGATAATAGATGGGGAGTCCTCTATAAAGTCACAAATGTGCGGGTCCAATTTCAACACGTGCCAATTCTTTTTAAGAATCTTTCTCATTTGTTGGTTGTTGGTGCAGTAAGTGGTTATAAATTTGACTTTCCCTGGATGGGTGTGCTATTTTCTTCTTTGTGTCAAAGTTTGTTCCCTGGTTAGCCTCTGTGCTTTGTCATGTGCTGTTTTTATACATTTGTCTGTGTATCCCCTGGCCTTTAACCGTGTCCTTAAAAAATCATATTCTGCATTGAAGATATCTTGGTCACCAAAATTCCTACATGCTCTAATAAATTCTCCTTTCGGAATGTTTCTTTTAACAGGTTCATAATGACAGCTGCTAGCTAAGACTGTGGAATTGATTTCTGTTTCTTTTTCGAAAGGTTGTCTCTATCCATAAAGTCATCTAGTTCTTGCTGAGTTCCCTTCCAAATGAGAAGCACGTCATCTATATACCTGTTCCACAGAATGACATTTGTTGTGTATGCTTTATCAGTCGGTATATATTTGTTCTCAAACATTTGCCATTAATAGGTTTGCTAAATTAGGGGCATACTTCACACACATAGCGACTCCTTATTTGTTTGTAGAACTTGTTGTTGAAGATGAAAATATTGTTCTTAAGTGTTGCCATTAACATTTCTTTTAACATATTGACAGAGTGGTAAACAGAGGCCGAATCTTGCTGAAATGTATACTCTATAGTTGCTGCCACTAAATCATGCCTGATTGAAGTATATCATGCTTTAACGTCCCATGTTGTTAATAGGAAATTAGGTAGCCATCGGATTTCTGTGATTTTGTGAATGGCTGCTGTTGTATATTTCAAGTAAGATTTAACTTTGGGAACGCTCGGTCTAAGCACATTATCTATGTATTCTGCAATGGTTTTGGTTGCCCAACTGATGCCGCCGAGTATAGGTCGGCCTTCTGGTATGTGTTGGAAAACCTTGTGCACCTTGGGTAAGAAGTATATTGTATATTGTAGGTAATACAGGTTGTTTAATCTGTAAGTATCTTTTTTCTTCTTCTGTTATCAAACCCTTGCGGTGCCAACCTTGGATTAGGTTATCTAGTTCTTGTAAAATCTCCAGTTTAGGGTTGGTTGGTAATATTTCATAGCAGTGCAGTGTTCTCAGATGGTTATCTGCCATTGTTAGGTAGTCCTGCCTGTTCATAACAACTATGTTATCGCCTTTGTCAGCTTCCTTGATGACTATATCAGTGTCAGATTTGAGGTCTGCAAGCGTTTGTTGTTCTTTTATCGTTAGGTTCTTGTTTGTAACATTTTTAGGTTTCTTCCAATTATTGTCTGAAATATCATTTAGATGTTTGGTGACAGATTTATAGAATGCGTCCACCATGTTCTCCGGTGCCAATTGTGGTGTAAATTTTGATTTGGATTTTAGTTCATCTTGCATGATACTTGTTTGCTGAATTCGTAATTCATGCATGATTTGATGTATTGGAGGGACCGTATCTTCTTGTAGGGATCTTAGAAGGTGAATATTACCTATATCTTCAATTGTGACTTTACTCTCGGTTATTGGCTCTATCCTCTCATGGTGCCTGGTTACTTGAGTGGCAAAATACTTTTTCAATTTCAATTTCCTTACGAATTTGAAAATATCTATATGTACTTCTGTAGTTTCATATTCTGATGTTGGTGCAAATGAGAGTCCTTTGTTTAATAGAGAAATTTCACCAGTTGTTAACGGAACAACACTTATACACAAGGAAAAAGGCAACATAATATCATTATTTCACAATGGCATGACACGTTGGCTTACTACACATCCATGTAATTTAGGCAAATAAACCAAACCGGTTAAATTAATTGCATAATATTAAACTGTTGTTGTTTTTGATACTATAGCACATAAAATGCAAATGAACAGAGCATTAGTGATTTATTGTTATTTAAGACCTGTTTGATGGAATTAAAAGGCGTGTCGGAAGTATACGCCATTTTGAATCTATACAACGTGATCGTACGTCACATAGAATTCAATGGCCATCCTTTTTTCCTTAAGACAAATTTTCATTTTTAATCAAAACAATTGATCCACATTTACCTAACATTTTGTTCCAGAAGTTGTATAATGTTTGAATAAAGAGGTAATTTTTCCAGAGAATTTTGTCTAAACTAATCCAGAATACCTTTCGGCAACAAAACACGAGAATATCTAAGTTGATCCCAAAAGATGGCGGCCTCTATAGAGAGAGAGGAAGGACACCGGTGGTTGCCATAGTGACTTACACTTACAAAATGTAGTCGACTCCCAGACCATGTTAGAAGGCTGGACGAAAACAGACATGAGGGGCACAGGACTTTTTAGGTAAGCCCTAAGGTCGAAACAGACCCCCACTATGCCTTAACATATGACAAGTAGATGCATCCTTGAGCCTCCTAAAACGAGGGCGGCTTTATGCTGCGTGCACAATAGACGCGTCATAAAACTTGGAGAACAAGTCTATTACTATTTCGCTATGAATCGTGCACTAATAATGAAAATTGAGGGACATTGTGAGTTGAATGATGTAGTTGTCAATCAAATATGCATTCACGGATCTACAGATAAGTGTAAAAAACTATGACCATTAGATTCAGAAATCCAATCTTTTGAGAAATAGCGTTCCGTTTTACGCGTTCATTATCACACGTTAGTTTAAGTGATTTTGGGTCCTTTGTGAATAGAATAAGTACAGCAGATACATATACAACCGGCAGAAGAGACTAAGGGTAGTTCAATCACAGTACACTGAGCAAACTTTTTGGAACCAATATTAAGAATGGTTATGGTTACATCTAGGAGGGATTTAACCCATGACACATTTTTTCCAACACCAAGACTAGAAGATACTCTATGACTAAATATGGGTAAGAGGTGGAAACCCACCAATGGTAACTTTTTGCAATTCGATGCAATTAGATGATTGGGAATTGAAATACTCTATGAATATGGTTACAAGCTCAAATACCTACAAGTATGTCATGCTTATATATATTTTTCATTTTTCTATTTTTCTTTTTATGTGTGCATTTTGATAACCTCAACTACCCTACCTTGACCCCCTCCTGCATCTCTGTGTGTTCTTGTTGGGAAATCTTTGTTTATTCATCACATGGCATGGCAATTTGTTTTAAAATGGAACATGATGATGGAAAACTTTTGCTGGCATGTGACATGGTCTGCTATATGATATGATATGATATGGCATTTATAACGCGCCTATACAGAAGTGTTTCGAGGCGCAGGGGTTGTTATGTGGTTTGTTACATGATTTTGTAAGCATAATGTTTATACCAAACTGACCAATTGATGTATTGAAATGAAAACCTTTTATATTTATTTTTGAACTTTTTGTAAAATAACTTTGGGTTGTTTTAGATTTGCCCTGATTTGATAAAGGCAGAGATCATGCCGAAACATGTGTAATCATAGAGGGCCAATTGATTAATTTGATTACCACTCAAATAAAACTTTGTGTAATTTTCAACTATATTTCAGCATCTAAGAGCTCTTTTTTGTGGCGCATGCACATGTGTGAAGCATTGCTATACACTAATGGAATTGATCTGTGGAATAATTTGGCTTGGCTCTACTTTATTAATTAAGAGCATTTTGAAGTTTCTGCTAGAGCCACCCTATATAGCTTCCAACATATTTTCATTGTCTTCTTGCAGTAGACTCTTCCTATGGTTCTTTAACCAGTTTCTATGCTTCAACTTCAGCTTCTTTATTCCACTGGAGATGGTCTCCCAATTTAGACCCAAATTCCCAATGCGTCTGATTTCCCTATTACAGGCATTTTTTAGTTCTCTGACTTGATTGTTATAACAATGTCTATGCTTGCCTCCATACAATTGCCTATTTGCAGTTTTATTGTACTATGGTGCTAATTATTTTATCTGTATATAATCTAAAGGAGTCATGGGTATATGGGGCTCGCTTCTCCTGAAATGTAGTTAGGGAGTTGTTTTACATAAAAAGTTTGTTTACTTTCATGAGGTTCTCTTGATGCCATTTGATCCATGATTTAGCCGGATTCACCTTCAGGTTAACTGCCTGACAGAAGCTAGGTTTCTGTCTTAGACTCAGATCCCAAGTTAACAGCATCACACTATGGTCACTCAAGTTAGAGTTCATTATTCTGAAAGACGATACCACATTAAATAAAAATAGGGTCATAAAGATATAATCAATCACCAAAGACTTTTGACCATCCAACCATGTCAGAACATGACTTTGTGATTCTTCACTCTCTCTAGCGGAAAACAAACCCCAATTTTGAAAGAATGAGCTCCATAGTTTCACCTGCTCTACTTTTCTGCCACTAATCCTGCTATCACCCAACCGTTTACCCGGTGCCAAAGGATTTTTAACCCGTTCAATATGTGCATTCAAATCACCTGCCACAACAATCTGCAACCCAAAACAGTTTGTCATTTCTTCAGAGACAAAATTGTTCAATAGATCCAAGCACATGGCCAAGTTGTTTTTGGATAACCAGTAGATATTTACTAACAGAAGATATATCGTGCAGACTGAAGAATCAACATCAATCCTAAATGCCATAAATCCCAGAACAATGTTAGTGCATTTAACTATTTTAATGTTACTGTCCAATTGTACAGCAATTAAAAGGCCAGAACGTCCTAAAGGGCCACGTATGGCAGGTTCACAAAAGCATTCAAATCCATCAAGAGCATAAGGACAAGTCATCCAAGTCTCTTGTAGGCACAAAAACGAGTAAGTCGCAAGTCGAGCACACAAATCTTTAGAATTTATTAAATGGCCATGACCCCTCGTATTCCACGAAAGAATTGAGATTTCTCCACAATTAAAGGTTAGCCTTTAAATCCTTCAACTGATGAATAGAGTCCCTCAGGGTCATTGCCAGCCATCTGCAGCTAGTTTCACCTTCCCCCATACCCTGGGATCTAACAGAATTTTGAGGAAGGCAACCCTCAACATTGACCTCTCTTGTTACAAGAGCAATGTTCAAGGTGTCTGATTTTAAGAAACCAGGAGTGCAAGTATTCGGCACATGTTCAATGATGCAGGTCCCCCATACTCGAACAAATAATATAACAGAACATTCGGATGATCAAGATGACATGGCTGCCTCCATTGTACCCCCGTAAAGTCGCTATTGTAAACCAATTTGGGAAAATAAGGCCTCCGACCCACCTCAGAGCTAGAATTTTTAGAATAAGTTTGATCTACAGAATTATTACTGATGGGGTATGCAGCCGGAGTATTATTTATATGACTGCCAATTTGTTTATCCACAAGGACTCCTTCCTTATCAATTGTTTGCTTTGGCAGTGGATTTTCTGCCTGACATCCCACTTCAGTAGTTATTAATCCTAAAGAGCCTGGGACATTAACATTCTCCTGGCCCCGAATCGATGAGAGATGCTAAGGAGAATTCTCCAGAATGGCTAATTTCCCTTACCTATTGAGTACCTCAGCAGCTTTGCTGGATATCTAGGAGTCATTTTTTTCACCTGGTAAGAGTG
The DNA here is from genome assembly GCF_040938575.1 of Ambystoma mexicanum. Lineage (NCBI taxonomy): Eukaryota > Metazoa > Chordata > Amphibia > Caudata > Ambystomatidae > Ambystoma > Ambystoma mexicanum. The sequence continues at coordinate 541,697,403 of NC_090927.1, forward strand.
TGAGCCTTTTTTCCCACTCTTACATGTGTTTTGCTGTGTGTTTTGCATTTTTGTGTTCATAGACTGTAGAGTCTCACCTACTCCATAGGCATCATCTTTTTACTGTGTGTGACACACTAACTTTAGTGCAGTGACACAGGGTTGTCTTTTTAGACTTCCCACTTTAACCTCCATTTTCTGGGACTGACTACTGTCTCCCAGAACATGTAAAGTTGCCATTGACTTTACTAGTCTTTTTAAATTCACAGACCCAGTACAACCTATCTTACAATAGAGTACTGGAAGGGTTAATAGTTATCCCCTTTTGTCTGTTTCTCATGGAACATTATTTCGTTCCCCTTTATCTAAGATTTGGTTGGTGGCAGTGGTATTTACCATTTTTTTCCTACCGCAGACTATGAAAATAGCCTTGGTACTGTTAGAGGCTATGTTGGTAGCCTCAAATTTTAATCCGCTCGACACCGTTTAATTTTGTTTGGTTCGGTTGGGTTTATTCGCCCTTTCTTTTTGTAAAGGTCTTTCTCGTGTTTTACTCTGTGCGCCAAACTAGGTTTGGTTCCTTTGTTCGCCGTCCTTTGGTGGGCAGAAGCCCTCCTTAGGTGCCTGAGTGTCTGGGTCGGCAGGATGTGATGGAGGGGTTTGAAGCCCCCTGCACTCTAGTTCGATTGGCTAGGTGGCTGTCCTGCTAGGACAGCCACCCTCCTGTGTGATTGACAGCCAGGCTGTGTCAATGGGGAAAAACAGCATAAAAAGCAGGTCTCTGGGACTTGGAAGGCAGAGTCGCCACTGGATCGAGAGAACTGAAGAGAAGCTGAAGGAAGAGGACTACTGCAACTACTGAACCTCCCGGTGAAACCCTGCTGCGCGTCAAAATCGCCTGAAACTTCGACGTCAGGGAAGATCTGCAAGGAATCTTCTCCCCTTGAGCTGGTGGCACCACCCAGTTCGCCAAATGCCAAGCAAGGCCTCCCTCTACTGGTCGAATTTGCTGTGCATTGCTGTAGTGAATTGGATAGCCAGGAGGGCTGGACCCTGTTTGGGTTTTAAAGAGCGCACCTTTAATTCGTCACTTTGCTCTGCTGCTGGTTTCTTCCCTGGGCAGTGCAGGACCCTCCAGTCTTCCTACTTTTTGTCAGTCCGACAGTCGCTTCAGGAACTGTGAGCCTGCAGGACCTGCCAAGAACCTCTGCCTCAGCTACAGCATTCTTCTTCTACTAAGGTACTGTGCAAATCCGGTCGTTCGTTCCGTCCGACCGCGGTGAAAGTGTTTGAAATCTTTTGCCAATCAGATGGCTTGTCCTTCTCTACTCTTTTGAATAACTTTTCTTCCGACCAACTTCGTTTTGAACTCTTGGCAAAGACTTAACCGCAAACTACTCTGAACTGGCCTATTGATTTGAATTCTAGTTGTAGTAAGCCTTTTCTAGATTGCCCTGCCTATTGCTTGTTGGTGTTGTTGATTTTTGAATAACCTTGCCTTTCCTCCCCTTTTAAATTACTGGAGTGCCATTTTGCTCACACTTCATTTTGAGCTTAACTTGTCCAGAATTGATTGGTTGTTGTGTAGTATATTAAGATTGTGATTTTCTGCTGCTTTATAATAGTGAACTGTTCTATAACTGATGGTGTAAATAAATGTGTATTCTTTTACTCAGAAACCTTGAATCAGTGTTTGTTTGAACCATAGTAATTGTTGTCCTTTGTGTAACTTCTGATACTGCTCACTTTACACTTGAGATAAGTCTGGCTGCTCAGCCATCGCGACCACCTTACTGTTTAGTACGGGCTTGAACCAAAGGTGAATTTGTACTTACAATTGTAGCCTTAATTGTATGTGGTGTTCCCAAAGGGTACTGCATATGATTCTGTCTAACAAGAAATTCTCAGGCTCATCGCATTGCGGGCCTACTTCTGTTGTTATTTGTTCTTGAACACCCAGAATTAATGATGTCTCCTGACCCAAAGTTGTTTTATGTTTTTCAGAACAATCAGCCATTGTTTCTTTCACAACCCTCCTTACTATTTTTTCCATCAGAGAGTCAGCCCCCATTTGTTGCTCTTGATGTTCCAAATTCCTTATTGTATCTCTTCCTGTCATGTCTGAAGATTTTATTACATTACTAGCTGTAGAAATCAGAGGCACTTGGCATATTTTAGACTTGGAAAGAGGTAATGGCATTGTCAGGCTAATTCCTTGTTTAGCGACCGGGCTGATCGACTGCATATGTGCTGTAAGAGACATGTCACTTACATCCACAAATTTCAGGGGCGTTACTATAGTAATAGGGCCCTGGGCACTATGTTGTTGGGGAGCTGACCTACTATTAATTTCTCAAGGTTTTTCCCATTCACAACATCTATTTTTTACTTGAGGTATACTTTAGGCACAACAGCAGCGTCAGCTAAGGTTTCCGTTGATTCAGTAACCACTTTTTTTGGAAACAACTTCAACAAGAGGCCCTTCGATTGCCTGTTAATTTTAGAAAAGGTGGGTCCTTTTGTTGTAGCCCTTTTATTTTAGTTTTTAGAAGTTTTCTTTCTTCATGTTATCGGTAATGGTGTCAACCGTCAAAGTACCTCCATCCCGGTCAGATAAAACATCTCCTTCCCCAGAAATGTCTAAATAATAACATCTTTCTGGGCATGCCATGTCTACTTTCATCAGATTATGGTATGAATTCCTGGAGGACTTATTTTGACCTTTACTGCACACGCGTTTACTATTTTTCCTTTTTGTCACAGGAGCTCTGTTTTTAAAGGGAAGAGCAGTCAGGGTTGTTACTATTTACCTGAGGACTAATAAAGATGGCAGCCTCCTTGCCATTTGACTTGCTCTCTGGTACCACCAATGTAAAATATTGAGGGAACATACTGGGGGCATCAATGGAAGTGGCCTCCTGTCCATCTGGGTCCCCATATTAGGGCACATCTCTAATGGGGCTAGGTTATCTAGGGTTCTCTCCATTTCTGTTGCCACTATACGTTTATTCAACAAAGTCGTATGCAATTTTAATTCTAATAGGATTTTCTCCTGAATTGACTCTTCAGATCCTCTCCCCAAAGCCCCAACTCCCCCATGATCCTCTCTCTGTCCTGATAATATCACCCATACACTCTCCTGACTCATAGGATATTGGGAAAGAGCCAGTAGGGAACTATCTAGATGATCAGTAGCATGAGGGATGAGAAGGGGTGTCGGCACCTTTCCGACTTTCGCTTCTGTAACTTTCAATGAAGGACAGGGATGGTCAGTTCTCAGCACCCTAGGACTTATTTCCGGGACTCCTGACTTAATTAACAGAAAAGAGTGTTCACCTTCCATTGCGGCTAATAAAGCCGTGTCCGTTGGTTGGTGTTGGCGGAGAGGGAAGTAACAGCAACGCCAAAGCCATTTTCATTGTGCCTTTGACCGGCGTGAAAACAAGGGCTGCTGACAATATATCCTCATGCTCCCATACCCCCGTCATACTTTCTTTCCTGGTCACAGGCCCCGTGCGGGTATAGGTATATTTTACAGTCTTCCGGATGGGACGAGCACTCCCAGATTTAAATGGGGACATATACATTCAAACGTACCAGAATTCTAATCAGCCTGAAGAAAGAAACCTGAGCCTGCGAAGATGGCGAACAGGCAAACAGGCTTCTTGCAGGCACTCGCTAAGGCACTTAACGTGGCGCACGTGTTTGCCCATAGCTTTTGTAGTGATGCTTACCTCCAAAGGGGCGGAGTTACACATGGATCTAGCAAAAGCAAAAAACTGTCAAAATTAGGAACAGAATAAATGTATTTTGCCAAAAGTCCACACTGAGGCCAAGAGGCCAAGAAACAGAGTTGGAAAGACTCAGAAGGGTAGCAGACGCTCACAGAAAGTCTTAAAGCGAAACGCACCGTTTCAATGAGGAAACTGAGCGAAGCAGCAGGCTGCTGAAATCCAAGGGAAATAACGTCCGTGTCCGCAGAAAGAAATGCAGGGCACCTTGCAGGCTTCTTGCTAAGGCACTTACAGGGGCGCACACTCAGGGATGTGGGCCCGTAGCTTTTGTAGTGACGCCAACCTCCAAACGGGCGGATTTACACATGAATCTAGCAAAAGCAAAAAACAGTCAGAATATTTTGCAGGCTGTTGAAATCCAAGGGAACTAACGTCTGTGGCCACAGAAAGAAATGCAGGGCTCCTTACAGGCTTCTTGCAGGCACTTGCTAAGGCACTTGCAGGGGCGCGCACACAGGGGTACGGGCCCATAGCTTTTGTAGTGACGCCGACCTCCAAAGGGGCAGAGTTACACACAGATTGTTTCAAATGAGGAAATTGAGCGTGAAGCATCAGGCTGTTGAAATCCAAGGGAAATAATGTCCATGGCTGCAAAAAGAAATGCAGGGCTCCTTGCAGGCTTCTTGCAGGCACTTGCTAAGGCACTTACAGGGCCACTTAATCAGTTATACACTGATTCGTAAAACCAGTAGCATCCCACCCCTGACACCAGTGTTAAGAGTGGAGGGGGGTTATCTGTACTCCTGCCCTCTATATGGCACAGAATAAGCACAGAGTACCCCAGCCAAGATTATCTAAGTGGTAGTAATGGATGAGCAATCAAGGCTTAAGCTCTCAGGAGGTGATGTGGGCTGGTTCCTACGTGCAGTGTAGCCCCCAAGCACCCACAAAGGAATGTCCACACACTATGTTAGTGATAACACAGTTCTTTATATAAATAAGGTTGAGAATATATACACAATCAATAACACACTTTTTGCTTTGGCAACACTATTACAGTAATATGTACAATGTCTATGTGGTACCACAATTAACTCTTGACTCCTTTAAAATGCACCAACTGCTGACAGTCTCAATGGCATACAAGTCAGATAGTAAAGTGAATCAACAAAAGACATAGGAAGGAAGACAAGTTGGGTTAAACAAATGGCAGAATACTGGGTCCCTACCCCTAGACACAGTTCTGTGTGAGGATCCCCCCACCTGGGCAACCTGTAAATAAAATGTATCAACAAGCCCAGTCCATATATTGTTTAAGATAGTCTTGGTTCCTTCTAAAAAGGTTCTTCTACCCCAATGTACCTGGTTTAGCAGAGTTCTTTGACGGGTCATCGACGGATACCTCTTGAGTGAACTCCCTTCAAGGCAGGAGCCACAGGACGTTGAGATTCCTTGAAGAAATGTTGTCGAGACGGCAGCTTTGGCCTTTGCGGTACTCAACGGTGATCGATCGTGGATGTCCTGTGAAGACAAGGCATGCTGGGCACCTCGATGATGAGAGTTTGTTGCCGCAAAGAGTACTGAATGAAGAAGATAGGCCCATCAAAGGCTTTGGGTTTTCGGCGTTGGCGTCAATGATCAGGACTCGACATTCTTCGTCAGCGTCTTTGTGGACTTCAGGTGGCGGGAAACCCAATAGTGGATTCTCCTCAGTTAGTCACCGACCTAGACTTTCTCCAGCAGGACAAAGCCATTGACGGTGATGAGCAAGGGAGTCATTGATTTCAAAGTATCTTAGGCAATGGAGCATTGCAGCTCCGGTCAACAATGTTAGAGTGGTCCTCTGAACCTCAGTCAATGGTGATGGTTGTCGACGTCCTGGTGCTTCACTTCAGATTCCTCTGCGGCCCCCGTCTCCGGTCGGCAGCCTTTCGAGGACTGACTTCCAAAGAGCCTTAGTGAAGGTTAGCTGGTGCATGATGGTCCCTCGTAGCTTGGGGAGAGGTCTCCTAGCCAGGTCCTCTCTTGGGTCAGTTCTTGGAGACACAACAGCTTTTGAATTGCATTGAAGGAAAGCAGCAGTAAAGCATTCTCCTTTCAGCTGGGCTTCAAGGTTAAGCATCAAGCTTCGACTTAAGCTTCTGAACAATTCAGGTAAGTGAAAGGTCCCCAGATATACTGTTCTGTCTCTCATTCACACTGCTGAGCCAAGCTCAGGCAGCCAATCATTCAGAAGAGCATTTAGCAGGCAGGCATACAATCAGGCTCACAGTGCATTCAGGCCATTCTCTTCCATCCAGACATCCACAAGAAGGAATGTGGATTGGGGCAAGCACCCAGCCTTTCAGCACACCACACTGCAATCATACCAGTTTTGGGCAGGGCTGTCTCATTCACTGTATCACACACCAGAAACCAGACACCCATAACATGAAATGTATATTGGTCACAAACTCCATTCACCCAGGTCCCACCCCAAGGGCGTACCCACAACATACAGTCATTTGGAAGGCGCCAGCCAGTCTGGCCTGGAATTCCCAGCAATACCATATATGCAACTTCCACCGAACACCCAATCAGGGGAAGGGACAGAGTCAGAGCTTCCCAAGTCTTCCCAAACAAGTGAACAGGTAATAGAAACCAAGAGGCCGCAGGGTCCATCTTGTCTCCTATCAGGAATCCACTGATTCCTATGGCAGGGCTTGGGTATCCCAAAATGGAGGATAATCAGAGCACCTGTTAAATTCAGCATGGAGCTGCCACCAGCCCATATCCTGCTCTGTGGGCCACACACAGGTGCCCAGAAACATACACTAGGGGTACAGGGTTGTACCCCCACCCATGGGTGCCATAAGGGTATCCCAAGGGTCTGTTCACCACAGCTCCACTCACTATTGAGTCCCAACAAGGCTGAAACATGAGTCTGGGGTTTCTGTTGGTAATCTTGTTCAGAGGGGAATTGCCGTAGCATTTCGTGGGCGGGGCAAAGACTGATATGCAAATTGTTATTGAACCATTTGTGAAAGGTACAGTGTGCTTAAGTTTGGCTGCAGACTCTCGAGTGGGTACCTTCTCAAAGAACATGCCATTTTTGCCATATACCTTCTCGCAGAGAGGGGCCTATGACTACTTTTTGATCTATTCTATAACTATATGGTAATTTATAATTTCTTCACAACACCTTAAAAGCATTGGCAACACTGCCTAATTAATCTTAGTAAGCCAAGCTCATCCAACGTTCTGATCACCTCTGTGATGAAGAAAACCTCATTGCCTCCACTAAATCTATCCCATACTTCCTGTGCCAGATCTATCCTGGAAGTTATTTATTTAATTATTTATTTTAAAGATTTGTATAGTGCGTACTAAGGCCGGCCGAAGTGTAGCTCTCTCATAATTCTCAGGGGTGTAAACCATATAATAGTAGACTTCGACAGGGCTGTTTTATGGGCCTATGTGAGCATTGCCACTTTTAAAGGATCAGTTGGTGACAAAATCCTGGGACAACAATACAGAATGCCATTTGTAGAGGGGGATTAGTTGACATGATGACATAAGAGTAGTCTTGAGAGGATAGCTCAGCGGCAACGTGCTCTCCTTGGAAGCAAGATAACACAGAGCAACACAGGCTCGATCCACGGGTCTGTGCTTAGAAACCTCTGGGTATTAAGCACGTTATAAATAACATATCATGTCATATGCCAGTCCCTGTAAGTGGCTGCCTTAATCCAACAAGGAGAACTGCAGATTGTCCATAGTTTTCTTGAACTGGTTGATCTGGGGAATAATGTATTAGTCATGCACCGGGTGCTTTTGTGATACGCTAACTGAGCTTGCCGTCCCCCCTCCCCCACAACATTCCATGCCGTTCCAAATGAAGAGGTAACTGCTTAAGTTCACTGTATCCATCTGCTGCTGAGACATGCATCAATCCTGACCTAAACCATAATCCTTCATGTACTGCTAAGAATCACTGCTACAAATGACACCAACTCACAGATCCATCACTCCCCATCGGCTCAGATCCCCCTAAGCCCCACAACACCATTTGGGCCAAAGTTTGAAGAGTGTCCATGGGGGTCACAGAATGAATGCAGACAAGTGGTAGGGATATAGAAAATTAAATGCAATATATGAAGTGGTAAAGCAAATGGTAAGAGTAAATGACTTAAGTGACATCAGCAACTGCTACTGTGCTGTATCTAAATTCACTGTAGTTCTCAGCAAGGCTGATTTTGTATCATTTATCCATTTGATTTCATGACCATTTATTTATTTATATTTATATGGCAAGCTGCCTGTTTCCTCTGTTCCTTGGTTTGCTGTCTTCTTTGCAGGTAGATGGGTTTAAGTATGGAGAATTTCAGATCTATGGGGCCTGCTTGCTTCACTTTTCCGCTAGAATTTAAAGTTTTGTATTAGTTAGTCAATCAATTCAACTTTATTAGGCTTTCACCTTTAAAAGAAAATACAGGAATTTAACTAATTTTAACAAAATATTTTCAATGTTTTAATGTTCCTGTTTATATGGAAAGCAACCTGTTCCCTCTCTTTCTTGGTTGCATGCCTTCTTTGCAGGAGAATTTCAAATCTATTGAACCTTCTTTTTTCATGTGTCCCTTTGAATTTCTAGTTGTTGTATTTAGTCAGTCAATTCAACTTTATTTGGCTTTCACCTTTATAATAGAGAAAGTTTATTATTCTTAACAAAACGTGTTTCCATTTTTTTAATAAAAATAGTAAACACCTTAAGCGTAAAATAGCAATATAGTTAAAAAGTGAAATGTCTTCACAATGAAAACTTATAGCGGAGCAGTGCCGGAAGCGGGCTATTTCTGCTGGGGGAGTGGTGGTGAGGAGGAGGAGCTCAGAGTTCAGGAATCATTCTTATTCCAACCCCGACCACCGAAGCGGAGCGGAGTGGAGGGCCAGAAGCGGGCTGTTCCTGTTTTTCGAGCTCTTTGATCAGTTTGGGTGGAAGTATGGAATAACTGACCTACATTGCTCATGGGATCCTAATGGATCTGCTAAGCTCGGCAAAGAAGCTCGGCAAAGGCTACCAGTAATCTCTGAGGAGTGGAGGTGAGGAGAGGAGGCCTGTGGGTGGTTCTTTGGCAATACTGCTCCCCTCATAAGTCTCTGGAGCTTTACTTCTGGTAACCCCCTAACGCTTCTGAGTGCCTGCTCATCCGTGGTTGCATACTGCAGATTTCTTGGAAACTAAATGGTATGTTAATTTGATCATCCTGCCACTTGACGTTCACTCGCATTGTGCAGAATTTGGCAAACTTGGTGAATAAATGAGTGTAGGAAGATGGAGACTTAAGTTCTTATGAACAGTACTCTGTATGCAGCCCTCTGTAAACCTGTAAACTGAGGTGCTCAATAGCCACATTAGCTTAAGTTATGCTGTCGGAACAAGTCTGTCCTGAAATCCTAGCTTAGTATTGCCTTTCTTGTATTCGCTTTGTGTCTTTTTAACAACTATTACCTGAATGAAATATGTAAGGCAAACCTCTAGACAATCAGACAGAGAAAAAACAGTCCTCTAAGGGAAAAGGCTCAGTGCACCTGTTTGCAAGGAAAATACATTTATTTGGTGTACAAAAAGGAAAAAGGCGACAGAGCGTGCCGTAGAACCCAACTTCCAAAGAGCTTTTGGTTAGTTCAAGGCAGACATGCCATTATAAGGCAAGACATTGTCACTCTTGTTGCACACAGTAAACAGTGTTCATCCCCCACCCTCATTGGCTACCATCTATATACATACTACCAGTCCCCTATAGTCTCTTGACCAATTGGCCACACTCTAATCTACCCTTGCCCCTAACACATGATCTCCTACTCCGTCACATTGCATTTCCACTATCTGATTGGCAGGCCTCTCAGAACGTTACCCTCCCCATGAGCCTAGTAACATGTCTCTGTGATAACCTTGGCATTACAGACAGGGCACTGGTGTGGCTTACCTCCTTCCTTTCAAACTGAGCCTTCCAATTGGGCTCTTTCCTATCCTCCACCTCAGTCCCTAACTGTGGCGTCCCTCAGGGCTCTATCCTATTGCCATGGCTCTTTAACATCTGCCTTGCCCCTCTGGCCCACTTGATCTCCACCTTCTTTCTTCACTTACAATGCTATGCTGACGACACACAGCTCTCCTCCCTCAAGCACTCCCTTGTGTGCCCCCTCCTTAAAAAAGCCCTCTGCAGACCCCCATCTCCATCACCCCCTTCCTGGGGAAACTGCTTGAGAAGTTGGCCCTCCCTCAGCTCAACTCTCATATTGAACTTGTTGGTGGTCTTCACAACCACCAGTCTGTATTCCGAGCATCCCAAGGCACGGACACTGTTCTTCTGAACACCCATGCAGAACTGCTTGCATCCCTTGATTCCAACTCCCCTGCTGTCCTCATCCTCCTTGATCTCTCTTCTGCATTTGACATAGTAAACCATTCCATCCTCATAAAAAGAATCCATGATACTCTTGGTATCTCAGAGCGGACACTGGACTGGCTTACCTCCTTCCTAACTAACCGTTCCTCCAAAATCATACTGGGCCCTGTCTCCTCCCTTGCGTCCTTCTCCACCAGTGGCGTCATCTTTTTCGCCTTGGCTCTTCAGCATATACCTTCCTCTGCTGGCACACCTAATTTCCTCCTTCTCCCCAAACTTCCAGTGCTGCCCTTGCACCTTCCTTCATCTCTGACTGCTTCTCTGCCATCAAGGCCTGGTGCACTGCTAATGACCTCTGACTCAATGCCAGCACAACATAGATTCTCCCTGTTGGGTCCCCTGCACCTTACTTCTTCCCAGCACTCTGGCCTTCCTCCATGGGCTCTACGCCTACCCCCTCCTCTGAAGCTAGGAATCTCAGAGTCATCTTCGACTCCTCACTTTCCTTCATCCCTCATATCCAGGACATTGTCAAGAAGTCCTGTTTTCAGCTCTTCCTTCTCAAAGGAATTCTACCCTTCCTCACCTACCTCCAGAGACTCAATGTTACCTGTGCTCTGGTTCTCTCCAGGCTAGACTATTGCAATAGCCTCTTCCTTAATCTTCCTTCGTCCACTCTGCGTCCCCTCCAGCTAACCCAGAATAGGGCTCAAGCCCAGGGACCGCATCTCTCCTGCCCTACAAAGCCTTCACTGGCTCCCAGTCGCAGCATGGATTACATTCAAATACCTCTGTTTCATCCACAAGGCTATCTGGGGCCGGGAACCAATCTATATTCAACTCTTCCTGACCAATTACTCCCCCTCTAGACACCTGTGCTTCTCTGGCACTAACTCCTTGCGTTAAAAGCGGCTTGCTAAATTGAGCGCTCGCGGTCATTCTCTTTCTTCGGCGGGCTCCCTTCTGTGGAATAGCCTCCCTCTCCCTCTGTGTCTTGAGTAGGACCTCCTTAAGTTCAGGAAAACCCTCAAGACCTTTCTCTTTACCCCTTTCTTCTCCTTCTCTTTTCCCTGCCAATTATACAGTAGTCTAACTGATTTGTAGGGCCCTTATGTACCCACGGGGCCCTGACCCCCCACATCTCTCTCACAGTCGCTATCTATTTACTGCACCTGCTTACGTTCACCCTCCCGACTGTAGGTTGCACTCACGTTTTCTCTTCGTAGCACTTCACTATGAGCACTTCTCCATGAGCACGAAAGCACCTATCCCTTATCCTTTATCCCCTATCCCCTCTGCACTTGCCCATTCTGAACACAAGGCATAGTAGGTTTGTATCCCCTCCCCATTATTCTTCTGATTTGTGTGTACTATTAATTCAATTATGTATCTTCTTGTTATTCAATGTCTACCTTCCCTTGTCCCCACCCTGTTGCCCTGTGGGTGTTTCGAAACAGTTTTGCTAAATGTATGAGCGCCTAACAAGTGACCAATAAATAAAATAAATACATATATAAATAAAATATCTACCTCCTCTCACTCATACCTGACTACTGTTAAGGCTTGGTGCTATGCTAATGATCTCTGCCTTCATGCTCCCTGTGTTCTCCCCACTCTCTGTTCAGCCTCCTTGGGTCCCCCTCCACCTTCTTTTGAGGCAAAAAACCTTGGGGTCATCATTGAATCCTCTCTCTCCTTCTCCCCGCACATCACAGACCTTGCCAAGAAGTCCAACTTTCAGCTTCACCTCCTCACCTTCCCACAGAAGCTCAAGCTCTGGTTCTCTGTAGGCTGGACTACTGAAACAACCTCTTTTTAAATCTGCTTCTTTCTTCCCTTCTCACTCTTCAACTAATCCAGGATAGGGCTGCCAGACTTATCATTGGCCTCAAGCCAGGGGACTGCATCCCTCCAGCCCTAAAATCTCTCCACTGGCTCCCTATCCCCCGTTTTGTGGCACCTACCTGGAAACAATTGTGTATAGGCGTCATACAAATGTTCAATACATAATTAAAGTATTGTGGTGGTGGTGTGGGCTATGCCCCCGTCTCTCCTGAAAGCAAAAGTTCATTTGATCAGGGTGGTGGCGGCGGGGTGCTACAGTCTCTCCCCAGGCAGGAATTTCCTTTGTCACGGCACCGGAGGCTGTGCCCTTCCTCTCTCCCAGGCGGGATATTTCACCTGAAGAGGCTGCACAGATTCCATCCCTGCAGTGACAGAGGCTGCGCCGCTCCTTCTCTCCCCTGGGTGGGAGTTATTTATATATTTTCATGCAGCAGCGCACTGCTTTAATCAGTGTGGTTGTCCTGCACTGCATCCTCTCCCCCAGGCGGCTGTTTGATGCAAATATTTTCCAAACAACTGGCCTCCACATCCTTTCTGCCTGCACTGGGGACCCCAGCACCAGTGAACCAGCACCACGGGGCCTTGTTGGCATTGCCATGGTCTTTGGAATAGATCCAATAAGTGTGTGAGAGCTCTGCATAGTGCATGCTCCCACGAGTTTGCTCTGTGTGGGAAACCGGAAGGTGTCTCCCTGACTAGTGCCCGGGGATCTGTCATACAGGTGGCCAGGACACAGCCATCGCTATTGGATCCTGTTCCTGGGGGTGTACCAGTGCAGGAGGATTACCTGGATGAAAGGGTCCCCGGGGAGTGCAAGTGGGACACCAACTGGTGCGCCACAGTACCCCCTTCCCTACTGCAACCTTTCTACGTTCTAACCCGTAGGATATTCAAAAGTCCTACACCCCCCACCCTTTTCCAACACAAATACTTTCCTACAGCGAGAAAGATAAAGGACCAACGCCAGGACCATTTACCTGACATGTCCCAACGCAAGGGTCAGGCAGAGTCAGGCAATTATCCATGCACACCTGACAGCCCTTTACCACATGGATAAAAGACAGAGCACGAAAGCACACTTCGAGCAAGGCCAAACACACGAGGAAGCAGCAATTCCGGACCAGCAGTTCAAATGGAAGAGGAAGGCGCAGAGACCTAGAGGGGCGACGACGAGGGAAATGCTCTTGCCCTTTTCACCTGATACCCGCGAAGCCTCCAAAAGGGAAATCATAATACTGAGAAGTCCAGCTGAAGTGTGGTGTGACAAGCGTCAACGGCACACAGGGCCCTCCAGCGCTGATAGTCAAAGCGGGCAGAAGCACTTGCCACTGTGGTGCCGTCCTTGACTCCCGAGACAAGAAACTGCAACAGTTCTGCACAGCCGGTGAGTCGGAGAAGACAGAAAGTGAAACCAAACTGTGCTGGGCCCAAGGTTGCAGGCGGCAACCTTGTTGAACTAAGAGCTTGTTTTTTTTCAACTCAAAGAAACCCTGTCAAAAGTTTCAGAGTCAGAGTGGTCAAGAGTCGCTGGGGCACTCATTCGAAGGACTCTGACTGAAGCCCTTTTGGGGTTGTTTTGTTTTTTGAAACTACGAAGACCAAGAGGCCTTAGGAGAGGCTAGTGTAAAGTGTTGAAGTGGTCCTACGAGGGTTGAGCAAAACCCCTCGTACACTCAAAAGTTTTTGACACATGAGAGAAAGCTGATGGACTTGTAAAAGCTGGCAAGTGTGAACCAGGGATGCATGTGAATTGAAAGTAACTAGTGAAGAGACATGGTGACCACAAAGATGAACCTGGCTGAGGGATGTCCACAATGAATAGTTGGTGAAAAGAACATTAAGTGATACATTTTGAGTGAAAGGCTGTAGTGAACCTGATTGAGGGAGGCTAACGTTGCAAGAAGTATCGGAGCCCGGCTGAGGGGATCCAAGAGGTGAAGAGTAGTCACCCAACGATTAAAGATTGTCAAAGGAACTTTTGTTTGTTTATTGTTTTGGAACAGCCGGCCTTCTAAGGCAAGAGATTTTTGCAGGAAAGAGACTTTGCCCCGGAAGGTCCTAGCATTGTTGAAAGGAACTGTAACCTTGTGCTGGCGAGGCCCATGAGTGTGCTGTGCTCAAAGGTCCGGCCTTCTCCCGTGCTAACAACAGGGGGAAGGGTGACCCAGCCATGCCATCCTGACTTATCATTTAATGAACACTTCTTTCTTTTCTTGAGAACATTATCCCACACTATTTTGGAACTTAGTTATAAGGATTGGCAATAGGTTTTTTAGTATAGGCCCTTTTTATTTGACAAGACTCCACTAGGACTGCTGTATTATTATTTCATGGTTGTAGCTTGCTCCCATCTTAGATTTAGGTTTAGATTAGGCGTTTTTCTCACCCATTATACAGTTTAATAAACACCCTTGAACTGTGATCACTTGTATCTGTCTTTACTGTTGCCACCATGTGTTCCTTACATCCGGCATGGCCTGGCTGCATGCATGCAGTCAATTCCTTGTTGCTAATTGTTATGGGGCCGGTAACAATCGGATTCCTTCCTGCATTCACTGATGGAGCCTGACACGGGAGCCAGTGAGTTGGTGTCATAACTAGCGCACGGGAAGCCATGCACCCCTTTTATTACCACAATACACATGATCACAGCCGTTCCTGTGGGTAACAAGCTGCGATCACTTTGACCATGAACACGTGGCAACCTGGTGGTGATAGGTCTGATAGGTCTGAGTCACAACAACCAGTAAAGTCCAAAATGAAACTGAATAGAGTATTTAACCAAAGGTTAAGTTCCAAGGCTAGAAAATATTCATCAATTTGAGAGATCCAATACAAGAGGGAGGAAAACCCAGAACTCTCAAGTTTCAAACTTTGGAATAACTTCCAAAAATAAACCATATGGTACTAAAAGTAAGCAACCCTCGTGTGCTAATAATTGAGGTCAACCAAGTGCTGCAAAAATGGGACGAAAGATGAGAACATTTGTAGAAAGGGGGCCAAACATGACCCTCAGGCCCCACACATGACTCTTAACATGAAGACAGAGAAACAACAGGTGTGCCTCCCTTTCAGTCCCATCACTGCAATCCTCGATGTATCGCAGGTGTGAGAAATGTTATTCGCTCAGACAGCCGTTCAGATCGTACCCAATCATTGATTTGGACGACATGGAAATTACATCGATTGAGCAAGTCGACTACCTGCAAAACCAGAGACCAATGACGTCATCATTGACATCATGATGTAGCTGCGCTTAACAGACTCATCCATTTGAAGTTACACAAAGATGCACTTGTTAATTGCATATAGTCATGAAGCACATGCTTATGACCCACGTAGGTTGTGGACAGATACAAGTACATATCTCTATAGTCATATCTTTTGCCAAACCTGAAACCGCAAGATGCAAAGAGTTCATATATTTAGCTTGCACATGCTTGACTGCTACTAACATAGAGAAGCCATAGAGAATGATATGGAAGCTATAGGTCTCTGAAGTGGATGGCAAAGGAGAGACAGGCTTCGAGTACATGGACATGCTGACAAGATCAACGCAGCCAGAGGCGAGCAGTTACAAGGCACCCACCCGAAGACAAGTGGAGATGGAAAAGTTCCAGTAACCAAGACAATGAGCCATGTGCAGAAAATCCTCATAATTACAAGCAAGACAGCTTCATTTCGTGGTCTTCACACACGTGACCCAACCGAAAAGGACAATGCCCATTCAACCAAGGTAGACAAAGAAGACTGTTTCCAGAGGGGGAAAAAGCTACAACTGTTGCCCACAAGCCGCTAACTGAATGCACTCTCCCAGGTGATCAGAGATGGCAACATTAGTGAACACTTTGCACCTCCATGTTTATTCCCATTGCCTTGAAAAGGTGCACCCAGTCGGTATCCCTACAAAATATCCCCACCAAAAATATCGCTGTACATATGGCCGTTTGTCTCGGCCTAGGTGATATTTTTGGGGAGGATATTTTGTGGGAGCGAGGATGTCCCCCGCACATTTTAAAATAATGCATGGCTTGCGGGGGTGTCCCCTGCAGGGTCCATGGGTCAATATCGCTGCAAGAATATGGCGATATTTTTGTATCGCGATATTTTTGAGGGGATATTAACACATGGAACCACTCAGTCTGGTAAGCATCCAGGGCCCCAGGAATGGGAGGACACATTCTGCCCAATCCAGATTCACCTTTCACATGGGGATATCATTTGTTGCCAGGGTCAATGGTCTCTCTGCGACGATTCAAAATTGTAGATTGATACTAGTAGAAGTGGTACTAGGAGGGGCCATTAGATATGGCTATCCAGTAGTAGAACTAACCTGTGTACTTTCCATATTAGCCTACCCAAACTGACCAATGTAAATGTGTGATAGGTTTCTGTGATGGAACCTCGATTTGTGACATCACAACAGGATAAAACCCAATGACACATGTTCAGAAGACAAGAGATCCGACGCATTCTTGTTTATCTGGTGTGATCCCTGTCATTTTGTTTGCTAATAAGAGACAGCACCTTTGTCCCATGTCTTCCGTTCTTGTGGCAGGGAATCTTTGATGGGCCCTAATGTTCTGTGATGATAATTGGGGTGTCTGCTAAAGAGCCCCGGCCACACCGATACAGATTTATTTTTGGATTGAGATCTGTTGTGAAAGAAATAGAGAAACAAGAAAAAGAGTTTGATTTTCTTAACAGAAACAGTGAATGGCATCTCTAAACAGTGTGTCCTGTCGCAGAGTGGCTGTCATTTTGATGGTGTATGAAAGAGGTACTATCTGCATTGTGCACAGTGTAATTTTCTTCGCCTTTGTCCCGTCTCTAAATATCGTGGGTAATTCCTGCCGAATGCACAGTGTGGGTAGAGTGTGCTCAGAATGGTTTTCACTGTCATTGTTCATTACCAGGCATCCTTTGCAATAGTTTTAGCTGTCAGACAAGCTCAGATTCAAGTTCAGTCTAGAGGGCACATCAGAAACTCTGTTTTGTTGAGGTTTCAAACTTCCAATCTGAAATGGGTTTACATTGCTAAGCATGTTTAACAAAGGGACAGCAGTAAAGAAATGGAACGGCACATTTCTTAGTTTCTGAGATTGCTAACAAGAAATAGGAAAACAGCAATGTGCCAAAAGTAGCTTGCATCAGAGAACATGCAACACTTAGTATTGTTTGTATTTGTTGGTGACAACAGAAGTATTTTTGACAATAATCACTGAATATAGAACAGAGTAGCACTCGGGGTTGGGAGTACTTGACGGTAAGGGAGGCAGAGGAGAAAAAGAGAAATGGAGCAAAGAAGGCAGCAGAGCAAATTGGGGAAGGAGAAAATAGAGGAGGAGGAGGCAACAAGAGTACAGGGGGAAGGAGTGTTCATGAAGGAGTCAAGAAGAAATAGTAAGGGGGGAGAGGACATCGGATTTGAAGGTACGGCCGTGTGCTGTGCGTTTTATCTTTTTTCTTAAATGTTTCTTGTGACTCAGTGTTTTATTTCCTCTTAACAGCACCGGACGCTTTTCCAGGTTAAAGTGCTTGACTGGGCGGTGCATACCTACCTTTACGCTACGAGTTAGCATTTAATTTTATGGATGCATTTTATTTAATTCCTTTCCTTTTATGTTGGGTGCATGACTTCCTTGTGGCCGACTATTGGCAGAGGTTGCCTGGACTCAGCTGTGCACCGAGGCCCTTGCCTGGTTAGTTCAGTCTATCTTTTCATTCTTCCCCCTACTTACTATCCGGGGCAGTCTGTCCTCACTGCTTGTCGGTAGGAGGACTCAATGGGAATGGGGATGACGGAAGCACCTGCACCGTTAATAACAGTGCCGGTGCTTCCCGGAAAGTTCACGGGCGGGTGCTGTCGCGCCCACCAGGTGAGACGTGGCGGGCGAGGCGGCAGCCTCCTGCAGCCTCGGAATGTGTCGGTCTGGTAACAACGGTGCCGGTAGGCTTACCGGCACCGGTGTTACTGGACCGGCATGCTTGTAATGAGGCCCTCAGTGTTTTATTTCCTTTTACCAGCACCGGACGCTGTTCCGGTTTAAAGCGCTTGACTGGGCGCTGCATACCTACATTCACGCTACAAGTTAGTGCTTAATTTTATGTATGTATTTTATTTAATTTCTCTCCTTTTATGTTGGGTGCATGATTTCCTTGTAGCCGACTAGCGGAGGAGGGTGCCTGGACTCAGCTGCATATCGAGGGCCATGCTCAGTTAGCAGAGTCTATCTTTTCTTTCTTCCCCCACTTACTATCTGGGGCAGTCTGTCCTTACTGCCTGTCGGTAGGAGGAGCGGATTGGCTATGGTAATAACCAGTAGCTGAAATGGAGTCCATGCGCAGACAGCGCAGTGGTCGTGCACAGTGGGCATGTGCCCGTTGCACCGAAGTTGCGCCAAAGTAAAGCCCGTCTGGGACTGTCCGGGTCACGGCCGGGTCCAGAGGGGAGGCTTTGATTTTTAGGGACTACTTACATGACAATCTTCTTGCCTTTTGCCCCGCCGTTCTGACTTTTCCTAGAGGCTTGTCTGCGCAAGGAGCAGGTGGGGCTACGCTTAAAGCCACTGGTAAAGAGTATCTGGCAGCCTTACTTATTAATGCTCGTTCGATGGTGGCCCATGCCCATTTTCTTTATGAGTTGGGTCGGAAACATAGCCTGATCTGGTCTATGCCACAAAGACCTGGCTGACAGAGGCATCCTCCCCGATATTTTCACATGCCCTCCTGGCTCAATATAGCATTGTCCATCTAGATAGGTCGTCTGCTCACCCGTTAGGGGGGGTTGCAGTGATTTTTAAGTCTTCCCTTCAGATTTCTATGATCCCTCTGGCTCATAAACTGCAAATAGATGTATTGCTGGTAGGTTTTACACTTGCGGCCTCCTTCTCATGGCATTTTCTTGTCAGATACCGTCCCCCTGGACCCTATGTGTCTTTCCTTAACCCCTTTTTTGATCTCATTTGGTGGTCGTAGGAGACTTGAACATGAGGTTTAATGCCCCTATGCCCCAGGATCTTTCTCAATTCCGGGAGGCTATGTTGGATCTGGAACTGGAACAAATTGTTTGTGACCCGACACATGCTCGGGGCGGTATATTGGATATGATTTTTTCATTTTTACCAAGTTTCTCAGGTGTGCAGGGGAAGCAGGTACTGTGGTCTGACCACAGCCTTTTTTCTATAGCCCCACTTAAACTAGTTCAGGCCAGAAAGCGTCCCTCTGAGCCCTTTTACTTTACTTAATTAATTTGTATAGCACAACAATGGACCCAGGGGCATGAGGGCACTGACAAACATGAAAACCCTAGTTTACTGATTCTTTGAAAGCATCTCGACTGCAGGTTAGACTGGCGGAGTGTAAATGCCGCTGTGTGTATGGCTCTGCCAAATAGGCTTCTTTCAGTACCTTGCTAGAGTATACCACCAGGAGGTGATAACAGCTAAACATCCCTTTTTTACTAGCAAGGTGGAGCTTGCTCTTAACCAATCTAAAGAACTCTTCACTGTGGTAAATTCTTTCTCTTCGGCCCCTCAGTTCTCTCCATTGGTGCGAGCCCCTCAAGTCCTTTGTGACTCGCTGTCAGATTTATTCTACACCAAGGTAGTGGATATCCTTTTTAAAATCTCAGGCGCTAGGCAGAACATAGTGGCGGCTCCAACCTGTGAAAAGGTGGACACATTTAGTACGGGCTGGAATACGTTTCCCACATTTTTGGTCAATGAAGTTCTTCAGGCAGAGGAGCACCTGAAGTTGGTAGCCCCATCTGATCCTATTCCCCTTGCCACTCTTAAAACGATTTTGCCAGCCTTAATCCCTTGGGTGGTGGAGGCAGTGAACACTACCTGTCGGACGGGTAAGGTTCCAACTGAGCTGAAGCAGACTACAGTGATACCTCTTCTTATAAAACCTTCTTTGGATGTGTCGGTACTGGCAAAATTATTCGCCCTATTTCTCTTCTTCCTTTCTTTATTAAGCTATTAGAGTCTCTGATAGCACCCCTTCTCTCTTACTTTTTAGAATCCTCACTTTTCTTTGACTCCTTTCAGTCGGGGTTTCCACTGAGATGGGGCACTGAGAGTGTTCTGCTGTTGGTAGTCTATGATCTTACCATTTTGGTGGACCAGGGCGGGGTGGGAGCCCTGATTTCATGAGATCTTATGGTGGCATTCGACACTGTTGACCACACCATCCTGGCATCTCGCCTGCAGATGGCAGACTTCTCTTGGCCTGTCCTGGATTGGTTTGTTTCCTTCCTCACTGATAGGAGTCTATCACTATCTTTGCCTCCCTTTCTGTCCTCTGTTCGCACTTTATTCTGTGGTGTTCCACAGGGGTCGGCCTTGTCCCCCATGCTTTTTAATATCTATATTGAGCCACTGATTCACCTCATCCGCTCCTACGGCTTTCGCTGTTACTCCTACGCCAAAGACGCGCAGATCCCGGTTCACCTGGATCGGTACCAACTGACTGCAGCTTCTAAACTGAGTGTCTGTCGGCATTGGGAAACTGGATGAGTGTGAACTTGCTGAAGCTGAATGGGGACAAGACCGAAATCCTGGTTGTGGGATCCTCTTCTGCTTCTGTTGTATGGTCTGATTGTTTCTGCCCCCCAACTTTGGGTGATCTCCCTACTCCAGTGAAGTGGTCAAGAATTTAGGGATTATTTTGTCATCTGACTTATCTGTGTCATCCCAAGTCAGTGCAGTCTGTAAGACTGGACATTTCCTTCTTAGAGTGCTGTGCCGAGTTCTGCCTTTTCTGCCAGAGCGTCTGCGACCTCTGGTAGCGGCTTCTTTAATTACTAGTCGGATCGACTACTGTAATGCACTCTATTTGTCACAACCCCTTGGATTGGTTCACCGCTTACAATTGCTGCAAAATCTTGCAGGTAGGGTGGCCACTGCCTCCCCCTACGGAGCTCTTATAAGCCCTGTGCTTCGGCTGTCGCACTGGCTCCTGGTGGCTCAGAGGATTATTTTTAAGGCCTTGTGCTTGGTACACTGAACCTTTTTTAGGAATGGACCGGAATATCTGCAGGACAAATACCACCCCCCCTACATTCTGGGCAGACCACTGCGCTCAGGTGATACCAACTTAGTGGTTATCCCAAAAGACCACTTGGCCCATTTGGTTGGACGTGCTTTCTCATAAGAGTGTGGAATGGGCTTCGTCCTAGCCTTAGAAGCTTGGTGAACCATCTCCAGTTTATAATGGCACTGAAAACCTTCCTGTTTTAGAACCACTGCCTGGGGCGGTATTTCTTCCTTTCCTCGAGCCAAGATGCATTCGGGCAAAAGTGCACGATATAAGTGCTCCTAACATAACATAGCATAACATCAGTAAAGGGGAGATGAGCAGAGTAGAAAGAGGTAAAGAGGAGCAGTTCACAGCAGGAGGAGACACCATCAGAAAAGGACAGATGGGCAGAAGAGGAAGAGGAGGTGCAGAAGAGTAATAACGAGGAGGGGGGTGGTAAATAATAATGAGGCAGTAAGGAAGAGGTGGAAGAGACATGGTGGAGCAGCCAGGAGAAGCAACCTAACACTCAAAGGAGGAAAAAATTAGAGAAGCGTATAGGGAGGGTGAGGAGATTAGAGTGTGGTGAATAGTCAGGAAAGGAGGAGAAACATACTCTAAGAGTAGTGTTGGCTAGAGAGGGGGTAAGAGGTATTGAATAGAAGGAGGTGTGTGAGAAGGAGTGTCAGAGAGCATGGTGATCAAGACTGGTGGGAATCCTAGCTTGGAGGAGTAGTATTCAGCAGAGGACTTTGAAACCCTGTCAAGGGGATACGCTGAACAATCCCTCAGCCCATGGCGGTCCTAAGAAGGATTTCAGTTTTGAATGCCTTGCCACCATCTAGATGCACCAGCGCAGCGGTGTTGCGGTGCTGGTATAGCTTGAAGAAGATGAGTGACACTAAGACAATGCCTGTAAATGCCACATAAGCCACTTTATCTAAGAAAGACGTTTGGGTCATTTGCAATCGCAAAGTCTGTGAGTGAATTTTGTTTGCTGCAAGAAGGGTGGATTCTAAGGGAGTGAGGGACGGACTCAGGACTGCAGTGCTGTAAACAAATGTCATTAACATTGCTCTGATGATTCCCAATAAAGTGGACTCAATCAAACCCAATCCCTTAGTTTTCTGCTGTACAATAAAACGCTTGAAGTAGATGTCTTGGCTTTGATTCTTCTGTTGATCCTTCAGCCTGCGACCTATCCTAGTCTCAGATCTGTCTCACACCCTTAAAATCTACCTCGTGGCCAGGTCTTTATTCAGTTATTTTAAGCTTCTAAGGCACATCTATGTCCTTATTCACGGATCCTATCCCGGTTCACCTATGCCAATAGGGCCTATGCAGGTGCCTTCTCAAGGAAATACAGTATGTTATATAATCAGCATTTAATGGAAAGCATGAGCAACTTCACCATGTCAAGAGTCGCATCTAAATTCAATCCCGAGTGTAATGCATGCATTGCCTGGGCAATATGCTTGCATCATCATTATAAGGATGCATGGCACACCGTCATATACATAATCTACTAATGCCACATAAGACAAACATACTAACTTTGTACCTTTTACTTCGGTATCTCCGTTTGGTATGTCCAGCTGAATTTATGCAACTCACCTCAATTATGCGCGCGATATGTTTCACACCTACACCATCACTCATTAGAGGCGGTGACAAGAATACAACCACAGGGTTGGAGTACCTCTCTAGCCCTCCTACATGACACTCAACATCATTCTCCATGCATAACTAGAGTCGGGCCTACAACACTCTGGGAAGGCCAATGGAACTATGAATCCAGCCCAGTGGAAGATATTCATTATACAAATGCAAACTACTATAACAGAACTATGCGTGGCATTTAATATATATGTTGCTACATAAGCACCCAGTCGCCTGCTCGTCTGTGTACTCCCATGCGTTTATGCAGCAAGTAGAGGCCCTATATACAGATACTGCAAAATTGTATTGTCCCATCTGAACAGTGCCTTGAACATAATCTGAGTGCCCTGTTTATTTTTTCTACAGTATTGCAGAAAAAGCAGCTTCACATTCAAGCAGGGCTAAGTTAGAAGGCTGTATTGCTGGTAGACCACCACACTCCATGCACTTGTTTTTATAGATCCCACCTGGATATTATACAGCAATCATAGTTATGGTACTGTGTTAGAAGGTCTTATTTCTGGTAGGTCGCGAACATTCTTTCCCAAATATTTTTAAATCCCCACCTGAACATGATACAGCAATCACTGTTATGGTACTGTGAAAACAACCCTGAGCCTAACTCAATTTTGTGATCCACACCATTCACATTGCTCTCTTTATGCCCTCTATGAGGGCCATTGTTCTCTAAATACCCATAGGTATACCATAAACACACCTGTCCACAATCTGTACAATCCAAATCAAAGCTTGGCACATGCTTAGCTACCCTTTGCATGAGGCACTGTGCTGTGGGCACCCATGACCTGTGCACTCTATGCCTAGCTCTTACCAATTGTCAAAGGATGACCATGTGTTGATGCGCAAAAGCAGCTGACCTTCTAAGCCTTTAGCAAAACTAGACTTTGTGTTATCCCACAGGGTTATACATTTCTTCGGGGTAGATCAGTATGTACATATAAAGTCTCTTACATATGTTTCTTGTGGGCTCACGTCAGAGCCTAGTCCAACTTCCACTGAAGTACTCTGATACTTGTCTTCAGTTTGCAGATTTTCCACGGGTTCCTGATACAGCTTGAGTGAGTCTGGTTGCTCTGAGATCTTCCTGGGCTTACCAATCCAGTGCCTGTAACAGTTTTAGGGTGTTGTCTAGATTTTCAGGCTAGGGTTTCTGAGCCAGTGGGATCTAGTGTTTGGGTCCCTGTTCACCTAACTGCTTTCTGGATCTTGTCTCTGGGCTTTCCTGGGAGGGTGTACAATATGGTCCGTGCATCTCAGTTTTTCTGCACTGACTCGTTCCTCTGCTCACACTAATTCTGGCCCATTGCCCCATTGGAACCTGCCTATTCTCTAGAGATAAATCACCCGCCTCCTCATGTCTTGTCAAGTGGTGATGATGTCATAATCTGAAATTCTCCTTGGAACAGGTACAGTAGCTTGTACCAAAACCACCATTCAGGTATGGCTGTAAAGCTGGGAGGAAGTGGCAGTGTTTGGTATAAACTATACCTTCCCTTAGCCCCTGCACACACTCATGGCATCATTCCAACATACAGTCAAGCAATCAAGAATAAACACCATTTCCAGAACATAAACCTGCATAAATAAGTGAATCCCTTGCAAACGCTGGGGGCCTTCTCAATAAACGTTATCGGCGAGTGGCATCTTCTCAATAAACGTCATCGGCAGCAGCATTTTGGTGCATTCTTCAGGGCTCTTCAAGCTCCATTTTGTTCCCTTGTCTTATATATGTATTTAATTGTTTTTTATAATGCACCTAATTTCGTACCTGAGTTTGGTTTCAAAGCCAGATCCGGGATTCGAACCGCTGTTGCTCTGCCTTGTCTTGCTTCCAAGCCCAGCGCATTGCCCCTGTGCTATCCTTGTTTATGATCTGCTGTTGCTGACCCATATGGACACTTGCCTGGATATGGACTACTGAATCTGATAACATTTCAACATGGTAATTTGGGTGAAAAGCTTTTTTGGTATTGAACTGGATGGCATTTCTTGAACTCGCCTTTTGGAGCTTCCTGCAGTAATTTGTGGTGGACTTGTCTCCCTGGAGGTGGCCTCCCCTTTCCTTTCTGCATCTAGATCTTTTGTCATCTGTGGGGTCCTTCTGCTTTCTCTGCTTTCTCTGTGCCATTGTGTGGTTGGTAAAGGCTGATGGCAGACTTGTATTGGACCTATTGCATGGTATTGTCTGGGTATTCCCTGTTTACGCCGGATGGTTATCAGGACTATGGATATTCAGTCTCTGTGTACCCCTGTCTGTTGGACCTCCCCCCGTGGGGTGACGCCATTTGGTGGGTGGAGGGGAGATTCGAGGGCAGGGGAGGAAGCAGAGGCTTGAAAGATGGAAAAGGAGTGGAGAGGTGGCAATGCAGAGCAGAAGGAGGTGGTAAGAGCTAAGAGGGTAAAGGAAAAGGCGGTAACAGAAGGAGAAAGAGCATGAGGCAGTGGGGAAAATTAAGGGGGGATGACAGAGAGATCATAACATGGAAGAAGGGAGTGGTTGCAGGAGGAGGTGGCAACATCAGGAGATGAGAGTGGAAATTTGGAGGGGGTGGAGAGAATCATGTTTCCCCGGGGAGGTGGTGAAACCCAAGGGAAAGAACACGTTATTAACATCAGAGGCTGATACAGAGAAGGTAAAATCAGGGGTAGAGAGTGACAGAGGAAGTGAAGGAAGGAGAGGGGGGTAAAGGTGGTGTGGAGGAGGTTAAAAGCATCTATCGAGAGGAGACTGGTATACACCATAAGAGAGAAGCACAGAGAAGCAGGAAGGATGGATGTGATAATGGTAAGTTTAGAACTAGAACAGACCAGGAGTTACCCAACACAAAACTAACTATGGGCCTTGTCGTCAGTAAGGTAGTCCAAAGTAATGATCTGTCCTAAATCCAAAAGCTATCAAATTCTAACCCTACCACTAATCCAATATTTCATTTTGATGTATTTTTTTTTATAATGTGCCTAATACTGTACCTGAGTTTGGTTTCTAAGAGTGGATCCACGATTCAAACCTCTGTTGCTCTGTGTGGTCTTGCTTCCAAGACCAGCACGTCGCCCCTGTGCTATCCTCTGTTGCTATATCAAAAGAAAAGAAGGGGTCCGGGAGAATGACTCCCTTCTCCTGGACAGGCTGCGCCCAGCCTTAATAGTCAATTTTCTAATAGTCCTTGATAACCATCTGAATCAAATAGCTCTTCTAGGGTATTCTTCCACCTTTTCTGCTTCACCTTCATTGCTTTCAATACAGTTCCTTGGCTTCTCACAATAGGGTCATGACCCTTATCCCTTTTGGATTCTTGCAGTTGTTAACAAGGTGTCCCTCTTCTGACATACCCTCACACAGTCAGCCACTTCTTGAAAACATACATCATGCAAGAGAGGGGGACAAAGACAGACAGCGGGCTGGAAGCAGTTTCATTTTATCACTTTCTTACAAACTGAAAAAAGGAATGTCTCACATTTTGTTCTGCATACATCATGGTTGAATACAATGACAATGGATTATACAATCATTTTGTGCTAATATGAACCTTTTATTTTAATAGACTTTGATTGGGCAATTTACTTAAAGATCAAACATCACTTCTTTTCCATTGGACATAAGGCACATGATTTGTATGCTAATCAGCATTACTTGCTGTTTTCAAAAGTTCACTAAAACATGAGACATATTTCACAACCTTAAAACTGGACAAAGCAGGTTATGTAAATGACACATGCTTCAAATAATTTCCAAGGTCACAAATTAAGCTGTCTAGTTTCTTATTGGCTAATACCCCTTTTTTATCTATTTCTGACTGTATGCCAGTTTTGTTTTATGAGCAACACCGTGAAAATCATATATTCTGCTATTTGATTCTGCTACATCACTGTACCTTGGCGTCTGCCAATGCACTGATTTTTGGACAGAGCAATATATTTCTGTGCTTCCAGCACTTCTAAATCTTCATGGGCCATTGAGGCCTGCAGCCATCTGTAATCCAATGGCTGCCTTTTGCTGACCTACATTATATTTCAGAAACCTACATTCTGTGTTAATTATGTTATGCACAACGTTAGCATTTTTTTGTTTATGTTGTCCTAAATAAGTGTGCCATGTCCCCCATTTTCTAAGGTACCTGCCTATAATAAGGGCAGCCTCGCTGCCTCAATGGACAATGCTTCTGACTTTTATAATGTTGGACAGGAGGGCGGGACACATGCCCTTCAATGACAATCTCACCTGTCTGTCACCAGAGGGAGAGAGAGAGTCTGCTCCTCTTCATGGTGTCTCTAGATGTCTTTCTATCTTTGGATCACACTTCAACCACTCCTTGGACTTAATGAACTGTCCTTCCCCTTCACTTATGTAAAAATAGTTTTTAGTACTGATGTCTTTTATTATGTAAGATGCTTTCAAACTATTAAGAGGAAGCAATATTAGAGGAGCTGAGGAATACGGTATGCTGTTATAGTACAGCTTTAAAGGGACAAAGTACATGGTTCTTTTACTTTACACTAACAAATATTATTAACTAGATCTTTTACTTTTCCAATAGAAGTAGTACTACTACCAGAAGTAGTAGTGCTACTATTAATAGTAACACTACTTCTAACAAGTATAGTACTACTATTAGCAGCAGTAGTCCCATTCCTACCAGTAGCAGTTGAATTACTGATACCACCTGGATTAGTATTTTTTGTAACACTAATATTACTACCAGTACTAATATCAGTAGTAGCTGTAGAACCGATATCACTGGCATTAGTAGAAGTGGCACTTTAATAAGTAGTAATAGCAGCAGCACTACAGCCAGCAGTTTAAACTGGTACTACTACTACTATTACAATTAGCAGTGGTTATACTACTACTAACACTACCAGTGCTACCACTACTACTTATAGTAACATATTTGATATCAGAATTAATAGTGGCACTACCTATATTAGTAGCATTACTACCAATAGTGCTACAACTACTAGTACTGTTGTCCTTTTAGAAACATTACTACCATTATAAGTGGTAATATTACTACTATTAGTGGTATTGCTATTAGTGGTTGAACTAAGAATAGCACTACCAGTAGTATTAGTAATACTTGTGGTAGTTATAGAGTGACATCTAGTTCTGTTGTACAACTCCTAATACCACTAGTACTAAAAGTACTGTTACTTCTAAGCTCTACTACTGGTGGTACTACTAGTATTGGTACTACCACAGTGGTGGTACTACTAGTATTCCTACATCTACTGGTAGCAGTAGTGCTATCACAACTACTGTTAGTATTACTGATATTATTTGCAGTATCAATAATACTTCTACAAATAGTATTGATATTACTATTATTGCATTACTACTACTACTGTTAGTTGCACAGGTAATACTACTTCTTATACTGGTGTGACAGGATTGCAAAATATGTGAACTTGTTGATGAAAAGAAACCTTTACTGGGAACTCTTCATCTATAAAGGACATTGAGACTGTGCAGTCTCTGATCTTCTAACATCACTTCATGTTTAATGGATTTAATACAACTTTCAAAATGAGGCATAATCAAGTTAGAACATGCTTACAAAAATGATAAAATTAAGATAGATCAGTGTTT
Source organism: Ambystoma mexicanum (assembly GCF_040938575.1). Lineage (NCBI taxonomy): Eukaryota > Metazoa > Chordata > Amphibia > Caudata > Ambystomatidae > Ambystoma > Ambystoma mexicanum. Next base: position 541,725,638 of record NC_090927.1, read on the forward strand.
GCCCAAGGAATCAACAGAGCAAACATAAACAGCAAGGTACATCATATATTAATGTTGGAAAAATGTATCTCCTCTTTAAACTACATCAATAGTTCCTTGACAGCAGAGCCCTGTTACAGTTTTTTCTTTAAGAAGTATGACAGGGCCCAAGACCTGACCCTTCAAGGAGGTTTGAGGGAGTTTGGAGGGCCCCAGTTTTTGGCCCTTCCCCTTGGTCCTGAATGTATGACAGATGGTCCACTGTCAATCATCCAATGCCTGCTCAGCACCATTCAGTGTATTTCTCTTCCTATTGTAGGACCTGTCACTCTACCATCAGCAATACCACTAACAGTGAGCACCCAAAAAGAGACCAAGATCCACAACTAAGAAGCATTACGAGCTGCACATCAGCTGGGGTCAAATATGTCACTATGTGACATGCTCTTTTGGAGAGTGGAGTAATAGTGGTGTGGAGAGGGTAGTGGAATTAGTGTGGAGAGAAGTAGCAGTAGTAGGGTGTAGAGAAAGAAGATTCAGTGAAGAGGAGAGAGAGTAGTAGGAGTAAAATCAGAGGGTGAAAGTCAGTAGTAGGAATAGGACCATTGGAAGAATGGAACAGAAAGGTGTAGAGGAAGTGGTGGGTGGAGTAGGAAGAAAGGGCAAGTGACCGTAAGAACCAGGGAGTAGTTGAGCTTTTAAGGAGTAGAGCAAAAGGAGTCCCTAATATAAACCGAGTAATCTCGGGGATGATAGAGCAGGGTTCACCTAGATTTTTCCCTGAGGGAGAGTAGATAGATAAGGAATTTCTCTTTATGCCATCAACACAAGTCAGCTAATCTTTAGACAGTACGGGTTACTGATCTCTAGTGACCATACTGAAGTTGAGCGATGCCTATGTTAGTGAGGTATCACCCATCTCTAGATTAGATAGAGCAGGACAGCTCTGGGAGCCCACTGACATTTAAACAAATAAAAACCCTTGTACTGTCTTTGTAAATTGGGATGCTCTTGAGACCATCTGTGATGGAAGATATATAGTGGCTCATAAGTTCAGCGTAAACTCTGTGATGTTGTGAATGCTGTATAGTGATATGCACCAATGTGAACTTGATATTTCTTTATTAATTATATGATACAATTGTATCAATAGACCCTTTAAAAATTGAGCCTTCTTCCACATTCCTGTTAATATGGCCAATTAATGTCTAAATATACTGTCTAGTAAAATACTGCAGTTGGAGAAGTCTGTGTCCTTACTAACACTGGGAATACGTATTCCGATAAACTTAACATCACCCACATTTCCACTGATTCCTCCAAACTCAACTATTGCGAACTTCCTACAAAGTTCCAACAGGATGATTTGGGAAATGTTTTCCTGACAATTGATTTCAAGCAGCCACAGTTGCACTTTGTGATCAGTCTTATAGGTACAGGCAGAAGGCAGTAAGGGTAGCCGATGGCAAGATTGAGGAGTGAAATATGATTTCTGAAATGAACTACTATCTTTTTGTGAATACTTAAGAGAACATTTCATTTACTACCTTGGCTGATGTTGACACATTTGACATTTTCTATCAGTGACTTGCAGGGAGTATAAAATCGTGAGGTTGATTGGATTCAGGAGATTACCATGAGTCACTATAACTGAGTGTGCAACACGCACATAATCATTTTGTGACTAGTAAGGAGGTGGGAATCACAGTTCCATCTTAGATGACATAAATGTATCTGATATTTTGGTCCATGACTACTGTGGAGGACAACTTCCCAGAAATTTTGTTTTGCATGGTCGCCTAGTCTTGGTCCCCACCATGACTGTGCTTGCAAGAACTCATCTTGAAATTGACTGATTAGCATTTACACGAAGATGTAATGCCAGTCACATTCCGTGGAACTGTGATAAATCTAGTGAGTTTATCACTGAAAACCCAGTATGGGCCTCCTCTTGTGTGACCGGGAGAAGGCTGCTGCTACCTGATCCTGACCCTGGGGGTGGTATTATGTGGTAGGATCACATGGGAGGGGATTTATTTTAGGGGAAATTGGTGGCCCCTTTAACTCATGATTCCCCTATTCTTCCTGAAGCATTGATGGCATATTGTAAATAAGAGAAAACCAATGGTAATGCTATGCAATCCATTATGGACTTCAAGAGCCATAATGCCGATGGTACTGGGACAAGGAAGAAGGGCCTAGAGTTAGTAAGGATCAAAGGTGCTATTGACCAGAATGTGCGGTGAAGTTGTTATAAAGCATAACACCTGAGTCGGACATTGAAACTCAGCAATAAATTGCATCTGAAGAGAGATGCGAGAGAAGTAGATGAAGCAGAGGCAGTCTGGTGTGCTGGGATTTCCAAAGAAGCAGAAGGAAGAGAACCAGCTGATGCCGACACAAGAAGTGAAGGTGTGTGACATTGCAGAGTGCGCGCAGCGTGAAGCAGCATTGGGAAGTGAAGACAAACCGAAGGGGAGATGTGCTCCGAACCTGACGTGTGGCGCTTCGGTGTGCAACAGGAAACGGAGGACCAACAGTGCTGGCAGAACTCTAGAGAAGGGCTGCACAGTCTGCTGAAGAAACACAGGAGCTGGCAATAGAGCAGGCAGGACGCAGGAAGTCCACCGCAGCAGCAACCAGGGAAGTGGAGACGCCAAAGAAGAGTAGTGAGTTGGCCTGATGTTAAAGGTGACCCTTTTGCGCTTCAGAAATGGACACATTAACAGCAAACAATAATTTTGAATCGCTAACAGCAAACAATAATTTTGAATACCGAACATATAAAGCAGCACAGAGGGGGCAAGGGCGCAAATCCCCTTCTATGGGACACCAACTGGGGGAAACCTGTAACTCGCATTGCCATCAGCCAGGTTTAGTTTAGTTTATAAATTTTTACTGCGCACAAGTGCCCCGAGGGCATAAGGGCATACAAAAAAAAACATGATGGACAAGACATAACTGAGGTAACCACCTATCAATAACAACAATACTGTCTGCAGATACACATTATCTGAACATGAAAGTCTTCAAACCCCATTTGAACAGTTCTTTGGATTTGATCTTCCTGAGATCTGCTGGAATCAAGTTCGAAGCTATAGGAGCTGCTGCAAAAATATTTGCCTTTACTGACCATGGTCAGTGAAGTCCTGGGCACCACAAGGAGATTGTCCTTGTTGTGTAATTGTCCGTGGTTGTGACAAAGTAGTACAGAGGTGACAGGGGCACAACCGGCCTTCTATTGGACACCAATTGGGGAAACCTATAACCCACATTGCAAAGAGTCAAGAGACTATAAAAAGAGGCAGCCATTGTTCAGCCCTCCTAACATGTGATACTGGTGTGGAGAATCTTGGAACAACTATTGCCACTAGGATCATTTATAGTTGTAGGAGTTTTCTTCCTGGCAGGCAAAAAAAATCCAGCAAGGGATCATAGTAGTTAGCCCTGGCATGCGAGTAAGAAGATGTTTTGAAGAAGGGTGTTTGTGGCAAAACGGTGTGGTGGAAAGAACTTATATACTCTATTATCATTTTGACAAACTGTTGCATCACCATAGGTAGTTGCTCTGCTATCCTGACAAAGTATACCATTGGAAGTAAAAGTGTGATGTGCTAGTAATTGCTTAACATCCTGGGGAGAACAATTGCTGTGGTGTAAGAACCTTAATTTTGTAAGAAAGACGTTTGCCTTACCAAGAAGGATACTGTCACGGTTCGACCGTGGAAACTCTGGTGTAAATGGCGGCTTCATTAAGCCGCCGCGGGATCGGGAGCAGCGCTCTAGCTGTTTTCCAACTCAGGTACATAAGGCGGCCACGCCCCCTTTCCGACTCACTGCAACTCCTAGGTCTGTCCGTGTCGGACCTTCCCTGTGCGTTGTTTGGTGCTGTTTTGTCTGTGTCTGAGACCCGCCTAGAACCTACCAGTTCTACCTTACCCTCAGTTTCGCCTTTTGTTCCTTTTCTTTCGGCCTTCTGTAGCCGCGTACCTGTGCCTCCCGTTTCCTTCTCCGGCTTTCACTTTCTTCGGTCTCCTGCTTCTGCCTCTGCTTACCCGGCACACTCCTCTCTGTTTCTCTATAGGACCTTTTCTCTTTTCCTCCCTTTTCTTCCTTTAATACTTTCACCTTGCTTACCTGCTTTCTTGTCAGTTCTTCCCGTTCTGCTTACCTTCATTTCTCGTGACACCTCCTCCTACTTCCTTCCGTTTCCACTCTGTTCTTACTCGTTTCTTCTCAGCCTTCTGGGGTTCTCTTAGTGGTTTTCTCTTCTTTACCTTTCTGGTGTTGTTTTACTGTTATGCCTTTCTCAGGATCTTCTGTCACTGTTACCTTACAGTCCAGCTCTGGGTATATGCGCCCTTCCTTGGTCCAACGGAATCTTTGTGTCAAGAAATTGGACTTTACTTTGGAGGCAAGCAGAGCAATCTGTATACCGATCCTGCATAAGACACCTCAGGGTTTTTTGTGCCTTTTAGGCTTTTTCCCTGGATTTGGGGGCGAGCTCCCTTGGGTCCGCCTGCCGGTTATATATCACAGTCAAGGTGGCCTCAAGTGGAGAGCGTCCTTGTCTCTACGAAAGAAAGAAGAAGGGAAAGAAGCCAGAGAAGACTGAAGAGGATCCTAAACTTCACAAGAAGGGAAAAAGGAGAGAAGGAGAACCGATCAAGACTCACACATCGGAAACCTCAGGTGAGCAGACACAGGGGGAGGTATCTGCAGATCTTGACAGATACGGTGGAAGATACCAGTTGCTTTTATTTTTGAACAAGTGTTTGTGAACGAGACATTTACTTTACCAAGTGGAAGGCAGAGACGTTTTTATGGGAGGGCAAAAGGGGCCCTTGCCCAGGGCCCCCACCTTGGAGGGGGGCCCCACAGGGCTGCCTGATCTGAAGAAGTAAGATTTGATTGTTCACCAGTCTTAAATAGCACACGTCAGCCTTGATCAATTCATCATGTATTGTTTTCTATGTTCACTGTGGTATACATAGTTTGTGTATTCCTTACGGCACAACTCTGTAGCAGTCTTACCTTCCTGCGGGAATTATGTTGATCATGTGCAATAGTCAAAGGTGAAATGCATATTGATAAATTGAGTGCCACAATGGTTCAAAAGTGAGCTCAGTGGGTGAAGCACCCATTGCAGAGATATGTGTTCATGTACAAAATTAGAATATCACATTCCAGCAAAGCTGACTGAGCCTTTCCTATGTCTGATAAACCTGCCTGCATATGTACTTGGTTTTGCAGCACAATATTTGCTATTATAAGCAATGTACCTGCACCAGATAGGGGCTGCTATCAAAACTAACATATCATCCGTTTGATGAAGGTCTAGAAATTGGTTCGTTCAGATGGGGTGTTGTAAAACCTAGCCAATCACCTCCAACAATGGCATAAACTGTTAGTCCTAGAGGTGAATAAGTATCCAAATGCATGGAAGGAAAGCATTCATGGTTGTATCCTGGATTTACCAGCAGACGATACAGTGATCCCAGTCCAATCATCTAACTGATATATCTTACATAACTGTGTTGTCTTCTGTGAGGTTTGCCTTCTTGCATGCTTTTGGTATCGTTTAGCACATTACTTGATCGTTCTTCTAATGTAGGCCATTTGGATGGAAGGGTTGGTAGACAGAAGAGAGTGGACTGGATGTTGCAGGCCTCAGACAAGCACATTTTAAGGTCTGCTTGTTTGAAACAAAAAACGGTTTGCTTTTTGGTAAAAGTCAAAGGTTTTTATGCACGTTTATAAATGAAAATGTCACAAGCCATTGTTTTGGAAGTATTTAAAGCTTTAAAATACAAAAGACAAACTCAGATTAATGTGTTAAATCACATGGATTGGCATGCTGGTAATTATATACTTCCATTGATGATGGAGAGAATGAAGCTAGAATCATTCCCATTTTGCATAACACCCTTCTATAATATTTTGTTTAAAAATGGTCATGTTTGGTAATGTGATTTGTGTTCTTTCCATGTCTGTTTTTATAAAATGTGATTGTTTTAGTGCATGGTAAGAACTGGAAAAGAAAGTGTTTAAATGCAGAAATTGCATAGTTGGCACAGATCCCAGCTTCACCCCTTCATCCTTTAACCAATGGGTCATCCTGGGCATCTCATTTAATCTTGTATTGCCTAACCTCTCAAAATTGCCCGTCCCTAAACCTTTCAAAATTGTCAGGACTTCAGAGTGATTTCCTTCTCATGGTATGATCTTCATAAAAGCCTTATTCGTGGTTTCACTGGCTAAAGGGTTGCTTACACTTTAATAGTGAGCTTATTCATATTGTGGAACACTATTTGAAAACCACATCCCACTTCTAATCTCAGTCTGTCTGGATAAAGACACCTTCCTGGTAGCTTCTAATCTGCCTCCGCTATCCATGCTATGGTATGTGTAGCTGTCTCCTTCCTTCCAATTGGTCTCCTCTATCCATGAATGAGCACTTTTGCATTCTGTGAGGCAGCTAATGTGAGTTCTATGTCTAATATGGGTTACATATACCTTTTACATACAGTTCTGCATTAATACTACAGGCTGCATACCTTCCTGGATGCTATTGATAAAAAGTATCCTGTATGTACTAGAACAGTAACCTCTTCGTAGACTGCTAATGTTGGTCTTCAAATGCTACTTGTTTATCATTCTGATTAGAGCAAGAATTAAGAGGGTAAGGGGACTTAAAGGGAATAAACATGTTTATTATGCGGCGAGACAGCACATCAACCTATAGGTTGTGAGCGCAACGGGTTGCGGCGCAAAGAGTATTCTTGATTCCTTTGGTTTGGTGGAGGGGGCCCCAAAGATGTCCATGCCCAGGGCCCCAAAAGTGCTTAAGATGGCCCTGGTGGCAGGACGCATTGTGTTGAACTGAATAGTACTTCATTGAATCAGAACCATTCCAAGGGTATTCCTGAATTGATCCAGTGCAAGGGAGCCGAACCGTGGTCAAAATGAGTACTTTCTGTGTTTGAACGTTTTCAATGTTTTGTTGAACGGAAGACAGCCAAATATTCCTTGTATACTTTTGTTGCTTGTATTAGTATAAAGGTCAGAGACTTTTTGAACAATAGGTCATCTTTCTTTAGTTTTCTAGGTAGGGACATCCTTGTTAGCATAGGGAAAAGTAGGTGTTTATCCCACCCTTTTTCATTTAATAAATGGCAAACATTGAGCAAACTATACCTTTGTGTCTGTCTCGCATTTCTGATCCCTCACAGAACCCTGTTCTGATGTGGTGAATAATAGCCAAATCGAGATACCATGTCCATGCACACCCCTCAATCTGCACTTGCAGATTTGCAGTTGTAGGTGGAAAAAGTACCCCAGTGTCGGATTTGGCTGATCGGTTTGATGATAAAATAGAATGGTGAAACATCAATCAATGGTGTGCCATGCATTCACACCCGTTGACTAGTCCATATCCTTTGGAATGGGGTAGCAGAAGCTAAATGCACCTACCCTATTCGAGCATTCTGCTGCAAAACAATGTACATACAGTACAAAGATAAGCGCAAACTAGCTGACACACTGAATAATGACATTCTTTGGAGACTGGTTCCGACTCGCCATTGTAGATGTTCACGTGACTGCCTTAATTGGTCTGTTCTTTAATCTCGAGAAATCCCATTGGTTTCTTCTTTATAATTCAGTAAATTAACGAGTCTGACACAGGATCTACGTAGACATCTTCAAGCTCCTTTTATATTTGATGTAAATTGCAAAGGGAGGACCCAGTCTTTAACTCTTGCATGACCACAGCCTTCTCTGAGCAATTTTGATCGCTTTCAGATAGGGTTATATAAAGACACGGGAATCCACGCCGACCTGGCTTTCCCTACTTTTGTACACCCCTAATCTGAAAACAAGCGTAGCGGCTGACGTTTTCTTTCAGGTACAATAACAGGCAGAAACCACAGGACTTCTGACCTAGCTATGGTAAGGGGCAGAGCGTGTTGTATGCTCCATGCACAAGGTCTCTGGATTAAACAAGTGAAATTAGCTATGAACGTACTTAACAGATACTGTGAGCCTCATTACGGGTCAGGCGGTAATCCTGACGGTGATACCGGTGATTACCGCTGGACATGTAAATAATTTCCGGCGCCGTCGCAATTTCGTTAATCCCCATTCCCTGCTAGTGGGGACCATGGAAGCACTGGCACCATTGCCAAAGGAGCCTGTGCTTCCGTGACCGTCTGCCAACCGTGGCCGCTGTGCCCGGCAGGGTCAGACCTGTCAGGCACAGCGGCTCCGGCAGGCAGACCTGTAGTATGCCAGTCCAGAAACAACAGTGCCGGTAAACTTACTTGCACCGTTATTTACGGACCGGTATACTTATAATGAGGCCCAGAGATCTTGCCTCCACCTGTCGATTATGTCCCAACTAGTACTACTGCACGTGGTCCTGCCATATTATCCCTGTTTCTTTTTAATGGGTTTATGTAGTGTGTGAACACATGTGAATGGCTGAACAGTGGGAATTAAGCAGAGCCTCTATGTTAGCCCACAGAGAAGCTCATCCTGATGATGTAACAATTCTGCCCTAGATTATTTGTGTGTACTGTGCTAAAGAAAATTAGCCAGTTGATGTATTTTCTCGCGGTTTTCGGTTTTTAAACTAGATCCTTTTATCTGCCCTCGCTCACACAAAAGTTACAAATTGAGCCCTTTCCTGAGTGTCTGCTCGGATCATGGGCTAACATGATATAAATACAAGAAGTCCAGGAAGGAACTCATTCGAACACATTTTCTAAATTTCTGAACTCATGCAAATGCTACCATTCCAAAGGAAAGAGAAGCTTCACACCATTCAAAGTTACGAGCAGCTTGACATTTTCATTCTGGCAAAAATGTCAAATCCTTTATTTCTGAATTTTGCATTTAATCAAAAATATATTTTCTTTTTTACAATGCAACTTGAGCTGCTGAATTGTGCATTGAATACACACAGTGCACACACAAAAAGGTATCCTTTATTTGAAAAACAAACATTTGAATACAATGAAAACCATTCTTCATCAAGCATATGGAAACAGTTGTTAGGTCTATGGCCATTTCGGTCTGTGAAAATTATTTGACTTTCTTCCGGCATTTTCACTGGTTTCGAAGAACCGTCATTTGTGCTTTCTCTGCATTCACACCGGAGACGTTACAGTTCATCAGAACCTGTAGTTGTAAAGTTTGCCTTCTGAACAGTGTGTTGTAAATGAGACATTTTCTCATTATTGAAAAACTCACCAATTCGTTTAGTGTGTGTTTTGAAACTGAGCTCAGAAGGTCACACGGTCAGTTATTTAGGGAGTACTGGTATTGCATGCGCGCCTACTGCTCCTCTGGATTCAAAAAATAAAAATATTGAATAGACAGAAGTCCATGATTATAGTGCCTCAATGCTGCTAATCTGGAAACAGAAAGCTCATGGACAAAAACCTTGATTAACACTTAGGAGACAAGAAACGCAGGGAGGTAGCCGGCCGGGGTGTTGCCAGGACTGGAAAAGATCTGGGGTTTATGCTAATGCCAGGATTGTCAGGACACGGGCTAGCTAGCCTTTTGGTTGTTGCCCCTGAGCTTCTATCTGGGGTTTAGAACCAAAAGGCATGGGGCTATAGGCCCCTCAGCCCCCCCCCCAGCAACATCGCTGGGAAGGGGAATTTACCGAATGTGTGTAGCTGCTTTCAAATCTTGGGAGGGGACCACCGTACACAGAAGCCTCAAATTCCGCTCCAAACAACGGGTCTGGCAAGGTGGAGGGCGCTGGGGTGGTGAGGTATCCTATGTCTCTTTCAACACTCAACAGAGAAAGGAAAATCTGTCATCTTTGAAAGTTTCTATCGTCTGATTTTTGTTGATCAGATCTGACATCACGTCCCAGATAGACTGACACTGTCATCGGCCTCAGCGCAAATCACTGAAGAGCGAAATATGTTATCGGTAGAGTTCTGGACAAGGTGAATTGGTAGACACAATAGGCACTCTTCTGGGTTCAAGGAAAAATGGTCTGATTTCATCGTTTTGGGCACTATTGTGTGTGTCTGTATACTTGTGGGGGCGAAAAGCCTGTAAGTTTTCAGAATATTTTCTGTATGTTCTCTTTAAGTTAATTCACTTTCAGTATGTTCTGCTTCAGAGTGCCATGAGCAACGTGGAAGTTGGTGGAGAGAGACGATCATCACAGCTAGACCCAGAGCCGCATTCCTGAAGCGAAATAACAAGCGAACATGCATTATACCACATTTCACATTTACCATAACTGCTAGAGCCCGCATCATTATGAACCCACATCTTTTACAATGGCATGGATTCCAGCCGTTTCTGAATCCTGGCTTTTCCAGTGGCCATGCTGTGTGATTCTGGGCAATCCATGGCCTGCAGTTTCTGTGCATGCCGGGAAATGGGAAGCGCGTACAAACAAGACAAAACAGCACACACAGCAAAATACATTAGAATATGCATTACTACTGTGAACGACTTTCTTTGGGGAGAGGATGGTTCCGGACGACATCAAGCTTAAAACGTAATGATTTGATTAATAGCAAAGTCAGTATTCATATCATACTCCTTGACGGCTGATGGCCATGAATCTGCCAGGCGTCTCGTATGGGCATCCTTCGTCTATATCCAAGAATCAAACCTACCCCTTCGACTGCCCAGAGGAAGCTCTGGCAATGGACACTGTCATCTGCATGCCCCCCCACCTCACCATCTTTAACAACTACCTGAAGTATTTTTGAGAACTGTTAACTCATGATTTGAGCAGCAAGCACTTCTCTTTTGTACACAGAAGGAGGGCTTCCAATCCAGATGGGTATATTTACAGCACACTAAGGCACTGATTCATGGAATTATTTGCGAGTAAAACAGGGATTTGTGTGCCATTCTTCACGCAAATCCACATGCTAGAATGGCCATGATTTAACCCAATGAGAAATGTTTGAGGGAGAAAAAAACGAAAGTAATTTGAATGAAAAAGACTTTTGATTTTCACGCCTCCGAGCATTTATGTTAACCCGCACCCTCCTTCAATCCCCCCCCCGAACTCCCTACTTACCTTTCGGCGGCACACTTCGCTGTGTGCCGCCGCCTCCTCTATCCCTCTGCAACGCTGGTTCTCGTCACTTTATTTTGACTTAGCGGGAGACAGCCCAGCTCCCCTTGTTTGCTACAATGGTAACGAGTGGTAGATGCGTTTGACAGGTTCGGCTGTACATTATTTTTGTATAGCCGAAATTCAAACAAATCTACCATTTTTTTTTTCTTTGATTAATTATACGGATACCCATTTCTAGCACTATCATGTTGAAAGCCCCAGCCGCTCCCTGGTCCCTCTGTAGGTCTACATTCTGGTTTTTCTCTTGGTAGTCCTCCTTCCTTGCTCTTGTAGCCTATGGCAGCAGGAGGCGGGCGCGAAAGGGGGGCACATTTGTTTCACTCCTCACATTCTGTTATGGAGCAGAAGGAGGAAGCAATGCACAGCACAGCCTTTTAATAGGGTTGGCTTGCTGGCAAACGATTTTTCCATCCCATCGATCAAGAAAACTGATTTCACAACTGTTTTGATGCCATGCAACTCTTAGAGGGTCATTAAAAGGTAGGTGCATTTTTTCCAGCAGTACAGCTGGAGGTAAATTCCAATTCTGCCAGCAGTATTCCCGATAGTGATGTATTATCATTATTATTATTATTATTATTATTATTATTATTATTATTATTATTATTATTATATTTAGTGAGCACAGACCTAGCTTCAGGAAGCAACAGAGTGCTTTACAATTGTAGGGGGAAGAACACAGTGAGGGAAGTTGAGAACAATGGAGTGGGGGGCTAAAAGAGAGGGCGAAGGTGGGCAATAGGTAACAAGGGATCTACAAGCGACCAGGAGAGGAGACCGTGGGGAGCAGATCACAGAGTCTCATGTAGGGTCGGGAGTGCAAAGTGTGTGGACCTAGGTGTTAGGGAGGAGCCATTCCTCAAAGAGGAAGGTCTTGAGCACTTTCCTGAACTTTAGAAGCAATTGGGCAAGTCTGATGTTGACGAGGAGGAGGTTCCAGAATCTTGGAGCATAGACAGAGAAGGACCCTCTTCTGGTTCTTTCCTGCACTGTTGGATTTGAAGATGATGCAGGCTTGCAGCGGGAGCCAGTGCAGTTGGATGAGGGTTGGGTGAGGTGGTCGAATTTGCAGAGTCCTTTAATGATTCTTGCTGTAGCATGCAGGACACATCTCTGGGGTGCCAGAGTAGTTGCCAGAAGTCCTTCCAATAGGGCATTGCCACCATCCTGGTGGAGAGGACAAGGCTTGGACAGCGGACACCACTACTATATGTTTTTAAAAAGCAAAAGGGTAATTTTTGACTGTTTTCTCTTTAAATGGGTAAGATGTGGAGGGGGTGCATCAGAGATGCTCACCTTTTAAGTGGCATATAATGGCACAATGGAAAAAGCTTTCAGTGTATTGCAGGTAATCACTTGCACTTTCATTCCGTACAGTAAAAAAACAATATATCAACAACACTTTCGGGGACAATTTACAACTTGGTATCTTCAATTCTGGGGTGGGAGTAAACAGCAATGAATTTTTGTTTTGGAAATCCAACTGAAATTTCTTGTGGAAGTATTCTATTGGAGATGTTTACCTGCACAATCCAGAATTTGGAGGGCAGTAAAAACAACAGAATTTGTCAAATGCTGCTCAACCTCTAATGACCCCCTAAGTATGATTAGCAGTTTAGTGTTTGTGATGCCGATAGATATGGATGTGGCATGCTGTGAATGGGGACATAAATAAGGAGTGTACAGTACAATGGTGTTGCCTTACTCTGGATGGTACCTCACGCAAAAAAAACAAAATCAATGAAAGCCAAAATGTGTTGTTGGAAAATGGTCATGCATGTATGACCTAATTGGATGGACAGTCACATCTGTTCTCTGTGCGACTAGCCTTATGGAGGCACTCCCTGCAAAACCACAGAAACCACAATACCTATTAAGGCACAGCAAATCCTTTGAAATATACATCAATAGCAATCTTAAAGAGAATACCTGGAGACTTTCGGAGTGTTGAACAGAACACAGCTCTCAAGTATGTGTCAGGATACTGTTTAATTGAACCTGATTAGCTGTCTCTTCTATAAATACCTTTAGTTTAGAAATGGTTCTAGGTATCCTCTGTATCTGCAATGAACCCATTTAATCCAAGATGAGCCACTTAGACCCTTCCAAGGCAACTACAAAGACAACAAATAGTATTTACTTTTATTTTGTTATTTTGATTGATTAAAACATGGACCTAGCTCGAGAGGTGCGGAGTGTGGTTAGCCAGCATTTGGGTTGTCATCTTTTAAAAGTGGTGCAGTACTGTGAGGTCTGGGCATCAGTATGAGTGTCCATTGGAATTAGTCCTTGGTCAGGTGTTGTTGAAAGACCCATGTTTTGAGAGATTTGTAAAATTAGAGAATTGTGGCGGCATTCTGAGCTGACACCGGGATCGAGTTCCAGAGGGTGGGCGCATGACAAGAGAAGGATTGTTTGTGGGCCCTTTCTTGGCACACAAATCATGATTCAAGCCAGTTTCATTTGCTGCGTGAAGAGCGCGTGTCACAACATGTGTGGAGCTCAGCTGCCTGGTACGTTGGTGTGCTACTCATGACTGCTTTGTAGATGATGCATGCAGTCTTGAACAGTATCCTGGCTTGGAGTGGAAGCCAATGTTGTTTGTGTAGGATGGGGGTAATTCAGTCAAATTTCCATGCTCCTGTAATAAGACGTGCTGCAGCGTGGTGGACTGCTTTTAGGGAAGACAAGTGAGCAGCTGAGAGCTCTATATATATCATCACCTAGTCCTAGATGAAAACCTGTTGCGCTCCAAGTATAGAAAAACAGGTCATTCTTTGTGTACCCAAGAACATGGAGTTAACCTGAGAGGAATTCCAGCAATTGGACATACTCACGGTTTGCTGATTCCTGGCCAGGCTCCACAGAGCAACATTTTGTTAATGCAAATGCTCATTTCTTTGATAATGAAGTTGCTGGAACATTTGTCAGTGAACTTTTTCAAAACTCCCTGTTTCAGACTTAGTGGGAGCTCATGTCTTTAGTAGTTAAAATGCTGAAAATGTCACCTGTGGACTTCCAAAACTCCCTGTTTGATTCCTGGGGCTCGGTATGCCAAGAATACCAGGCACGCTTCCAATAATTGTCCATGGTCACAATATTCCATAGCCACCTTAAACACTCCAGAGACACCCCACACCTTTACCCTTCTCCGCAATAGCAGTCATGGGTGCAACTGGAGTAGAGCTCTCACAAAAGCAATACTTAACACATGGAAACCTCACCCAATAATTTCTGGTTCAGAACTAGGAATATATCTAATAGGTCATATTATCTCACCTTCCATAGTGCTAGACCACTAGGAAGGGAATTTTTCTCTCTTAGTATTTCTCCTCACCACTACCCACCTGACAGCATCTTGCATGAAATAAATCCAATGTACTACTTAATTTGGAGTTTGGCTGCATTTGATATAGAGTTTTCAGACACCATGGCACTTCTCTACAATGTTTGACAAAACTCAGGATTTCAACCATGCCTTTAGACGGGAACTCGAGTACCCAAACAAGATGGCTGTATTCCCATTATCTCTCCTCTCAAAGTACGTACATTGTTTCTTATACAGCACACCTAACGTCCCACAGCTCTGAAGCTACAGTCAAAGCAATATGCATGGTGATAGTACAGAGGCAATGTATTAGCTGAAATAGAGCTTCGGTCCAGTGACCCATTGACTGACTCAACTTAATAAGAGCCGAAGTAAGCATACCCTCATGCTTATTTTGGGCTGTACTACCTTTTAATGATATTACATTGAATCCACCTTCCCTTGGACTCAGAAAGGTTCTGGGAACCAGCAATGCACAGCAGCCTTGTGATGAGCTTCCTGGAGGCAATATATGGAGGAATATTCAGTGCCTCTCTACTTCTGAAGGGACATCTATACCAAAGGAAAGGATGCAAAGGAAAACTCGTAATTTAAAAATAAATCTATGGAATGAATCCTGCGCAACGCATTAGAAAGAAGCACATGCAAGGACATATTGTGACATCAGCAGCTCATCTACAACAAGAGTGTGTCTGCCCACAGTAAATGCCAAGGCCTAATAAAAAACCTTTCAGTTACATGGACGACACCAGCAACCTTCATTAAAGGGAGAGCAGTCAAACCTGGGATGAAACAAAATGAATTGAGGGCTACATTAATTCTGCTTTCTTATTTAAAAATCAACACCTACATAAACATGAAGTGTAAATCTTTGACAAGAGCTTGATTGCAAAAATGTTGCAATGTTGCCCTGGAGAACTAGTTTTTCATTCATTCATTCATTCATTCATTCATTCATTCATTCATTCACATATTTATTTCAGCCAGAAAGTCATAAAAGCGGTACACAATAAATAAATACATCAACATCATAATCACTTATAACACAAGTAACTTACAGTCAAGAACAAATTCATCATGTCTCATGGTAATAGCAGTTTAAAAGCAAGAACTTTCATCCACAACAAAGCATTAGGCCAATCAATGGATGATTATAAATGGACAAGCTGATCCCTTAGCCTTTCTCATATGAATTTTCCCTGCCCAGCTCAGATAGTTGTTGGTAGCAAAGACGGCCAAAGCCTCTGCAGAATCCAGGCACTTTGTCATTGCTTCACATACTATTTGAAATAAGGGTTTCAAAAAGCACTTCCTCAAGTGCTTAGTCCCCGAGCAGAAGAGTAGATAATTGTGTAGTGTCGTTAGCCTCACCACATAAGATGCATGTTGCGGTAACTGCATCATTCCATTTGTGCCGGAGTGCGACTGTAAGCAAAATGCCAATGCAGAGTTTTAAGTACATAGCCCTTTCCCACCTGGAGGTGACATAATCCAGGTACTCTTCGCAACTGACCCATTTCTCAATAGCAAGGTATCGGCCAGTTGCTCTGAGACCCTGGATTTTGCCAGGATATCACGCTGTGTCTTAGCCCCCGCAGCACTCTTGATTACTTCCTTAGATTCTGATGTTATGACAGAGTGGTTAGACCAGTACTCCCCCAAGCCCAGCTGTCCCAAATAACTTTTCACATGGGCAGCCCACTGCAGACAGCTGCTCCCTTGCTGAGACAGGACATCCAAGGATGCCTCTTTATATTTGTGCAGATGACCATTTGACCATGAGCAGGCCCAATAGAGGACCGGGCACAGTTTGCTAATCTTCTCGAACCCTTCTAAGCCAGTTTCCAATAACACTGGGATGTTCGGCGCAGTAATGGGAAGTCCAGTGATGATTTCTGAAAATTTGATCTCTGACACTAAAAGGGGCTGGATCACCATCCAAAGTTCTGCCCCATATAATGCTGCCTGACGTGCTTGAACTTTATAAGCCTCCAACGAGACCTGTACCGCCCCTTTCCATGCTCATTGGTAAATCTAGCTAGGGCCCCACTGTTCCTGACCAGAATTAACTTGGCCTTCTCAACTTGCTTTTGCCAGCCACAGGACGCCATGACTGTCCCTCCTAGATAATCATATGACTGGACTTGCTCAATCGTACTGTCCTCCAAGGATAGAGTTAGTACCTTCTGCTTCTTCCGGACGTTGGCATTAAAAAATCATAGCCTTGGTTTTGCTAATATTTAGGGAGAGTACGTTCCTCTTGGCAAAAGCCACAAAGATCTCCAGTTGCTTGGGGACGCCAACAGGTGTTAGGGACAAGAGTACTACATCCTCCACAAACAGTGCTGGCAGCTTATCGCCCACTAGTGAAGGGGCGTCAGTTTGAGTGGTCAGAAGCCTCTTCAGGACTTTGTTGATAAACATACAAAACAACTTGGGTGCCAACACACAACCTTGACAAACCCCCTGTCAATACTGCCGGAGGTACTTCCATCCACGCTCCAGTGGACCAACCCAGAGTTCCCTGTGTAAAGGCTCTAGATAGCAGAGAGCAATGCAGCTTGGATGCCAAGCTCCTCTGACATCTCTCAAAGACATGCTCAGGGTACAGTATCGAAAGCAGTTCATAAATCGCCAAACACTGCATTATACATTTGTTTTTCTGAGTACAGCGTATTTCTCTGAAGTAAGGAGGGGCAAATTGAAATGATAATAGTCTTATGTATTTATTAATTAACTTTCATATGAGTATATTTAAGTAAATATTATAAATAAACAGAGGACATGAAATGTGCGTCTTCACTGCTTCGCTTCTCCTCCAACTGTCCTCTCCCCACGTTCCATGCTCGTCACTTCCATTCTCCTGCACGAGCATCCTCTCGTGCAGATGCACGGGCCATTTCACATATGAAGATACTACACATCTCCCTTCTTTATATAGAAGAACTCTTTGGCATAGTTCTCATTATTCTACATAGTCACAAAGATATCTTGGTGGTCTGCATTCTCTTCCCATCCTGGATCTTATCCTGTTACTTCTTTCTTGATAATCATCTGAATCTGTTGCCAAGGAAGTAACTCTCTTAGAGATTCTGCTCGACACCTCACTCTCTCTTTGCACATTCTTATCATCTATGTCAACAGTTATACCTACTCTCCCTCTCTCACTATCCACTTCACCCAAACCATCAGACTTACTCCCCCAACATTGATCACCTATATCCATTACCCTTTCATTGTTCCATACTCTGCCATCCTGGGTCCTAATAGCATGGGAATATATCTCTACCACTCTCACGGGCTTGGACCATTTGCAACCATCTCCTCTCAAATTCACAGGTAGTTTTATCCTCACCCAACCACCCACTTGAAATTCAGGTAATTTCCTAAAGCGTTTTTTATCATGCATTTTTTTGTTGTCGATTTGCCTGTGTCTAATATTCTCCTTCGCTTCCTCTATTTTATTCTCACTTCTCACAAGATCATTCATCCACCCTGGAAACATGTTTGTATTGGCTTTCCTGCCTCTATTGAGTTCAAATGGTGTGACTCCAGTTGAACTGTGAGGAGTGAATCTGTGGGCTAACAGGGTCTCTTTGACTGCTACCTTCCATTCCTTTCCATTGGCCCATGCCAGTTTAATAGCATCTTTTATTACTCTGTTGAACCTCTCCACAATACCATTGGTTTGTGGATGGTAAATGGCGCACAATTTATGGTTGATGGCTTTGCCTTTCAAATATGTTTCCATTTCCTCAGATTTAAACTGTGAGCCATTACCTGTGAGAACTATTTTTGGATAACCCTCTCTTTCACACACTTCTTCCATGAAATTTATAACATTGCGTGTGGTAACTTGAGGTAAAAATTTAATTTCAGCCCACCTGGTTAACATGTCAATTATCACTAAACAATAAGTAGCACACCCATCACTCCAAACGGGACCAATCACATCCATAGCTAATTCACTCCACGGACTCTCAGGAACTTCTCTCAATACCATTGGATAGTCCGCACCCCTGCACACTTTATCGCTTTTGGAGCAAAGGATACATTTTCTAACTTGGTCCTCGATCAGCCTATCACAACCGGGCCACCAATATGTGCTTCTGATTCTTCTTTTAGTCTTTACAATGCCCTGATGTCCTTCATGAGCCATTGTTATAATCTTCTCTCTTAGGTAGTTAGAGGGTATTATTTTGTCTCCTTTCATGAGATAATCACTTTGAAGATATAATTCTTCTCGTACGTCCCAAAAAGCTTTAACTTCTGGAGAAAGTACTTCATTCTTCCTCCATCTCCCCTCTTTGACCATCTTCAAAACTTCTAATAAAGTGTCATCCTTCACCATGCCATCGCTCCAATCTTCCTTGGATATAGCTTGACTCGATATTTCACACACAGCTTCTTGATCTCCAAGATCCTCTTGAACATCATTAAGATTGGTCAAACGAGACAAACAATCCGCTGTAATGTTCTTTGAACCTGGAATGTATATAACTTTGAAATTGAACTCCTGAAGTCTTGTAACCCATCTCCTAATCCTGCTGGATACTCTGTCCAGGCCTTTGGTACTGAATATTTCCACTAAAGGTTTATGATCTGTGTGTATGGTGAATTGTACTCCCCATACAAAAGATCGGAATTTCTCAATGGCCCACTTGATTGCCAAAGCCTCTTTCTCAATTGTGGCGTAGTTCTTTTCTGGTCCTTTAAGTAACCTTGATGCAAAAGCAATTACTAATTCTTGTCCATTATAATATTGCAATAGGGATGCGCCTAAACCCACATCGCTTGCATCAGTGGTTATTACAGTCTTCCTGCCTCTAACATAGCTTTGCAGTGCCGGAGCTTGGGCTAAAGCTTTTTTTATGAACTGGAATTCTTTCTCACTCTTCTTATTCCACACAAATTTCTTATTCATTTTCATTAGACTCCTCATTTCAACTGTGTGGTCTGAG
This sequence comes from Ambystoma mexicanum, assembly GCF_040938575.1. Taxonomy (NCBI): domain Eukaryota; kingdom Metazoa; phylum Chordata; class Amphibia; order Caudata; family Ambystomatidae; genus Ambystoma; species Ambystoma mexicanum. Next base: position 541,745,031 of record NC_090927.1, read on the forward strand.
AAATTCTCTATAAACTTGGCGTAATATTCTGCCATTCCGAGAAAGGTTCTTAGTTGATCCTTGTTGTCTGGAGTATTCATGGATCTGATAGATTCTGCCAAGTCTTTCTTGGGTTTAATACCATCACCAGATGTTACATGTCCTAAATATTCAATCTCCTTTCTGTTGATTTTCGATTTGGCTTCACTCAACACCATTCCAGCCTGGTGTAGTTTGTGCAAAACTCTGTTCAACCTCATATCATGTTTGTCTTGATCATTTGCATAAACCAATACATCGTCTTGAAAGAAAACTACACCTTCCATATCACCAAGTATATTCTGCATTACTCTTTGAAAGACTGAAGCTGCTGAAATTAATCCAAATGGCATCCTGCGAAATTGATAAAGCCCCTCTGGCGTGATAAAAGCCGTCAAGGGTTTAGAATCTTCATGTAGTTTAATTTGATGGTATGCTGCTGTGAGATCTAGCGTAGAAAAGACCTTTGCAGGACCCAAAGTGGAAATTAGTTCTTGTATATTGGGTAATGGGTGTCTGTCGGGGATCACACATTTATTCAACTCTCTCATGTCGACACACATTCTTATTTTTCCTGTAGTTTTCCTAACAATGACCAATGGTGAAACCCATTCCGCTGCATCAATTTTCTCAATAATGCCTTGCATTTCCAATTTGGTTAGTTCCTCTTTGACTTCCCTTTTGAGAGCCAACGGAATATTTCTGAGTTTCTGGGCCACAGGTCTTGAATCTCTCTTTAGCAATATGCAATGTGAGAATCCTTTTAAGCATCCTATTACATCATCTCTAAATATTTCATTCTTTATCTTCTGAATGTTACCAATGTATGATCCATCGATTTGGTAAACCATTTCATCAGCATTAGGGTCTAAACGGACTTTGAGTAATTTCTGGTGTGTCCAACTGAGTAGAGCAGACTCTCTGCTTTTAGATACATAAATGCGACCACTTGCTTGCCTCCCTTTGAAGCCTAAATTGGCAACAAACCACCCAATCAATTCTATCCTGACTCCACCGTAGGCTTTGGGTTTTACATCAACTTCATGTAAATACCCTGGGCCGCATTTCCTCCACATCTCTTCTGGTATCAGCGTGTACTTCGCTCCAGAGTCAACCATCATATTGACTGGAAATCCATTCACAACAATTTCAGTTCTGGGACTCTCTATGTGTGTGTCTTCATCGGTAATCATGAATACACATTCCTCCTCATCGTCATCATCTCCAATCCAGTTAGAGGATTGTTCACCACTTGGGTTGGTCCTACAGCACTTTGCTATGTGACCTTTTCCCCCACACCTTCTGCAAATCGTCTTAAGAGCAGGGCATTCCTTATTGTCGGCCCAGTGACTTGGGTTACCACATCGGTAACATCCTCTTTGTCTGGTCCTCCCTCTACCATCCTGGGGAAACATGCTCCTGTTTTGACGTTCTCCTCCTGACGTAGACGTCCTTATCATGTCGGGTCTATTCCCTCTCCTAGATTCTACTCTGTCAGGTCTTCTTGTATTGGCTTGATTGTTGTACGTATCTCTACTCTCACAAAATCTTCGCCGTAAATTGCTGGTGTTGGGTATTGTTCCATCTCTTTGTGGTCTCATTTTCTTTTTCTTGTTGCCTCTAATTATTCCAATTTCTTCATCTTGATCTGATTGTACAACACTAATCGATGAGTTGATTGATATGTCCTTCATTCTATTTTCTAAAGTAGAAACACACGTTTCCGTATGCTTCACTTCCTTGGCCAATCTAAGTACAACATCGAGTGTGGGATCATCTTCAGACCAAAGTCTCTCCCTGACCTTACTGCTCCATATGAGTATATTTAAGTAAATATTATAAATAAACAGAGGACATGAAATGTGCGTCTTCACTGCTTCGCTTCTCCTCCAACTGTCCTCTCCCCATGTTCCATGCTCGTCACTTCCATTCTCCTGCACGAGCATCCTCTCGTGCAGATGCACGGGCCATTTCACATATGAAGATACTACATTCTCACAGACCAGTCGGAGTCGGAGGCTTTGGTCGACGGTACTCAGGCCCCCACAAAACCCTGCCTGGTGATGGTCTATTACCTTGTTACTCAGAGCCCAGTCATCCAGGTGGAACAGCAGTGCCCGAGCAAGCGTCTTCCCCCCAGCATATAACAGGGAATTAGGTCTAAAGTTAGCAGGGTCATCACGTGCACCCTTTTTATGAATCTGGACAATTTCTGCTGAGGTCCAAGACCCTGGGACCTGCATGCTAGACAGCACTACGTTAAATTGTTTTGTCAAATACAGTACCCAGACCGCAGACTAATTTCTATAAAAGTCTATCGGTACTCTGTCCGGGACCGGCGCCTTACTTATCTTTTGGCGCACCAGCACAAGCTCTACCTGGCATTGGTGAGTATCAGTGGAGTAGGGAGTGGTGCCCTATTTGGTGCAGCACATTCCTTGATGGTAGAAAACTCTATCGAAGTCCCACCATCCGCCCGGTAGAGGTTACCATAGTATTCTGCCCATACTGCTTCAGGGATCGAGCCATGAGACTGAATTTGGCTCCCTATGTGAGCAGCTCCCATCTTAGACCAAAAACCCTTAGAGTCCCTTAAGTCAATTGCTTCTAGGAGTGCCTTCCATAAATGACCATGCCACCCCCTCTTCTTGTCCTTCAGCATCTTACGATATTTGGCTCTAACCTGTCTGACCTCAGCACACCTCTGGGGCCCTTGGATTTTTGCGGCTGCAATAAGCTGCCCCTTGGCCTACTGGCAATCCTTATCATACCAGGTGTGGCTTTCTCCATAAAGTTACAGACTACTTTAGCTACTTTAGCTGGTTTTGAGAAACAAGCTCCCACCTGCGTTATTATTTCCTCTTGGAGTTTGATCAAAACTGTGGCATTGGTCGGATCCGACCTGGCAAGGCCTCAAGGAGGGGACAAATATCAGCATACCCATGGGAGAACTCCCTCCAAATCCAGGCCACCCGTCCTCAAGTCCTTCCTGGCCTGGCCAAGGAATGGAAGGGCGACTACACTTCGTCCATCATCACCTTGGCTCCCTCCTGTGTGCCCCCAAATGTCCTTTCCCACCTCCATAAGTAGGGGCTGATGTTCACTCTCCACACTCTCTATGACTTCAAAGGCCCTGATGGATCCCCAGGCCTCGAGATTAACAAACATATAATCAATTTTGCTAGAGGACCCGTCATTATCAAAGGTAGGAGCAGCAGGCCGGTCCATAGGAAATTCGGCCATTAAATGCTCTGAGGTTGGCTGAGGCTAAGAGAATTACCATTTCCACTGCTGACTTGTGCTTTATCCTAGGTGGAGTGGTATTCGGGGGGCAAACCCCAAAGGCTACCTCCTCTGTCAAGGCATCTTCCAGGACACGCACTGGTTCAATCTGTACGTTAAGGTCCCCCATAACTAAGGTTTTTGGCAGTCCAGTGAGGCACATCCTCCAATCCAAGATTTTATTTGTGATCCTTTCTACAAGTGCTGCCCCCCTCCCTACTGCATCCCTGTTATAAAGATTAACAAGAAGCACCAAAGTGACATCCAGCAGTTTCATTTCCAGTGCCAGAATATCAGGCGAATACATATCTATCACAGTGACTGATTTAAAAAAGGTCACGTTCACCCAAGTCACCAAGCCCCCGCATGGGCACCCCCTTACTCCCTTGTATGCTGGAATAGAGAAGGTTGCATACCCCTGCAAATGCAGAGGTTACAGGGCCCAGGTTTCCTGGAGTGAAATCACATCAGACTCCCTAATGAAAGTGCCCCAGTCGTCGTCAATAAGGTATTTGTCAACCCCGGCTATGTTCAATGACAGAACCCCACCCCAGGCAGTGTTTGCGTCAAATTATCCGCTAGACAATGGGATGGAATTGCTCACATCACCCTGTCATCTTGATCACGTGTGAGAGCAGAAGGAATAGAATTCCATCCCTGCTCTAGGTGCCCAGAACTTCAGGTACTGTAGCTCAACCCCTCATTTTTGCTTAGCTGTACTAGAACCAAATATAACATGGAAAAGAAAGTTACTTTGAAAGTTACATTTGTGAGGGAAACCAGCAACTTTGATATAGAAAGCAAAATGATATATTATCTGATTCCAGCCACAGTGCAAGGGAGATGTTTTTGCAAGGAAATGAACGGCAGGCCTCTGAGGGTGGGATACACATTCGACACTGCCTGGATACACCCAAGGAACAAATGTTCTCTTTGTTCTCAAAAGACATGTATTGAAAGTAAAACAAATGCTACTCACCAACAACCTTGTCACTGGGCCTATCCAACAATTCCTTGAAAATACAAGATTATATTCTGAAAAGTGGGCTCATAGTAGAGTTCCCCATGTAATCAGACATTTCCTCAAACAGGTTTTCCATTAAGGATGCAGTTCACGCTTCCTCAGACATGAAGTCAGGCATTTGTGACAGCCAGCTTGTGTTTTCACTCTGACCAACAGAACTTCAAAGAACTTTTTGACAAAGAGTCCCATGATAACCACCCTCTCAGCGGTCATACATTGCCCAGCTCTGAGCCTCAATGGGACTGACTGCATATGGCCTGATGAGAGGCTAGTAGCTGAAAATATCAGTACAATTTTGGGAAACCGTCACATGGAAAGGAAAATAATTGCATTTTTAAATTGTACATATGGGATCGTATTTTCTTGAATATCAAAATGTCACAGCTTACTTATTTTTAAAAAAAAGCATTCAGCTGCATGAAAAATTATATCTTTTTGCTATTTGCTAATTATGCAAATTATATGAATGTCAGTATTTTTGCACAGAAACGTGGCATGTCAATGATTCGCATATCATTGAGTCCATGCCAGCAAGGCCGTTATAATGAGATGGTAATGGAATCTTTGAGTGAAAGTATCAGAGAATGAAAAGCTGACTGTTGCACTCTTATAATGGATTGCCAAGACTGTGTTTGTGAGGGAGAGCAAACATTATCTTCTTGTACCAACTCCAGGGAGGGATATGGACATGCTTCTGAAAAGCTAGAACAGTTGTTGGTCTCCCCACATACACTGGGAAGACTCTGCCTCAGACAACAGATACATGGATCAGAAACAATTCTTCCAACAGACTTTAAAATGGTGGTGCTACTGTTTAACCCTTCTTACACACCACCTCCTTAAACCAAATTACCAACAGAGGCTGTTTATTTAAAGTTTTGCCTTGTGCAACAAAAACGAAGCAAATTAATGTATCACCACATGAATGATTGAATAAAAGGCATTTTTTTTACCCAACACTCTTATGTTAAACGTTTTCACTGGGTCAAAAATGACTGCTTGTGAAATAACTTAAACATGCCCTTCAAAGACATGTATTTTCATGTCATTCAGCAAATATTGTACACAAATAGTAAATTTGTCTCTAATGCATTTTTTTAATATTATGGATTTGAACCAAACTAGTATGTTTCATTCTATAGAACCTCAAGAGCAAAACTGGCAATAATATAACTGGAACGATGAAACCAAGCATTTGCTGTGTGCTGCAACTCTGACACTAAGTTTGAGTCAAAAATCCAACTCACTGCTTTATCCCTGAGACTGTATGTTAGGGAGAATTCTCATCTATGGCTAATTTCCCTCACCTAGTGAGTCCCCCAGCAGCTTTGCTGGACTTCTGGAGTTTATTTTTTTCCACTTGGTAAGAGTGAGAGCTTTTCCCCCACTCTTACCTGTGTTTTGCTATGTGTTTCTATCTGTTTTTGTGATTGTGGACTCTTGAGTACACCACTTCAGTAGTCCCCTTTTTTTTGTGTGTCACACAGCACCTTCAGTGCCGTGGCACAGGGTTGTCTTTGAGACTTCCCTCGACTCCATTTCTGAGGCGACTACCGTCCCCCAGAAAAGGGTAAAGTTACCATTAACTTTACTTGGTCAATCTACCACAGATCCAGTACACCCCATCTTCCATGGAGTACTGGAAAGGATTAATTCATACCCCTTTTTATCTGTACCTCCTAGAGCATTGTTTCACTCTTTTAACATTTAGACTTGGCTGGTGGCAGTGGTATCTACCCTAACTTTTCTACCGCGGTTATATTATATAAACGTGGTACTGTTCTTAGCTATCATATTAGCCTCGAACATAAACCCGCTTGACCAAATCGTCTTTCTTTTGGCTCCATTTGGGTTTATTCACCATTTCGTTTTGTTAAAGTCCTTCTTGTGTTTTACTTTGCGCTGCAAACTAGGTTTGCCTTCTTTGTTCACTGTCTTTTGGCGGGCTTCTGCTCAGAAGCCCTCCTCAAGGCCCCTGGGTGTCTAGGTGGGCTGAATGTGAGGGAGGGGTGTAGTCACCCCCTGTACAGGGTATCCTAGGAAACCCAAGTCGCACTTTGTCATGATTGGCCAGGGTAGTTGGCCCGGGCTGGACAACCCCCCTGCTGGGGGATTGACACCCAGGCTGCGTGAATGGGGGTTTTTCGCATAAAAGGCAGGTCTCTTGGGCTAGAAGTCAGAGAGTCGCCACTGGAACTACAAAGAACAAAAGAGAAGCGGAGAGAACGACGGCTGCTGCAGTCCCAGTGAAGCTCCAGGAATCGTGGGTCTGCGGGAAACCAACAGCAACAACTGCCAGTGCACCAGCTGCACCATTGGAACAAGGTACTGTGTTCTGCTTGAGGAAATTGGGTGAATGCCTTTTTCTTCATTTCCCAGGCTTGCCCTTGTCTTCCCTCCTTCTTATAACTTTTGCTTCCGAATATTGACAATATCGAAGTACTTTTGGCTACGTTGAATTGTGAACTTTCTGACTGTGTGATCTTCGGCAACAGGCCCCGGTGTCTTTCGACCCTGGCTCCGGCCCTTTGACTTTTGAACTCCTGTCTCTGAGTGTTTCTTGATTCTGCCTGCCTAACCAAAATATTGCCTGTGATTTTTACCTCCAACTCCCTCTGGGTATCTCAGGTGCTAAGTTTGTTTTTGCCACGGTTGCATTTCATGTCACAGATACGCGTTTATTTAGTAGACCGAACTGTCAAAAAGTGATTGCAATCGTATTCGCGGTAAGGTGTTTTGTTCCTAACACCGGTTCATTCAAACACAGGGTACTTACCTTGAAACCTACTGTACAAAGCGAATTGGTTAGTTGTAGTATATTTAACGTGTGGTTTCTATTGAAGTTTAATAGAGGTGTTGTGTTTATAACGAATGGTTTAAAAATAAATGTACTTATATTTTTCTACCTGAAACCTTGAGTCAGTGTTTGCTTGAGTCACAGTAAATGTGGTCCCTTTGTGTAATCTCTGCTACTGCTGATATACTCTTAAGATAAGCCTGGCTGCTCCGCCACTGCTACCACTCTGACATAGTGGTACAGTCTTGTACCAAAGGTAAAACTTGTATTGCCATCTGTGGTCTTCATTGTGCGTAGTGGTCCCTAAGGGCACTGCACAGGAACTCGCCTAACACTGTACATTAGATAAGGAAATCGTGGAAGAACTGATGGTCCCTTGTGTACACCCTTTTGCACCCCTTTATCCTGATACCCTTAGTAAAGTTATCCAATATTGTGTTTTAGCTGAAAAAGCCAAACCCTAATGGGGTGCATGCCACCCATACTGACACAGATAGAACAAATATTGCATTTAATTTCTGACTCACGTATCCACTGTACAGGACCATTTTCCAACTCATGTTTGTGATGCCTTTTCCCACAATATGCCAGTATAAAATAATCATGCTGCCTGTACCCTTATATGTCCATGCAGGCTTCACCAATATGTGCCAGTATTACCATATAAGAACATACTCCTGTTGGTTTCGCCAGTAATGCCATGCCACAGTAAAAAATATATAACCAGACTGTCTACACCAATGTAGGCAGTCTAGCCACGTAACATGATTAATCTTGTTTGTGCTACCCTTGATGCCCAGTAAAACATGGCATACTACATTAACGAAACATAAACAGACTGGCTGCACCAATGACGGGTGTCAAGCCATTTAATAACACATATGTTTGTTTTACCTTGGATGCCCAGTTATTGGTGGCATACTACAGAAAGAAAATATAACAAAACTGTCTACACCAACGGAAGCCAGTCTTGCAACGTAATACCACCTAGCATGTTTGCTTTAGCCTTGAAGTCCATTAAAAATGTCATTCCACAGTAACGAAATATAACTGCCTCACTGTCGTGGCCCACTGGGCTAATGTAGCCCCTCTACCCTTAAATCAGAGGCTCGCTCCCTGGCGCACACACATAAGCAAATAAGCACGCACATTCAATCAGCATTCATAGCCATTCACTCACTCACTCACTCACTCACTCACTCACTCACTCACTCACTCACTCACTCACTCACTCACTCACACAGCATTCAAACCAAACACTGTTTATCACCTGCACAGCCATACAACATGCACTCCTTCATTCACAAGTGCACCAACACAACATAGAGTCATTCCTTCACATCCACTTACGCTTGCTTGCACACATTTATAAATGTTTTTACATCCCTGTAGCCCAGGTCCAGAATCCACTCTGCCTCAGGCTCCAACAATGGCACTCCAACTCATGTGCTGCATGAACAGGGGCGAGTAAGTAGGGATAGCTTCTTGGTTTCATGCACATGCTTTGGGGGATGGAGAGCTCCCTGCTTAATGCCCGGCGCCACTGAACATTCAGGGGGGCACAGGGCCACCCATAAAGCACTTTCAGCTTTGCAGATGTCCACAGATGGGAGAAGTGCTGCATCTTTAATTTTCTCCCATTTCACTCTTCTACGAATTGCTTTCATGTTCCCTTCTTTCCTTTCAATGCGCAATCTCCCCTGCAAGTCCTCTCCTCCTCATACCTCTGTGAGTCCCCACATTGCGCCCTAGGCATCTTTTGAGGTTGACTTTTACATTACTTACATTCTGGTGCTTGTTTACCCATCCCTCCATAAGACCCTTGATCTTCTGTCTCCTCGGCTCCTTCTATTCATCATTCTTCTCTTTATGTCATCTTCTATCCCATCTTTCCATTCATTCCATCCTCCTTCTCTGCATCGTTCCTCTCAATACCCTTCAAATCTTATCTATCCCTCCCGTTTGTCTCACCTCCCAACTAATCTTGCTTTGTGGAATGAACACTCTCTTTGTAAAAAGGCTCACTCCATATTCAACATATTTAGTTATCTTAACCTTCATTACTTACAATCTATTTAAAATTATAAAAATGTGTACAAAACAAAAAGACATTTCCCCACCCAGGAATTGGAATCTCCAACCTTAAACTTGGATTTCACCAGACAATAGAACTACGCCTGTGTCCCTATCTTCTGCCTGCACTGCCTTTATCCATAATCCCTGCCTCTCAGGTCATGAAAGGGGATTGGGATTCTCTTTCATTCCTCCTTTGTACTCTCCCATTATCCCTCTGACTTCCCCGTTTCCTCCATTTGAATATGACTTTCCCTCTTTTATTAGACTTGCTTCTGTTGATATTCTTCTTATCTATCTCCCCCCAGGTCCTACTAAACAGTTTTATGATGATCCTGATGCTCTTCTCTCTGCTCCTCTTCCATTACAAGGCCCTCTAATCCTGCTCTGTGACTTTACTCTTCATTTTTCTTCTCCTCACACTGCTCTCCCTTACATACCTATTCTAGATTATTGACTCTTTTCTCACATTCCTACTCCCCTCTCCCATATTTCTGGGTCTTCAGTTAACTTCTTTTTTTATTCTTCCTGTTACTTCTCTTTCTGCTCTTCCTCTTTACTCCTCAGGCTACCATCTAATGTATTTTTCTATTACCCCTGTTTTGAGAAAACCGAGGGCATCCTCGCGTTTGCTCCCCTTGGATCCTCTGCCCAGGTGGCCTCAGAAACTCCATTGCTGTTGGATCCCGACCCTGCGGGTGAAGAAGCGAGGAAGGATCACCTGCGTGGAGGGTCCTTGGTGATTAGGGAGAGGATGCCTGAAGGTGAGACATGGTATCTCCCCTTTCCTAACAGTGCCTACCCTACACTCCCTCAGCCTTCATAGGGTATTGCCAATCCTATTCCATCCATCCCCCTTTATTACCACAAAGTACTGAGATGAGGCAGAAACCTCCAAGAGCAATACACACTTCCTATAGAAAATGCCATTCTAGTACTGGGACGAAGAAGAGGGGTTTGGAAGAATACAAGACTGAAGGTCAGGCATGTCCTATTGATAGGACTGAATGCAGTCAGGCAGGACAATCCAAGAACTCATACCTGAGGCCCCTCAATAGGGCTCAGGCGTATAAAGGGTGGAACACACAATAGAGAAGAGAGAGAGCAGCAGGAATCCAGCCCAACCGTTAGTGAACCTGTGGAGAGCGGAGCACCTAGACACTGGAGAATTGCAGAGCAGAGAGGTCTGCAGAAGCTTGTGAGGAAGATGTGTCTCCAGGGAGCTGACGTACCTAGAAGAAGGGAGCTGTGTGGACTATCGGTCCCTTCATTGTGGCTGCAAGGTGCTTTCACTCCTGGTTGGAGAAACCGACCCAGGAGTGTCTGAGGGCTAGGAGGTGGGACCCTGACCTCTAACAGAGGAGACTGTGTGAGTGGAGAAGCAGCAGGAACCAAGAATGTGACCAGAGAGTTTCTCACATTACAAGAAACCCAGTGCGTAAGCGTGTGAACGTTGCTAGCTCCATTGTGTTGAAGTGGCCATGTACAGCCAGCACATTTTCGAAAGTCTCCGAGCCTGTTGAAGCGTTAATGAAAGAACAAACGAACATTAAACCTACAATGGGTTGCCTGAAGACATTGCATCAAAGTAGTCGAGTATAAAGGAAATGTAATTTTCCAAAGGTCTCTGAACAATTGGCAAAGCACTGAAAGTATCAAGAGCTGATGTCGAACATTTTGAAAGGGAAGCAGTGAAGTGTGAGCAAAATATCAAATTTGATAATACTAAGTTAGGTGAAACAGAGAAAATGGCTATCATTGGAAGCTGGCAAAGGAAACTCAATGTAAGATTATAAAAGGGATGAGGAAGAAAGCAGTTTACTTACAAGTGAACTTTTAGGATTTGAATAAACACAGTAAAGGAAGCCAAGTAAAGGTGAAAGTAAGCTTGGGCAGTTAAGAAGCCAAGGGCCTCTGGTTGGGTGACCTGTATTGGCTGGACCGTGCGGCCTGTCAACTGCGCCCAGACCAGAGAGCCCCAACCAACCCATGAGAGTTGTTTAAGACACTTTAAAAGCAAGTAACAGTTGAACATTGTAAACAAGTGCTTTTGAGTTTTGGGAAGGGAATACCAAGCTACTGTTGAATATTGTGAACCCAGTTGAAGATTGTGAACGAGTGCTCTGAGCTTGGGAAAGGGAGCCCTGCGCTCCTATTGAACATTGGGAAGCAGTGTGGTTTTGAGCTTGGGAAAAGGAACCCTGAGCTCATGTTCAACATTGTGAACCAGTGTGGGTTTGAGCTTGGGAAAAGGAATCCTGAACTCCTGTTGAACATTGTGAACAAGTGAGCTTTGAACTTGGGAAAGGGAATCCCAAGACCTGATGAAACATTTTTTTAAGTAAGCAGCTATTGGAACTGTGGTGACTTTGGGGAAGGGAGCCAAAGTAGAGCTGAAGCTGGAAGCAGCTGTACATTTAACTTTTTTAACTCTGTTTTAGTTGCTTGAGAAGATCCCTACACAATGTTTAGTTGTAGATGTGAGGGTAAGCATTGGTTTTTACGAAGACAGACTTTTGATTTGGACTTATGTACATAGACTTTCCTTAGTTTATTTAGGAAGGGAAAATCCCACCTTAGTTATAGGGCAAGTTAGGCCTTACACCAACCAGATATTTACTACAAGATTTGCTTATCAATCAGAAATCTGTTGTCTGTGTCATCTCTTGATACCATGCTTGTCTCACACTCTTTCCTGACCTCCTCCCAATCTCCCTCTGCTCCCACCTTCCAACGTCATGATCTTCGATCCATTGATACTTTTCCTTTCATCTCCTCTTGTATTTCTTCCCTGCCTTCACTCTCTGCTTCACTGTTTACTCAGACGATGATGCTGCTTCTTCCCCCTTATCCTCTTTAACTGACACTTTTGACTCTCTGTATCCCTCTGTCTATTTCACACCTACTTTCAGTCCCCCTCAGCCATGGTTGACTCCTGAACTTGGCTCCTTGAGACACACTCATTTGAAGTGCTGAACGCAGTTGGCTGAAGTCTCATTCTCCTTTAGATTTTTCTGTTCTCTCTTCTCTTCATTCTACCTTTGACGCAGCCCTCTTCTCGACGAAACAGTCTTCCTATTCTGTGCTTTTTCTCTCTTATTCCTTGCATCGTAGACGTCTTTTCCAAACACTATCTCATATTCAGTTTCCCCCATCTTGCTTCTATTTCCTCTCTTTCTGCTGATGATGTGGCATCTTACTTCTCCTTCAAAGTCAACCTTCTTTGTTCTGCCATCCTGCCTTTGATCTCCCCGCAGTCTTCATTTTCTCTTTCTTGTTCCAGGGCTTCCTACTCCCCCTTCACCACTCTTTTTGATTCTGAGGTTCAACTACGTATTGATAAGACACATCCCACTTCTGCTCCTCTGGATCCTCTCCCCTCTTCTCTTATTCTAAAAGTCTATCATCTCCGTCTTTCTTTGCTCTCCATTATGTTCAACACCTCACTTCAATCCTTGGTTTTTCTCTTTTCTTTCAAACACACAGTCTGTTCTCAAGAAACACTCCTTAGATCAATTTCTTCCCTCAAACTATTGTCCTATATCCCTTCTTCCCTATGTGCGAAACCAGAAGGTGTCTCACCCACTAGTACCCGAGGATCTGTCATCTAGGTGGCCAGGACATGGACATTGCTTTTGGATCCAGTTCCTTGGAGTGGACCAGTGCGGGAGGATCACCTAGGTGAGGAGTCTTCAGGGAGTGGGACACCGGATGGTGAGACGCGGTATCCCCTTTTCTGTAACACCTTTACCCCATCCTACCAGGTGGGATATTTAGGAACTCAAGCCCTCCACCCTTTTACAACACAAACACTTTCTCACAGGCAGACCGCTATGAGAGAAAACAGACTAACACACAAGCTGAATACCTGGCGTGCCCCAATACAATGGTCAGGCTAGATCAGGTAATTACTGACCATCACACACACACTTGACTTCCATTACACTTCCCCCACACAGATAAAATGCAGAGCATAAGAGCACACTCTAAGTGAGGCAAAGCACGTGAGGAAACAGCAGTTCCAAAATGGCATTTAAGAAGAGGAGTAAGGCGGTGAAACAGAAGGAGATCGCAAGGAGGGACGTTCCCTTGACCTTTTCAACAAGGGACTGTTACTTACAAAACCTCGAGAATAGAAAGCGTAAGACCAGGAATCCAGGCTGAGGCATTCTGCTTTGTGTGTCTGAGGTACCCGGGGCTCTCCTGCGTCAATAATCAAGGCGGGGAGAATCACCAGTTGCTGTGGTACTGTGCTTGGCTCTAATAGCAAAGCAGCATTATTGAAATCAACACAGGTGGTAAGTTGGGGAGACTGATACAAGACCGCTCTGTGTTGAAGCCAAGGTTGCAAGCGGCAACATTATATGGCGAGCGGTGTAACAAACATTTTATGAAACGTATGTGATAACCAACGCAAGTAAAGTGTAACTGCAGATGAGTGATTGAACTTTGAAACCAAGATACGATACCCCTGACTGAGTGGTCCAGCACCTCATGTGTGCTCATTCGAAGGTCTCTGTAAGGTATCCAGTTGAGAGTTGAAAAAAGTGAAAGAGTGGCAAAGGATTGTGAATCAAAGCGGTCCTGCGACGGGCCAAGCAACATCCTGTGCACAATCCAAAGTCTTCAATGTCGATACAGTGAAGGAAGTTTTGTGTTACATTAGATAAATTGGTCCAAGCCCGACAGAGGGAGACTCATTAAAGATTTTGTGGCAAAGCGGATCTGAGCCCAGTGCAGGGGGATCCGAGGTGAATAGTGAATCACCAGAAAAATTGGATACGTGTAAATCCTGAGTACATTGTGTTAAAGTGGATCTGAGCATGGCAGAGGGGGATCTGAGGTGAATTGTAAATCACCTAAGCAAATTGTGTATATGTGAAATAAAAAAAGGAAAGGAACTTTATTGTTTGTTTGTTGCATCAGGTCCTCTGAAAGAAGAGACCTTTGAATGACAAAGAGACTTTGGTACAGAAGGTTAGGATGGGAAAGCATTGAACTGCACCCTCAGGCTAAAGAAGCCAGAAACTGTGCTAAGCTCGAGTGTGTCGCCTTGTCGTGTGCTGAAAACATGGGTAAGGGAAGCCAACAGCTTAAATATCCTCATCTATTTCTTGAACACTTCTTTTGTGTAACATTATTTCCCACACTATTTGTATTTAGAGGTAAGGATTGGCAATAGGTTTATTAGTATCGGTGCTTTTATCTTGGCAAGACACCACTAGGACTGCATTATTATTATTTGATGGTCGTAGCTTGCTGCCATCTTTAGATTTAGGATTAGATGGGTGTTTTTCAAACCCAATTGAAGTTCAATAAACACCGTTGAACTGTGGTCACTTGTGTCTGTTTTACTGTTGATACCATGCCTTCCTTGCATGTACCTCTCTAAGCTTCTGGAACGTATAGTCTGGTCTCAAATATCTTCCTTTATCACTTCTAATTCACTACTTCCTCATTTTTAATCTTGTTTTTGTTCGCACCACTCCACTGAGATTGCTTTACTTTCTATCTGTAACTACCTCCTCTTGGCATGTTACGCCAAGCACTCTTCACTTCTAATCCTCCTGGATTTGTTGTCAGCAGCCTTCAACAGTGTTGATCACTCTCTCTTACTACACCTCTCTGTCTCTCTCTCTTCACTGTTGGGTTCTCCAGCTCTGTGCTCGGCTGGTTTAAATCGTACTTATCCGGTCGTACCTACTCTGCCTCCTGGGCAGGTACCACCTCTCACCCCTTCCCACTACATCAGTGAACGTTTGGCACTGGGTCCCCTCCTTTTCTCTCTCTATACCTGTCCTCTTGCTTTTCTCATCTCCTTCTTTAGGTTGCCTCTCCATCTCTATGCTTACAACACCCAGCTCTTTCTATCTTTCTCTTATTTCTCCTCTGCAATCCATGCAACCTTATCCTCCTGTCTGGTGGTCATCCAATCTTGGATGGCTTATCACTATCGTCTCAACTCTTCTAAGACTAACATACTCTTCTTTCTGTGTCTTCTATCCCTCTCCTTCTGGCTTCTACTTCTATCTCATTTCCCTCTCCATTCTCTACCCATTTCATCTGATGCTCACAACTTGGGAGTCTACCTCGACTCCTCCCTTTCTTTTACTCAGCACATTTCCTCTATTTCATGTTCCTGCCATGCGCATTTGTTTAACATTCATAAGGCTAGACTTTCCCTTTCCTTCCACGCTTCCAAACTTCTTGTCTCTTCTCTAATTTTTTCATGTCTTTTCTACTGCACAAACCTTTTCTTTGGCCTTCCCTTTTTCCATCTTGCTCCTCTTAAATACATCTAGAATGGATAAAAATGCTGGGTGGTGCCACTTTTCTAAACTATACATAGCAGAGTGTACACCTACCCCATGGCCCACCTCCACAAACCATACACCTTGCCCAAATTAAGTATTTTCAGTGAATGAAGTTGCAGCTGCCCGTATCTCCCTGAAAAATGGTAAAGCTACTAGGGCAGATCTGATTCCCCAGAACTATTTAAGGATGAGACGGAAATATGGGCCCCAGTTCTTTGTAAAATGTTTAACGTAGTCCTGAATAATGGGATAATTCCTGTTTCTTGGCAAATGGCCACTATCCTACGCGTCTACAAAAAGGGAGGAAAGGACCTCCAGGCTAATTACTGCCCCATTTCCCTCTTGGACGGTGCCGGTAAACTTTTTGGGAAAGGAATCCTCAACCATCTCCAGGACTGGGCTGATTGCAAGAAAGTAATCAGTCATCTCCAGGCTTGGTTTAGACCAAAAGAGGGCACAGTGGATCATTGCTTCCTATTATTTATGATAATCCAGAAGTACACAGTAATACATAAAATGTGTCTTTGTGCAGTCTTTTTGGACCTAAGGAATGCTTTTGATTCGGTATCAAGGGAAACTCTTTGTCAGATCCTGTTAGCGCGTAACAGTCGATTTAGTCTCAATAATGTCCTACCTATATACAGCCAATAAAGAAAGCGTTCCCTTGGGGTTGTGTGGCGGGATGACGCACGCCTTTGATGTGCATTCAAGCGTCAGACAGGGTTGTGTCCTGGCACCCCTGTTATTTAATATTTATATACAGGAGATTATTGACACGCTGATGGAGGGATGCCAGAGCCCGCCTAGGATCGACTCCAACAAATATCCTGCACTTTCCTACACAGACAATGCCATCTTGCTTGCAACCTTCACATTAAAAAGGGCTCTAAATATTTTCCAGGACAAATGTACATTTTTGGGTCTAAGTCTTAACTCTGATATATCAAAGACTATGGTATTTAAACCCCCCTTTACTAAATGTAAGCTGTTGGGTTTGAGTGTGTGTAATCAGTTATTGAACAGGTACCCCTCTTTGATTATTTAGCGGTACGCTTCCAGGAATCTGGAGGTTTGAAAGCACACTTGGTAAAATTCACCATTACACTAGAGAAGTATAGTGGTGCTTTCCTGTCTCTTTTTTTTTGTCAATACGGGAGTGGAGCAATCTCCTCAGCCCTGGACCTATACCAAAAATAAGCTATAGCGGCACCAATATATGGATCTGAACTCTGGGGTTGTTCAAATGTCAGTAGGATGAATATCTGCAAAAGTATGTTTTTTAAAAAAGGGCTATTATTACCAACTAGCACCCCTTTTTCATTGCTGCTCTTAGAACTCGTGTATGTTCGGTTCCTGTATACTCTCAGTTAATACATTAATCCGTTTTATGCTGGCTTAGAGTATGGAGCACTAAAGGTTTAGAGGACTGCTGTAATGTGTTATCTCACATCATGAGCCTAAAGGGAGGTAAGAGCTTAAAATGGTTCAAGCACATGAAATCATTCCTTACTTATTTAGCCAGGACTCATGTTTGGAATAACCAGCAGGATTTTCTGCAATGGAATATAAAGTGCTTGAAACCATGTATGATCACGAGAGCCCGCAAACATGTATTGTTGAAGCTACTAAACTGAAAGTGGGCCACGGATAATTGGAAAACAGAATTGAGCGGGGCTTTAAATTATACCTACATTTAATCTCCCTGCCTTATGAGAGAGCATTATATGTGTGCTTTAGATTAGGCATATTGCCAGTAGCATCTTTTACTGACCCATGGAGCAGCGGTGCAACTGCAAAATGCCCCTTATGTGGATTTCCCAAAGAAACCTTCCACCAGGTTATGCTCATTTGTGGGAAAACCTCTCGCCTAAAATGGTTGTATTTGAGGCCAGTTTTAAAAACCTCTGATATCCATAATGTTATACCTGCCTTGTTGTTTTTAGGCCAATGCCTGCTTTCAAATGTTGTTTTTGAAACCGCTCATTATATCTCCAGAGCATGGCTCCAGAGGGATAAAGTTCTGAAACAAGTAGTTTAAAAACCTGGGACCAGTGTGTAACTGAGAGAACTGGAGATTGCATTTTGCTTGATTTGT
Organism: Ambystoma mexicanum; assembly: GCF_040938575.1. Taxonomy (NCBI): domain Eukaryota; kingdom Metazoa; phylum Chordata; class Amphibia; order Caudata; family Ambystomatidae; genus Ambystoma; species Ambystoma mexicanum. Next base: position 541,762,634 of record NC_090927.1, read on the forward strand.
TGTTGTTTCCTTTTTTCTAATATTGATATTGAATGCTTTTATAAATTCTTTCCTATTCCCTGCGGGTAAATGTTCCTAATGCATTATTAATCTGACTTTTGTATACGTGTTAAGGTTAAACATCTAGAACTCCTCAATCCATCTTCTTGTTTCTCTTTCTCCTCGTGATCCCATTAGCCCTGCTCTCTCTACTGTTCACTGGTTGTCCTTTCGTTCTCGTCTTAAATTTAATTTTCTCTGCTTCATATTCAAGTCTCTCCACAATCCCTCACCTCTCTATCTTTCTTCTCTTGTTTCATTCTACTTCCCTGCTCATCCTCTCCGCTCCCAATCTATGTTCCAGTTAGCAGCACCTCGTCTTCCGTGTGCCCAATCTCACTTTCGCTCTTTCTCTCTTCTGGTCCCACTACACTGGAACGCTCTACCACTCACTCTCTATTATCTTTCTTCCTATCTTTGTTCCGTTCATGCAAGCAAGATCACCATTTGTCCCGCTAAATTGGTTCAGTTTTGTCTTGATCATTCTCCAATTGTTGTACCAGATTTAAAAAATAATATTTGTTCAGCGCTTTGCATATCATGCTTTATAAATACAAATACAATGCAAAAAATACAGTACCCAAGCGTGCATCCTCAATGGGCCATCCAAGTCTGGGGATCCGCAATGCATCACTCCTTGAATAACTCAATAAACATGCATGCTGGGTACTACAACTGTTTAAGGAAAGCCGTGTTTTCATTTGACAGTTTAAGCCAGCCCAGAAGTGCTCCCTCAGCTGCTTGCTACAACTGAGGGAGGACTCACTGTTTTCACTGGAGTGAGCTTGCCTGGCCCTTCCATTAAGGTTGGCGGATTGGCTTACCGTCTCCCATTATGGATGAGCCACCCCTGCTGTTGTGTTATTGTGGGTAGGTGCCAGTGACCTACTGCTAGAGCAAATGTCTGTGGTTAAGGCAGTCACTGGGGGATGGCTCAGGAAGTGTGGACACAGGACGACAAGTGAGTGATTCTACTGACACCGGGGGAGGAGGCAAAGTAGTAGCAGGTGCTGACAATGGGGGGTTAGCTACTACAGCAGGAGGAGTTGGTGGGCGTGGGGGATCGGTAAAGGGAGTCATTGTGCCAGATGTGTTGGATGTGTCTATAGAGCACTTTGTGGAATAGCTGATTTAATATAGAAGGATATTGTATGCTTTGCTAATATGCTAGACTTGTCACTGGAAAATGTTGAATCAACTTTGGAGTTGGAGAGAAGATAGTGGTGATTTAGGGAGAGGGTGAAGTAGAGGTGCTGGGTTGCCGTGAGGCAGAGGAGGGGAGGATGACGGTGTTGGTGCAGGGGGAGACTGAAAAGCAACTGATGGAGTTGATCGATGTGGTCCCACAGCATATATCTTAGGAGGAAAAACTGACAAAGTCCTCTACATGTGTTATTACGTGGCAGACAAGGCAGGCACATCTTTCCATGTCAAGTTTCATGCAGGCCATGTGACATCCTGACACTTCATCATCAACATGGGGCATGGGACCCCTTTAGCGTGATTGAAGAGAGGTTTGTGAGTGGATAGGGATGCACAGTGACGTGCAACATATGCAAAACAACAGTGAAGTGTGCTGCAGAAAAGAAGGGGTACTCCTTGGCAACCACAGCAATGCACATGAAATAGATGCATGGTCTGAATTGTCCTAATGTGAGCATACCCGCTTCCATTAGTCCCTGTTCCACTGCACCCTCCAGTGGTGGGGATGGCAACTGGGTGGTGTTCTCACAAGAGGGTACTTGCCCATTGTTGCTCCCTGACACATTGGCACATGCAGTCCTCTATCCTCAGCACCCACTCAGTCGTCCCATGCACTTTGTCCTCCCCGCATACTGTACCAGGGACACTATTCACCAGTACTATGCCAGCACCACCAACTCCAAAGTGTGTTTATGTTATTTGTATTTATTTGGACGGGCCTGGAGGGACTTGCATATTGTCTTGCTGCCATGGATTGCCTATATTGCTAGATGACCATTAGTCAGGGGAAGCCAAACCACAATAGAGGATAGAGGGGCAAATGCTCTGGTGCCACCTCTGGTGCCACCTCACCTCTTGGAGGGGACTCACTGACATTGGGCAAAAGGGTAGCAAAAGGGCAGGTTGATTGAGAGCCGGAAGAATTGGTCCCAAATATTATGTTAACTGCTCTCCAAATGTGCGAGAGGATCAAAATGAGTTCCAGAAATTGCAAAATTGAACCACTGTCTGCAGTGTTGAAATTGGAATGAAAAAAGTTGAGAAACGTGTTAAGGAGTTAAAGGAGCTAATCCAGACTGGAAGCGAATTGATGGATCACAGGTTGTCCTCTGATATCACATTTTTGCAATTTGCAAACTTCCAACACTGCAATACTTTTCACCAGTTTATTTGCGTTTTTCTCTGCAGCATGCAAATTGTTGCTAGCTCAAAATTGGCCTCTTGGGTGGTTCCATTTTCTGTCATGGATGGAAGAAAAGACAATGGACCTAATTCCGAGTGTGGTGGAAAAAATCCAGTGTTATCGTGATGGCGGTGGCACTGGTTCTGCCACTGGGGTCACCGGAAACAAGGTAGGATTCCTCCTTGTCAGCCGTATGCATCCACTATCTGCTGAAACGGTGCCACTGCCATCACAGTAACACCGGTGGAGACAGATGTACCACCACCAATGATGGCGGTGCATCCACCTCTGCCACATGCATGCCAGACATAGTGGCACCGATCTTGAAGACAACGCCACATCCCTGTCCTCCAAATTGACATCACTAGAGCGCCAACTAAAAGAAATCGTCGCCAAAAACGAAGACTTAGAAGGGCGCAGCCGCCGCTACAACATTAGGCTTGTAGGGATCAGAGAGCAACCACATCCTGCGAAAATGGAAGACTTTGTGGAACAACTATGCAAAGAAATCTTGGGAGCAACCACCTTCTCGCCTCTATTCGTAGTTGAAAGGGCTCACAGAATTCCAACCAATCGCCCAATCCCGGGAACGGCACCTCGCCCTATCATCGCCAAACTGCTGAATTTCAGAGACCGCAACCTAATACTGAGGCTAGCCAGGGACAAGGTCGACATTCAATACGATGGCGACAAAGTCCAAATTTTCCCTCATTTCTCACCGGCGGTGCAAGCATCCCGCAGAGCCTTCGGTGGAGATAAGTGCCGCCTCCGAGAGGAACAAATCCAATATTCAATGCTCTTTCCAGCCAAATTACACATCATCCATGCTGAAAAAACACAAATCTTCACATCACCAGAGGAAGCCAACACCTTTCTAGACAATATTGGATGCCGCCCATTACGCGAAATGCCTAGACCACAAAGGAGAGAGAGGAACGGGAGCGATCCGCCCTGAGTAAAAGCTCCACATCCAGCTCGACTTGGGGGATCGGAACATGAGCAAAAGTCCGTTATATACACCTCGAGATAGGTGTTCCTTGGAGGGCACCAGCGCCGTGAGCAGAGCACTGTTCACTAAGTTATCTAGGGAGGGGTTATCTTTGGGCGGGTTGGGGGTTGCCCGACAGGGAGGGGAAAATGGAAGATGGGACTCAAGTTGGGCGAAGAGTTCCCAGAAGAAACAAGCTAGCAGTTTGAGACGTGCACCGACCAGGGCCAAAACTGGCCCCACCCGATCCCGACCGGGAACAACGACTCCACTTCAAATATATGAATATCTTTTTCGGAACGACAAGCACTCAAGAAAAGCCGCTTTAAGCACCAAAAAACACCAAACAGAAACAAAGCAGCAGAAACGACATAGCAACACTAAGCAAATTCAAACTAGCCACATGGAACATTAAAGGGGGCAACCAGCCTTCCAAAACAAGGAAGTTGTTACACTACCTCCGTGGTCATAACGTTGATGTGGCCCTTATCCAAGAGACGCACTTACGACCTAACTCAGAAAACCACTGGGCAAAAACATGGGGTTGCCACAGATACTTCGCCTCGTTCTCATCATACGCAAGAGGAGTCGCCATACTTATTAATAAAACAACAAATTTCAAGCTAATTCGGACCCAGAACTACTCCGAAGGAAGAACACTGCTCGTCCACGGAACCATAGACGGGAAAGAAATAATCATGATCAACTCCTATGGCCCCAACATAGATGGCTCCAATAACTTCGACTGGGTCCAGACCCACATTGAATCAAACAGGGAAGCCACAATAATATGGGGTGGCAATCTAAATACCCCACTCGATCCACGCATAGACAAAACACACAAGACAACCTCCCCACGCTCCAAGGCGAGTCTACAAATAACTGAAATATGCAAAGCACATGATCTCATTGACATATGGAGAAGCAAACACTGTGACTCGCAGGAATTCACTTTTTACTCCTGGGTACAGAAATCCAGCTCGAGACTCGATTGCATCATGGTGTCGGCTCATAGTAGACTTCAATGGGGTGAATGCCAAATTCTCCCCAGGTCCATCTCAGATCATTCAGCGGTCACCTTAGTGTGCACAACATCTCGGAGCGACTTCACCAGACCCCAATGGAGATTCAAGAACAGTGCCCTCCAAGATCAAATCTTTGCAGATGAACTGTGTACTGAACTGAGCACATTTTTAGAGATAAACCAAGGCACGGTAGCATCGTCGGGAACACTCTGGGAGACACTAAAATGTTTCATCAGAGGGGTGTGCCTAGCAAAAGAAAATGGAATCCTAAGGAGGTTGAAGAAAGAATTAAACACATGCGAAGATCGCCTCAAAACACTTGAACAAGCAGCAACAGTCACAAACACTCCCAGCTCGCTAGCTGCACTTAAGACAGAACTAGAAACCTTCAGAACACTAGCAGACAGAGAAGCCAAATTCCTAGAAAGTCACCACAAGATCCGCCAGTACGGCGAAGGTCAACGACCCGGTGCATAACTTGTAAGACTGATCACCGCAGAACGAAAACCCACGACAGTCGAAGCAGTGTTGGACACATCGGGAACCCTCGTGTACTCTGAAGACGACATATTAGGAACATTCCGTAAATTTTACCAAAATCTATATAACTCCAACTATTCCAGGGATGCTACCGAAATAACATAATGCCTAAACACAACCAAACTATATTGGACGAGTGCTGAGTTATGTGAGCTGTTGAACGCACCCATCACTACAGAAGAGATCCTAGAAGTCATCAAGGAATTACTGTGCACCAAAGCCCCAGGACCTGACGGCCTAACAGGTGAATTTTACAAATTCTTCGCGGACATCCTAGCCCCGCTCCTACTCCAGGTCTACGAAGAAGCCATAGCAAAAGACCAGCTACCACCAACACTCTACATGGCGAATATCATTCTCCTACACAAAACAGGTAAACCCAAGGAAGATTGCGCCTCCTACAGGCCCATATCGTTAATAAACTTTGATAACAAAATCTTAGCAAAAATCCTGACTAGAAGGTTGATGCCACTCATGCCCGCAATGGTGCTGGCGGACCAAGCTGGATTCGTTCCAGGCAGAAACACATCATTCGGCCTCAGAAGAATGTTCGGAGCAATGGAGGCCCTTAACCCAGAAAACCAAGTGGTAGCAGTGCTTCTCGACGCAGAGAAAGCGTTCGACTCTGTGGAATGGCCCTTTCTATTTGCAATATTGGAACGAATGGGCCTCGGCAAACGATTTATCCAAATGATAGGCCTCCTCTACAAACACCCAACATCTAAAATTAAATTTGGAAACAAAAGCTCCTCCGAAATCCTCTTACGCAGAGGGACCAGATAGGGCTGCCCACTGTCAGCATTGCTCTTCGCCCTGGTCATGGAACCCCTAGCGTCCGACCTAAGGCTTTATTACCTGCACAGAGGTCTCGCCTTCGGCCCGCACAAATTGGTAGTTTCACTATATGCAGATGACATAGCACTTTTCCTTCGTGACCCACACGACAACCTGAACTCAGTGATGCGAGCGGTTCTCAAATTCGGCAACTTCTCAGGACTAAAAATCAATAATTCAAAATCAATAATCTTCCCTCTCTCATTCAACCAAAGAATTCCAGGACGACTTTGGCTTCGACTGGCAACACTCGAAGATCCGATATCTAGGGATTCTTATGTCCAGATCCAGCACCGACATCATGCAAGACAACTACGAGACGACACTCAACACTATCCAAGCTAAAGTGAACAGATGGAAAACGCTTCCCCTCACACTTTGGGGCAGAGTGTCCCTAGCGAAAATGGTAATTCTCCCCAAACTACTCTCTTCACAAATATTCCTCTACTACTCACACAAAAATTCTTACAACCAATCAAGTCCATCCTTCTCGACCTAGTCTGGGCGAGCAGGGTTGCCCGAGTAGCGCACAGCATTATGATCCTGCCCATAACGCAAGGCGGACTGGCTTTATCCGATATAGAGGGCTACTACTGGGCAGCGCAAGCTCAGTTCCTGAACCATTGGTATGCAACACATTCAATCCGGCCACACGTACAAATCGAAAGAGCTCTAGCAACACCCTATCTACTTCGTGCAGTCATATTCAACGAACCACCAACACCTTCAACACTGATGAACACAATGGTGACAATGCACACGATATGGAAAAAAATTGCTAAAAGAAATGGAATCCAAACCAGATACTCTCCCCTCCTTCCGGTGAGAAGCATTCCAGGGATACCTATAACATCAGAAAAAGTGTTCCAGCTATGGACCAAGAAATTGCAAACCCACTCGTTGGGCGACCTGTTTCCAAACGGCACGTTCCTGTCCATCCAAGAAGCCTGCGACAAAGGAAGTGACAACGCCCTTGACGTCTTCATGTACTACCGAACCCGACACGCCATGCAAACCAACATTGCTACATTCCCACTCCAACCCCCGACATGGCCACTGCTCCACGGAGTGATACAGGCCCAAGGTGATGGCCACCTGGTGTCGAATATCTATAAAGCCCTGTTAACTGAAAAACTCACACGCTGCTCAAAAGCTCGAACAAGGTGGGAGAGAGCTCTGAACATTACAATACCTGATGAAGACTGGTCATACATACTTCGACTCACAAAGAAAGTGGCAATAAACACAAGGCACAAACAAATTCACTTCAACTTTGTTCATCAGGTCTACAACACTATAGCAAAACTGCACACCCAGAGGACGACAATATCCGCCTCCTGCGGGCACTTGGAAGCTGACTTTGTCCACCTGGCATGGTCCTGCACCGAAATAGGAGCGTTCTGGACAGCGGTCCTAGGGAAAATTTCAGCAATAATCGGAGTGCAACTGGATCCCGACCCAACACTGACCATGTTAGGCTTAACCAACCAATTACCAGAATATACCAGAACACTGTCAAACCTACTCCTTGTCCTGGCATGCAGACGAATAGCTTGCAACTGGGGCAGAGGACCACCACCAAAACTGAAGCAGTGGCTACAGGATTTCACCTACTGTCAAGATGTCGAAATGAACTACATACAGACTCTGCCCCTCCACGCACGTCCCCCAGATATCTGGGGCCTCTACATAGCATACCACCAATACAAAACTGACACGAACAACCGGAAACCTCAACAGCAGCCACGAGTGCCGAACAACAACAACAATAGAACTGATAAGAAACTGTGCTTAATATCAAGTGGGGACCGAACCGAGGGAGGGAGGGGGGTAAGTGGTCACGTTGACCGGTGCACAGTCTTGTAATGTCATATCATATCATTGTTGTAAAACCAATAAAGAAAGTTACAAACAAAAAGGGCACATTTGTACTTTGTAGGTTCGATATGGGAGGAAGGAGGTCAACCATGCCAGTGCCCAGTCCATGATGCCATGGGTATCATGGAGATGATTTATGAGGATGGAGTGGTTGACTGTGTCAAAGGCAGAAGAAAGATCGAGGAGGATCAGAACAGAGGGAGGGTTAGAGTCCAGGTTCACAAGCAGGTCTTCACAGGTATTCAGGACAGCAGTTTCCGTGCCTCTGGATGCTCTGAAACCAGACTGGTGGTCATGGAGGCAGCCAGCTACTTCGTGTGGTGAGTCAGTAGGGGATGACCAGCTCCTCCATGAGTTTGCCCAAAAAGGCGTGATAGAGACAGAGAGATAGTCAGCCAGACAAGAAGGGTCAGTAGACAGCGTTTTTAGGAGAGGGTGCACACAAGAGTGCATGAAGGGTTGTGAGAAGGAGCCAGTGGCAAAGGAGTGGTTACAGAGGTCAGTCAAGGCTGGGGCAAGAGAGGTGATGTTTTCCTTGATGGTTCTGGAAGTACAGGGGAGCACAATGGGAAATAATTAGATCTAACGTTGAGGAGGTACTGATGTTGAATTTCAAAGAGCATTGGCTTGTTTGTTTATTAATTGGACACTGATTCCTCCTGTAGTGTTCAAAGCTACATATATTAGACCTAAAGATCCCATCATATGTTATGTTATGTTATTTTGCATTTATATAGCGCCTTATATACTATTGGTATGGTCTGAAGGCGCTGGTAGGTTGAACGCCCTTGGGAACCTAAGTTCAGATCAGTAGAGAGACTAACGAGAGTCAAAGGTGCGTGTGAGCACCGGGTATGTGCGCAGCTGGTGCGGTATTCGTGTAATAGCTGCTTCTTAGCGGTAGGTGTGGTGGTTGAGAGATCAGGAGTATGTGTTCGTTATGGCAGGATTCATCCAGACCGAATGTGGCTGCGTTAGGCCTGAGGAGAACGCCTGGCTGGGGGTGTGTAACCAGCAGTGTTTACTAGAATGATGGGGAGTGTGCGGCGGATGTTGGTATGAGAACAGTTATACCGAATGGTGTCATAGTATCTCTGTGTTCTAGTTGAGTGGTGGTGTAAAGGAGAGAGTAACCGTGGTGGTGTGATATGATGGGTTATATGCTCTTTCAAACGCTCTCTGTATTCCAAACCATACTATATACGTCTCGCAATTCTATGCGCTCCAGTCCATTCCATGCACTCCTAGCCACGCCATGCACCCCAGTCTGCTCCACACACTCCGGTCCACTTGACGCACGCATGCCCCGCACGCTCCAATCCGCCCCACGTGCTCCAGTCTGCCTCACGTACTCCAGTATGCCCCGCGCATGCACTCTTGTCTGCCCCACGTATGCACTCCTGCCTGCCCCATGCATGCACTCCTGTCTGCCCCATGCATGCACTCTTGTAAGCCTCATACATGCACTCCCGTCAGCCTCATGCATGCACTCCTGTCAGCCTCATGCATGCACTCCTTTCAGCCACACGCACTCCTGTCCATCACACGCACTCCTGTCCGTCACACGCACTCCTGTCCGCCACACGCACTCAAATGCGCTCTATTTACTCCGATCCGTTTCATGTATTCTAAGTTGTTTTATGCACTCCATCCACATATTTCCCCGTACCGTTCCGTGTATTCTAAGTTGCTTTATGCACTCCGTCCACATATTACGCCCGTAACATCTTCATACTTCATCCTTTCCATCCACCTATTACACGTTTCATCCACTTACGTCACCCGTTTCATCCACATACGGCACCCGATCCATCCACCTATGGCACCCGATCCATCCATATACGGCACACGTTCTGTCTACATAGGTCAGCCGTTGCATCAACGTAATCAACTTTGCACAGAGAGGTTATTAGAGAGATTAGTCGGTTCAACCAGGCACGGTATAAGACTATTAGGATATTGGGCACACTTCTAAATTCAACTTTCGCAGAGACGCGTTCTTTGTATTATGATATCCAGGTTTGTTGGATTGGTGCCATAGCACTGCAATAATAAATGCTGAGGGCAGTTAATTAAAGCCAGTGGCAGCATTCCCAGTTTAGTTTGGGATATTAGGTGGCACTTGCACTACCTATAGCTGATTGCATTAGAGTATAAATAGGAAGACATGGCATATAAAGAGGGACGCACAGCTTGTGGGTGTTGTTTGGTTATTTGCCCACCCACTGACTTTCCATAGACACGCTAATATCTATGGGCATTTCCACCCAGTTCCTGACCATCCCCGTCCAAATATCCTTCTCATGTGAGCTCTTTGAGCTTGCTTTAATCAAGCCTTATGATCAAACGGTGCGTTCAAAATATCTGTCGGTTTTTTCAAAGCAGTCTTCTGAGAGTTCATTACTTAATTGGTGCTGTAAACCTGCTACTGATGTAATAAAAATGCCTTAACAAGGTCTGCCTTCAGTGACTCGATTTATAAGTACTATGCATGTTCTTCAGTGAAGTCCTGTTAAAAATAAGCATTGGCAGAGCCAATAGTTTTGGCTTGTGTATAAGTATTAGGCATTTGCCAGGCACTGCTATTAGATGACCATGCACTCGCACCATGTTGCACCTGCCACCATTAATGGCCAGTTAATACCACTGCAGCAGTGTCTGGCAAGTGCCTTTCCCATGCCTACACACAATCCCAAACTGTTGGCATTGCCAATGCTTGTTTTCGTAGGTGGAACTCTGCACCTTTTGTGGGATGGAGGATGACACCTTCAGAGTATTTGGCCGTAGGCATTCAAATCACAATCCAGTGGAAAAAATGCAAGCTTATTAGGACCTGAAATTGAAATACAACATAAAGCAGAGAAAAGCTCCTATTTGTCTCGATGCTGAAAAGGCCCTGCATTGGCTCCTAAAAATATAATTATCTCTGGAATTTTTTTAATTAAAGACTAGGGGGTCTGATTTATAAAATGTTTTTCAATGGGGTCTTCCCGTTGAAAAGCGTTGTTATAAATCGGGCACTAGTGCATCATTTTTTCAATGGATTTACCAGAGTCCTTTTTTCTTCTTATCCACAGTAGAGCGTTTAAGCTTAGCATGCGTTCTATGCAAATAAGGAATTTAAATGACCATGCAAATTCTTTCAGTGTCTATTTTTCTGGCTTCTGATCTTCACTAGGACACTTCTTTTGGAAACCGTAATTTCAATGTGTGTTTGCTTTCCCCGTACAGGTGCTGCCTGGACTTCTTCAGAAGCATTGCTGCCTTTTACCAGACAGGAACACAGGTAAAGCCAAACTTGCCTTTCATTCGGTGGGTAATGTGTTCCCAGGAGTCCTCTGCTGCGGGCACCTCTCAATGGCATTGTTATGTGCACGCATGTGTATCGTTAATCCTCTACTCAAGACGGCATGGACAATCCGAAAGTGTGTTGATTCCAGTGTGAGGAGTGTCCATGAGACTGGTGACACATAGAATATTCACCCTTTTTGACATTGTTTTAAATTAAATGTCACATCCTTAATTGTTACTGTTGTCGTCATGATTAGGCGCTGGAAATCCCTGGACACTTAAGTGCTCGTTTTAAACATTAGACTCATAAGAAGGAACTACAAGCGGCATATCTAGATTAATTCTAATTACATCTTGAAGTGGCTATTAAAATAAAAGGTTAGATTTTTTTTCTGATTGGTGGGAGTTCTATGACACTTGAAATGTTGTCCGGTGGTGCATTCCAGTATATAGCAGGCATGACCGCGCATAATCGCCTAAAACATATGGTACCTTTGAAACCCAGGGGTAAAATCTGTACATTGAGTGTTGGCTCTCTCTGGGCTGGATATGATGTACCATTTGATGCATGTTTTGAAGTAGGAGGGTGTATTTCCGTTGAGGATTTTATGAGTAAGTATGATATTCTTAAATATAATCCTGGATTTGCCATGCCAGGCAACCAATGTAATGTTCTGAAGACTTGGATAATGTGTGTGTCTGTGGGCATTGGCGGGCATACGTGCTGCAGTATTCTGTGATACTTGGAAATTTTAACAATATATTCTGACAAACCAGCACACAACGTGTTACAATAGTTATACAGTGGCTATGGCAATTATGGTATGAAGTATTTCTGTAAGTCAATCTCTATTCTGGTTTAATAGGATCAGATAGTAACTAGTAGCAGTAAGAACAGAATTGACTTCGAGAGAGTACAGGAAAGTAAAGTAATGCCCCATTTCTTCTTTTTTTTAGAGGGTAAAACTGACCTTCCATCTAACATTAAAAGATATAAACCTTGACTTTATGCAGTTTGAGCACAAGTATGGTTAATTTTAGATTTTTTGGTTGGAACATCAATTACTGTTTGAGAGATGTGATATTGCTGTCATCTCCGTAAACACAATCTGTAAATCATTTCTTCATTGATTTAGGGGAAATAACCCTGACTTGGAGAGCTAGACCTGCCATTGTGTGAATCCTGAGGAGATCATAATTCTAGCTGATTACCATAAAACATACCAGTTGTAAAACGGGATTTACTTACTTTGATTTTGTGAAGGCATCCACTAAAAATTTAATATTTTCCAATTTGTTTGTGCTGAGGCACAAACTTGCACTTAATAGGATATTGATAGAGAAACATTTTACAAGAATGCCCAGAACGTTTAAGGATTCACTAAAGATAAAAATAGATTGTCTAATAATTTGCTGCTTTTTTGGAGAATCTAGCTCATTTACTGTGGTCAAACATCTATAACTAGTCGGAATCGTCTTAGAAAGGGGAGGATTGGCGTCTTTATCTCTCCAGGTCTAGAACAATATGCTGGTCCATGGTGCAGTGGCCCACACCCACAATGCAACAGCCCCAAATCCCAGAACAACTAAGCTCAACACCTATCTCCCCTCCACACATTCTCAAGTGTGGTAGAAATGATATATATTCATTTTCTTTTACTTTTATGTAACATATATTTCAGTGTGTTTTTGCTTTATTACAGACCCAGACCCCAGGGAAGCTTCCCCACATACCAAAAAAAAAATGATTCTGCCAAGGCAATTTAATTGGGTAAACTGTGATTTGAGCCCATGGTTTCCTTGTGTCCATTTTTGCAATTTGACAGCAGGCTACAACTCCTTCCACCTCTTCCTCTTCCTATACCATCCTATCTTTTGTTTTAGACCATTGTAAAGAGGCATGGGCTCTGGTTTCACTCTAAGAGCTAAATATGAGCTGGCATGGCAAAAGACCTGTACCTAGCTTCACCCCTCCCCACCCTCAAGACCAAACCGATACCTCACACCCTGCCTTAGCACACCCCACAACATAAGACCCACACTTGGCATTCTGCCTCCCCACCAGAATGCATTATATAAATGGATACAATTATAATTATTTATGGTGTGACACTATTGATTATAAACCCATGTGAGTGAGACTTTCCCCACAGATAGTTAAGGAAAATAAGGCAAAATGATGAAAAGTCTGGGATGTGAGCCCTGTCTTCCTTTGCTTTTATTCATTTATACCGCGCAACCCAGAATGGCCCAAAGGCATACGGGCGCTGGGGGAAATTATTCTACCAAGATTGAAACAAGACATACAACCTAAAACACACATTACTCCACCAGGCAGTGTCTGAAATATAGGCGGGGTAAGGCTAGTTCCACAGTGTCCAATTTAGACAATGAAACATGATTTGCTCAGGATACCTAATGTGTTATGTGTGGAAGGCTAGGATTTGAGCCCTGGCTTCCAGGCTCCACAGTTTACAGTATGGACAGTAGAGGAAGCTTCATCTTCCCCCATTCCATCGTCACTATTAGAATTAAGAAAACATTTTCTGCAAAATTATTGAAGGGCTAAACTAGTACACTTCTTGATAAATCTGGCTATCAAAACACATGGTCACATGATAACGAAACCTGACAACATATTAGAGTATTCTTAATTGAAACATATGTTCATAAAGCAAGTATGCATCATTTCATCAGAAAAAATAAAGGGGTTGAGCCAATCACTCTATCTGCTGAGATCCCAGATTTGTACCTCAGTCTTATCAACCCTGTTTTCCTTACCTATCATCCTCCGGTATCCTTCCTAGCACCTCATCCATGATGATCCTTACTTACAAGGAACTTTTAGAACTCCAATCCCTTTTGTTCGATCCCTTAACGCATGACTCAATCCTCAATGCTTCACTGACATGTAGATGGTAGACCACCTTCATTTGCCAGTCGGGCTCTACCGGTTATGACAAGAAGTTGTTGCCACGGTCTTGCTGGTAATTGTGGCCCGTGGTCTGCACTTGAATCTGTGTACTATGGGCACGATTCATGGAAAAGTGTGAAGAGATCTTGTAAAGCCCGCATGCCGAGAATGACTCTGTAGATCCTGCACGCAGAGGTTTTTCTGCGCGCTCTGTGTATTCATGGAATTGTATGCGCAAATTAACCGTATACGCTCCCCCGCACGTGACTACACGCACTCTTTAAACAGTGTGTGGAGTCCCTGGGAAGCAGGCCTGCATCTCAGGGACTCTGTGCGGGGGTTCCCCGTGACTGTTACTGGCACCTGACAACATGCTTACGATTTATCGTAACTTGGGTAAAACTTGGAAAATCTGTCTACACTGCATGTATGCACCCCTAAGTTAGATTGGAACCCCGGCTGCGTACACACACCCCTAAATCAGACACCCGGTCTGACACCCGATCTGACCTCTACACAGTGAATCCGAACACCTGCCTTCGGGTGGCAGATAGTATGAGGGCTTTGCATGGCCATTTTCCCGCTGAGTGGTTGTGCGGTCTGATCCATGAAAACATATCATTCCACACAAATGTGCAATGGACTGCCTGCTGGCTGTCTCTCGTAACGCCCACAATTTCCCTTGTTCTTCCTCATTTTCCACGTTCCCCCCTACCCTGCCCTCTGTGCAAGTCACAGCCACGCTCTGTGTAGTGTCTTGCGCAAAGCACTCGACCTCTTGCAGTGACATGCCAAGCCTGCGCAAAGTCCACACAAAGTAGGAAAAAGTCCAGCGCACTTGATTCCATCAATTGACAAATGGGATTTTGCGTGCGGTTTGGCAAGCAAAGTCTCTATTTTCCACGCAGATAATTCTATGAATCATGCCCTGTGTATCTAAATATAGGCAAACATGTGTTGATTTGTATGTTTGCATTGTGTTAATCAAATAATAGTATTCTGGACGAGACAATGAAAAACAATTACATATATGTATATGGACGATTTTACTATCTGTCCAATTCTGGGTTTTATTAAAAACCACTGCCAGCGGTATTTTAGGGAGACTGTCTGATGAAAATGTGCATAAGGTGGAAGCAAGTAATACAGAAGGCTTTTCAGTGCTTATCTTTATTTTTGTTCCTGCTGCAAACCATAGGTTCAACAAAAATTCACCTAAGTTCATCAAACTCTTCTTGGCACATTTGGCCTTATTATGAGTTTGGCTGTAATTCTTTGGGAATTACTGACAAAGCCATTTAATGTTACCACCACTCTGCCCCATGGATTTATCATGGGATTCCGAGTGGTGGTGAAGAGGTGTTGATCCCCATTTTTGGAGTCCATGAGGGATTTTGTTAAATTTACCATGAGCGATAATTCCAACGGATGTGCTTCCACTTTACCTCCAATGACAAAATGCAGAAGTGCAGGAAAGTGGTGCATAAAAAGGGTAGTAATTCCTGTTATCGCAGATTTCCAAAAAATGTTCTCAAACCAACAAACTCCATTGCGAAAATGCCCAGCTTTATGCGACCATAAGTACTCGTACCTGATCACTGAAGGCTGCCTGCTTCTAACATTGTTGTATTCAATTCTATTTGTGGAGTTTATCTGATATTAGTACCCGGCGAGGGTCAGTCAGATTGTTATAAACAAACTGATTGGCCCTTGCCGGGTCTTTACACCCGGTCGCACTGCTGTTTCTCGACGCAAGAAAAATTGCTATTAGTACCCCGGTATGATGAGCCGGGGTACTTATAGCATTAGATCCCTCAGAACGGGGGCATTACTGGTCAGGTAATGCCCCCAGGGCTATGTTAAAGCCCTTGCTTCGCTCAGGTTTCTAACTATCGGCCCCGGGGCATTACCCTACCAGTAATGCCCCCCTCCTTGGGTTCTATTGCTTAAGCCAACAAACAACTTTGAAAAGGGAAGAATGTTTCATTATCCGCTTTTTAAAAGTGTGTACCTTTTTGCAAATATATATTATGCAGCACGAATAAGATACTGAATGTAATTATTTTGTAAGATAATAACCCATTCCATAATGTGACATTCTGGATTTCTTTGTTTTCTTAGAATGTTCACTGTGCAGGTTTGCTGAATTCAAGCAGTGGTTACATGTCAACATTTTGTGGATTCATTATATGTTTAAATTATGTATCCATTGTATGCAATGATGTTGTATAGATTTATCTGTAATTGTATACACAACTTTCACATGTGTAGCAGATTTTACTACACGGAACACTCCAGCCAGGGACTCTTTCCACTGACAATGAATGCGACGCACAATCAAAACGCTTTTTATCTTTATTTATTCTCGGATTCTACATTGAGAAGACACCCAACCTGTCTCACACCCACCTTAACAAATGCCCTGTCTCGCAATGGACTATGAACAGGCCGTTGTGTAACAATGAAATATTTATACATTTTTATAATTCAAAGAAAATCAACCAAATCAAAATTTAGGATTGTGGCAATACAATGCAAAAATCCTACAACACAATTCATTCAAATTCCTAACATCATCTACATAAACCTTTAATAGAAAGCAGAAGCAAAACTACTTTGCTTCAAAATTACACATGGCACACAGGTTATGTACTCCCCCTGTAACACTTCCCCCGAACAACTACTAACTAAATTCTTTCTGGCTGGAAAGTAGTGACAAGGAGTCAGTTTAAAGAGGGAAAAATCGATTTTTTAATGCAACCCACCACCCCAGGATGGGAGGTTAGAAACAAATTGAAAACCTTCAAAAGGAGCAAAATGACATATTCAGATTTTACTGGTTACTTGTATATCAGTTTGCAATTGCAGTGGGAAAGCTAGGACAGAAATTTGTGTGGCTGTGTGAAAGTTTACAGACTACTGAACACAGCACTAAAGCAATGTGACATAGGTAAGAAAATCGGTTTTGGGAGGAAAACAATGCAGAATAAAAACACATGCGACAGAATTGCAATTTCTTATTTTACACAGGCTTTAAAATGTCAAGCAGCTATGAAAGGGGCTTTGCTGTCAAAACTGGAAATCATTTTTTGGGATGGAAACAAGGGCACTGAACAGATAGTATCCTAAGGGGAAGGGATGTCTCTTTATAGGATGATAGTGTGGGTTTTTCTATGGGATATAAGTCGGATTTCAAAGAAAAGCAAAATACACGGGCACATTCTGTTTTGTTAGCACTATGACTAGTTCTACTGAGACTATATTTTAAGGACTATAAGTGTTAAAGAAAGGCACTTGTCATGAGTTGGTTGAGTTTGCATTGTAACCAGCTCACTGTGGATCTCTTTATAGGGAAATTAATTAATTAATTTCGAAATGGTACAAGGGATTTACACAGACAACTGAAATAATTAGAAAAGGAATATGCTAACAAATATGGACTAACACAGATTCTTCTAAGGAAAGGTGAATAGATGATACTGGCAATTTGGGATTTTGTATGGGCTGTTCATAGGATTTGAATAGGATGCAAGGGTAAAAGAGCGGGATATACAGTTTTTGGGTATTGAGTGAAAAGATACTTAGAAGGTAGACTTGAGTTTGGTAATTTGGACAGCCAGTGAGGTCTCTGGACAGCGGGCGAAGGAACTGGTCACAGGGACAGCTGGGTCAAGAGATCTGGTCACTGGGACAGCTAGGCTCTGCTGGATGGGAACAGCTGGGCAAGGTCTGGTCACAGTGGAAAGCGGGGTGGGTCAGCTGGGCAAGGTCTGGTCACTGGGCTCTCCTAAATGGGTTCAGCTGCCTTTTCTACTTTCTCACTGGATGCTTGGGTATAGCTGGATCTGGAGGGGTGGTTCTGCCTGGATCTGTATGGTGCTGCCTGGATGGGATCAGCTGACCCTGGATCTGGTTTTTGAGTTTTTGAATCTTTGAATAGTAATGTGTCAGCCTGTCTCCTACTTATATAGCCAGAGTGACATAATAGAATTTTACAATCTCGGTGGAAATACTTTGGAGTTGCCCCTCCGCCGGGATAGGCCAAGCCAGTGTTGTCCCCTCTTCCCTCCAGGCTGATTGGTTCAGGGGAACTGGCATCATTGTATGTGTGTGACTTCCTTTATCTCCCAAGCGTTACTTTTTACACAAATAAGTTATGAAGCAAAACTTCCAATCCAGCCTAGTCACCATCATAAAAAGCAGATATGCAGATTCCATATTTTATAGGGAATCGGACCGTCCGATCACCAACTCTGTGTGAGGTAGCATCGCTTTTTGGCACAATTTTGCCATTTTTAGAAGACACATCATATTTAACATTCTGCAAATGGCTACACATAAGCCCACAATTATTTCGCATATTTTCACCTAGCTTTATATTGGTATCATTTATACTTCACCCAGAAATGCATTTTTCCTGCCATTCCAGTTCCCCAGGTGCTAGGAACATATGCTTATTCTGATTGTTCGTGTTTAAAAATCACATGAAAACTGTCATAATATCACATTGCTGAATATTCAGATTGCGAGGAAAAATGTCATAAAGTATAGATGTCCCTTATTGTCCATGGGGTAGATTTATCACAGATGTGGGTGGTGTTATCAAACCCCCACAACAACTGTCTCTCACTGGGTCATCCTGGACAAAGGGTTTCCATGATGCCCTTTGAAACCATGCAGTTGTGGCTCGGAATGGCTGTAAAAGGAAATCATACCTCTTAGTGAAATGCTACTTCCCCTGGGTCCTTCGTTCCTTTTGGTAGAGATGCCGGCCAGTCTGACGAGGTTGCGAACTCCCATACTTTGGCCTTTTCATGTGCCCATGGGGGCTGGTTCACTTGTGGAGGTAATTCTATTCCCATGGAAGGCAGGGCACCTTTGAAGGAAGTGCCTGGGCAAAACTTGTTCTGCTGATTTCAAAGTTTTTGTTTTCTTTCAACAGAAACCCAGTCTTAGGTTGCTGTGTTACTGCAAACACCCCACATACACAATACTGTTACTGTGCGAGCAACTCTGTCATTTGTCAGTTCACTTTTAAACAGCATTTCCTGACTTTCAGAAAGGTAAATTCACCAGTGTGTTTATTGCAGTTCATTTTGAGTTTACAAATGCAGTCTTTTTCTTGTTAATTAACCTTCTGGAGTGATTTTACAGATAAGGTCAGTTTCTGGATACAGAGAGATATACATCTCTTTGAAATTGACATAAGAAAAAGAAACACTGCGTTATTTCTTTAATTTACTCCAGTTTGTGCGCAATGGTTTATGGGAAAAGAAAGCACAGCCTTCTTTAAGTGGAAAATCAAATTATTTGCCTTTCAGATGATTTCCCAGTACATCAGCTGTTCTGGAAATGTATTGACTCACATCTTGGTACTCAGCAGAAGTAAAGCATGCCAGGGTGGGTTTTCATAAAGGGCACAAATCTGTGATGTTTGAAAGGAAATCAAGAGCAAATTGCAAAACCGTCTTGGATGTCATATGTGCAGCTTTAGTATTCAGAAAACAGAACAGCAAATGTGGTGCCGTCCTGCATGCAGATCATTTTCAGATTATTTCAAAAGGAGGTAAATCAATGCAGAGCACTTCTTTTGGTGGCATTCTTGTGTTTAGTGCCTGCCACATATATGTGCCATGGAAAGAGAAGTGCCGCCGTTTTCCTGCATTATTTCCATGCAGTTTTTGTTTTAAGGGGATTTCTGCAAGGGCCTTAAATGTACCCCACAGAATCCCCCGTTCTCCCGTGACGTTTTGTCGATGGAGAGTAGGGCAGAGTGGGGTTCATTCGACAGAATTCTCCTTCATCAGGGTGCAACACCCCAGGATACCCTCCTGTTTTTCAGTTAGAGGGTATGAAGCGGCACCCTCTTTCCTCCCTTTCCTTTCCAGGTCCGTGGGAAGGTCCTGACCAGGCTAGGAGGTAATGGAGTTAATCATCTAATAGAAGACAGATAAAAAACAGGTTTTAGGATTTTTAAATGACAGCATCCCCAGAAGATTTACAACAGCGGACCAATGATTACAGTTATGATTTTTCTTAGCTCTCCCTAATATTTTGGTAATAACATCAAGCAAATTACTCAACAGGGCAAGGACACCATTTGACTTTCAAAACATCTTTTTTCATTTTTACAATAACACAAGAAAAGTACTCCCTGTTATAGAAATATACCTACACATATTAATACTTCCTTCTGCTTTTTCTTTTCCTTTCTTGTCATTCTTCCGATGATTCCTCTGTTTGATTTTCCTTTGGCTCATCAATCTGCTGCAAAGTGTGTAGGGGTGACAATTTTTGAACTGATTGGTGTGGACACATGTCTCTTCTGACAGCTCTCCTTTGGGGATGGGGATCCTATAGGCGACAGCTGAAATGTTGTCTACAATTTCAAAGGGACCACGCCAGGAGGGGAGGAATGTTTGCTCGTTAAACTGGTTCCTCTGAGAATTGTACAAGTAGACCCTGTCTCCTACTTGGTATTCTTTTTTAGTAGTTTTTCGGTCGTAGTGGGTTTACATCCTCCCTGCCGTTTTCTCCAGATTCCGCTGAGTGTACGCAAAAGCATGCTGAAGGTGTTATTCATGAGTTGTGGAGGCGTTTATCAGTGTCTGCTCTTGTGTTCTGTAGAGCAGATGCTGGGGTAGCAATATTTTTCATCCAGCCATTAGCTCAAATGGAGATATTTTGGTTGCAGAAGATGGTGTAGATCTGATGGCCATCAGGACAAGCGGCAATTGGATGTCCCAACTAGGCCCAGAGTATGCCACAAATGTCTTAAGAAATCTCACAATGGTTTTATTGTACTTCTCAACTCCTTCACTAGAGGACAGGCGGTACGCAATATGAAGTTTCCTTTTTACTCCTAGGATCTCCCACATCTTTGTCATCACTTTGCTGGTGAAGTGACTTCCTCAGTCTGACTCAATCCGTTGGGGAAGGCCGAAATGTGAGAATATGTGGTTGATCATCAGGGCAGCTGCAGTTTCTGCCTTGCAATTTGGGGCCAGGAGACATTCCACTCATTTGGTAAACAAGCATGTTACTGTTAATATGTACTTGTTCCCCCTAGAGGAGCGAATCACGGGCCCAATGAAGTCTACTTGTAAATCTGAGTGAGGCAGTGTCATCCCCCTCTTCTGGAGGGGAGCTTGGTGTCCGAGTGAACTTGGCTGAAATTCGGCACACACAAGACACCCCTTCAAATATTGGTAGAGGTCTTGCCCCATGTGTGGCTAGTATGCGACCTCCCGCAAGATTTCTATAGTAGTGTGAAACCCTTGATGACTGGGTGTGGCCACGTAATGGCTGTGACTTAGCATCAGGATTCGGAATGAGGTATGTGCCACCCACTGGTCACCTCCAGAGATGGATCTCCTTGCCAACAAACCCTCTTGGATTCAGAACATTTTGGGAAACTTCATCAACACCCGGAGATCCTTTTTCCCAATGTAATCGGCTTCCGTCAGAGGAAAGTTCATGGGGTCCTCAATGTCTTGTGGATTTCCACTATGGGTTCTTCCACAGTTGAACTTTTAATCAGGACATCGTCCACATAGGCAGGTTACTCCTTTCACCGAAGTCGGGCATGGCCTTATGTAGAAAGATGTTGAATTAATTGCCGGAGTTCATGTATCTAAAGGGAGTTTGGGTCCAGGTGTACTGCTGCCCCCTGAAGGTGAAGGCCAGCTTGTACTGGTCCTCCCTACTGACGGGTACTGTCCAGTATCCATTGGTCAGGTCAATGGTGGTGTACACCTTTGACCCCTGGATCCTGGCCAGTCCCTGGTCAATGTAGGGAAGAGGCCATCAGGACATGTGGACCCGTTTGTTCAGCTCCCTAAGTTCTGCACAAAGTCTCCTTTGGCCATTTGGTTTTAACATCCCCAGTACTGGATTATTAAAGGTACTGTGGACTGCACAAATTATCCCACGGGACTCTATGTTTTTGATGATTTCTCTAAGGGACTCCATAGACGCGAGTGGCAAACGATATTGCCTCACAAATACAGGAGTCATTACAGGGTCCGTGAGAATTGAGGTAGAATGTATCTCAGTGTGACCACAGTTGTATGAGTACACAGCAAAGATGTCTGAAAATCTGAAAACACCTGTTTCAACTTTTGCTTTTGTTTCTCAGTCTCACAGGCATCAGCAAGGTTGACCTGTTCTTCAACCATCTGTCTGAAGCCTGGAAAGACCTTGGGTTTTGTGCTCTCAGCAGCCTCCTCCAGCAGTGTGGAGAGATCTCTGGTGAGGGTGTTGACCTGGACAGAGGGTTTCAGGTAGGAAAGGCAGTCATTGTGGACCGGGAATTTCACCTCATCCTTCCTGATGTCACAGGTCGCCTCTTCACCCCGTTAAGGGCAGGAAGATTACACTAGGAAATTCCCCCCTTGCCAGGTGAAGATCCTTTCCGGTGGTATGTCATTTTCACAGTCATAGCAGTCAGTGGGGATTGGTCCTATGATTTAATTTCCTAAATCCATGGAAAAATGCTGGTCATCAACCGCCATTCTGATAAAGGTGCCTGTGCCCAGAGTTATACTCCTAGGGTCACTTTTATCCACCATTATTTTAATGGTGTTGAGTTCTAAGTCCACTAATGGTGTCGGGTTTAACCCCACCCCCTGCTGTTAGAGATGGGAATGTAGGTGTACATAAGCGTCCTGGTTTTGGAGTTTCTGCCCTCTCTTAATTTTTAAGTAAAGTGGGAATTGTCAGGTCTGTCCTGGGATGGTGACCTCCTCTCCAATTTGAATTTCAACTGCATATAGTAGCAATTGAGCTGACCAGAATGTCTTTTCTTCAGAATCATCAGAATCATCAAAGCCCAAAGGGTTGCCCCCTAGTCGGGACTAGGTTTTATAATTTATGAGGTCCAAATTAATTGCGACCCGATTGAGAATGCCACTGCCTAAATAGAATGCAGACGGGACATCGCGCATGACCCAACTATCATGCTCTATGCTTTTATCACCTATGGGCATTTTTAGCATACACCTGCTAGGCAGGGGATGTTTGGAATTGGGAGTTTCCAGGCCCATTTGCCAATTATCAACCACTTTAAATGTGGGAATGGTCAGATCTTTTGGGAGTTTCCTGAACAATGCTTTGCTGATGATGCTTTTTCCATTATTCAGGCATACTCTGGCGAGAACAGGCTCATTCCCCTCATTTAACAGCATAGGGAGGAACAGCTGTTCACCCATTTTCTGAATATCAGCCAAGTTTGAGCTAGTTTTTCATCTGTTTTGATTACAGGACTTGGATTTTCAAATTGGGGATCGGTATAAAATGTCAAGGTATTTCCTTCCAGTGTGGAATGCCACTTGAAATTGGAAGGGAGGTTGATTTTTAGGAATGGAGAGGAGTTCCCATCACCAGTTTGTTGTCCTACAGCAATTACTGTAATGTCAGGTATTTCATTGTTTTGAAAATGGAACTCAATTTGGTCAGATCTTTGTTCAACCATGTGGCATGTGCCATTTAAACTGACATAGTTGATGCCTTGTTTTAATTGTATTGGCCGGTTAGCCTGAGTCCAGAGGACCTTGTTCACACAGCCTATCAGGGGAGACAACCTCCGAAGGAGGTAATTTCCTAATAGACAGTGGGTTCCCTCTGGAGTCACGAGTATGACCGGGTGTTTCACCCTGTGTCGCCCAATTTTAATTTCCAGGTCCACAGTCCACTCGACAGGAATTTCATTCCCGTCGGAGTTCTGGAGTTCTCCAGGAATAGGGGTGAAAGGGATCTGGTATCTCTCCCCCTTCCTGAATATAGCTGCTCAAAGGCCCTTTTGGACAGAAGGCATAGAACCTACCTTCTTTCTCCTCCAAGGGACAAAGGAAATGGGCATTTTGGGCAAATTGGCCGTTACTTTCTTTATTTTGGACTCCGACACTTTCGGGTTTTGGACAGTTTTCTGTGTCGGAGTTTGGGAATCTGTGAAGAAAATTTGCCATCTTGAAATAGGCGGGATTTTGGAATCCCCTTTTTACCTTAGCTCTGTGCTGTCCCTCTTTACCTGGAGACAGTCACTAGAACAAGTTTGTGGGGAGGATCCCGCAGTGGTCGTTATGTTCTCTGGATGACAATTCTGGGGTTCAGGGATGGGCGATTCTGAATCAGTCCCCACACCTACGCAGTCTAGATGATGGTCTTTTTGGACCGATTTTTCTTTGGGAGGAATTCCCCCTTCCCTGAAGGAGAAGACTTTTTTTTTACCAGAATCCTCCAAGGATTCTTTCCCTTAAAACTGGAGGACACTAACCTCCTCCACAAAATGGGGTTATTTAGGTCTCTTTGTTTCTCCTGCCCACCCTCTGTTCCCTGGGTTTCAAATTTTCGGGAGCAGGAGATTTAAGTTCTGGTTCCGCTGTGTGTGTACGGGCTCTTCACGGGTGAGGAAGAAAGCTTCCTCTAGGGCTTTGCATCCCCCTTCCTGCCATGCCTCCTCCTCTGGAACCAGTTGGTTGTCAGGGTTCTCTCCCTGTCATTGTTCCAGGGTGCCAGACCCTTGGGTTGAGATACTCGGGGCCGCCACATTCATCTGAGGGTTCTGCTGAGCCCTCAACATGCGACTCAGATCTTAAGTTAGGTTCTGAACCTAGCGCTCCAGTTGGGACACCGGCTCCGGCTGGTACAGGGGTCTTGAATCAACTCTGGGTGGCTCTCGGGAAGGGTAACTATCCCTTCTCATGGAGTAACCTGGGTTCTGGAGGTTTCCCCCTCCACCCATGGCCTCCCCTCTCCCGGATTTCGTGGTCTGGACTCTTGAAAGCGGGAAGAGTAAGGAGGGTGGTCCTGGATGTTCGGGTTTTGAGGGTACCTAACTTAACTCAGAATTTTTGAGATTACTGCCCTTCTGAGGGAAGTTTGGAGGGAAGTTTCCTGGGGCTGTACTCGCCTGATTGGATCCCCCCTTGGCTGGGGGAGTCCACACGTACCCCAAGATGGGTCTATAGCCCTTGTACCTAGGGCTGATGTAATTTGCAGAGTCAGGGGGTACATTTGTGGGGTACCCTACCTGGCTCTGACTTGTTTGTGATTGATCAGAGGGTCTCCTTTGCCTTTGATTTGGTTGGTTTTGGGAAGGTGTATTTTTAGGACAACCATTTCTAGGTCCAAAATGGAGGCAACCTTCACCTCTGTCACCTTGGCAGCAGCTGGGGTATTAGTTGGTTTGGGGGTTTTGGTTGGATTTTTGTTTTCTACAGGCTTTTGAACCTCGTAGATCCGGGTAGTTTGCTCTATTACCCAGTCCAGGGTCCTGTCATCATGAAAATCCCTTACCAACTGGGTCATGATGTAGTTTGGGAGTGCATGAAAATAGGTATTCATAAATTCCCTACTATTTGTGCGCACCTGCCTAGTAGTTTGCGCAAATGCCCGCTTTATCTCCTTAACAAATTCTCTTGAGGCCTCATCCTCTGCACACTGTAGATTGTAGGCCGCCTTGCGGGCCTTCTGGGGGTTTCTCTGTGTGGAACATTGCTTCAAGATGGCCGCTTTGTAGGTGGACCCCTTTGAATGGTTTTGGTCTTCCAGCCCAGTAAAGAAGCTGGAATACTCTGAAGAGGATGTCCATTTTGCATATTTTATGGAATTCTCGTTTTTTATTATAAAAATTCATCATCTGGTCATATAGCTGCAGATGCTCCCAGACAGAATATTTGGCATTTTTTTGGTATAAGGTCATGAAACTTCTAATAGCTTTAATCTGTTTAATGGGATCTTTCACCAGAATCCTATTTTGTTTATTAGCCTTCTTTTGCCGTTGCACTTGAGTCCATTCGCCATCAGACTCAGAGCTGCTGCTATTTGAGGTCCCCTCGTTATCCTCTAGACGCTCCCTAATTCTTTGGGCTTGTGAGTTTCTCCCAGAATGATGGGGCCTTGTCAAATCTCCCATGTTGTGCCTTGGGCTCTCTGGGTCACTCACCTTGGACTCCCTCTTTCGCACAGGAGAGTAGTCTTCTGACTCCTCCCTGCTTCCAGGGTTGGTGGAGAACCCTCCACTTCTGTGATTGGGGGGAGGTTTTCAGAATCCTCTTTTGGGGCCTCAATTCAGACTCCTTTTTCTCTGCAAAGCAAATTAAGTGGTTTTTTTGTAGGCAATATTTCTGCAGGTCTAGATTCCTGATTCTATCCTCATAGGAGCTTTCCTGGTCAGATCCATCAGCCATGACATGTTTTAATCTGAACAGGGATGCCCACCCATCAGTCTCTGATGGACGCTGACCTGCCAGCTCAATCATGCTAGGCCTATTTAAGTCTAGCTGCCTCATGGTTTCCGGTACATGTGAGCCTGTGGACATGAAGTAAGCAGTGCCTTGTGCATACAAAGTGGTAAAAGGGTTTGAGGCCCTTGGTACAGAGTGCATCACACTGTGATTAGAGGTTGCCCTACCACTCTCTACCGGTTGGGGGTCCCTCAAGTTTTGATTCAACCTAGCACACTCTTTTTCTAACTTCCCAGTTTTCTCCTTCTCAGCCCCTACCTCTTGATAGTAGGCAAAGTCCTGAGCCTTTTGCTCTGCTATCAGGGCTTCACTTGTCTTAATTACCTTCCCTTGGGCTGTTACCTGGTTCTGGAGTCCCTTGTTCTCATCACAGACGGCCTCATTTCTTTTCTGGGCCACTTGTATTGCTTGGGAGCACTCAGACCATTTTTGTTGCAGGAGATTAATCTCCTGTCTCTGCATATTTTTGGCCTGGGTGGTCTCTTCTAGATCGCCTTGTATTTGTCCCCCATGCCCCATTAATTTTGCATACTATGTTTTTAGGTCAGTCAGTTCCTGAAGGTCTGACTCTCTTTTCTGTCGGTCTGTTTTTAATTTTCTCACTTCCTGGTATCTTTTTCCTGGTAGAGGGTGCCAATCTGTTCAGTCAGTTAATCTCTTTGCTGTTTTATAGCGCTTAACTTCGGGTTCGCCTGATCAAATTCTGTTTGGGAATGGAGTTTCTTAAAGATTAACTTATTACTCTCCTCTTCCAATTTCTCAATCTGTTTTTGTAAAGTAATGATCTGCTCTGAGCAAGCTCTCTTATATTTTATGTGTTGATTCAATTTTCAACCTTTTCCTGACACTCCTATTTTAATGTAGCTAATTTGGCCTCTTGGTCTAAATTGTTTTATCGTTGTACAGCAAACTCTTCTTTGAGCTGCTTGATGTGGTTTTAATTCACTCTGGGTTTGGTTTAAGAGCTCACACTGGTTTTGCGCAAGGGTTATACTTTCTTGGTATTTTTCCTCCATAACCACCATGTGGAGGTATATGTAGGCAGTGAGTCGGACCATTTTAAGCTGTTCCTCTTTACAATTCTGAGTCATGTAAAACACAGTCAATGCTTGATGTAACAGGCCACTGTCCTGTCACACCTCCGTGCTTGTGGAGGTGACCTGTTGCATCATGCTGGATAGCCAGGCTTCCTGCTCCTGCGCTGCCCATTCCCCTCTAATGAATAGTTTGGACAGAAGGTGCTGCCTAGCCATGTTAATCTTGACAATGCTCATTATGAAAAGTGCTCTTCCTTTATTTAATTATCTGTGCAAGGACTAATCTGTACCTTGCTCTTGTGCAGTTTAAGGTTAACTTTACTTTATTTTTACACACAGGCCTGATACCTAGGGTATAAGTTTTGGGATGGTGCTTTTACAGTGTAACACATTTTCTAACCACCAGAAGTATCACTACCTTTTCTGGGTTAGACTGCTGTGTTAGAATGTCATGGGTGGAAACACTAAGCTCAGTCACAGCACGAGGCCCCAACGTGTAGCAGATTTTAGAACACGGCACACTCCAGCCAGGTACTCTTTCCACTGCCAATGAATGCGGTGCACAATAAAAAAGCTTTTCATCTTTATTTATCCTCAGATTCTACTTTCAGAAGGCATCCAACCCGTCTCACACCTTACCTTAACAAATACCCTGTGTCGCAATGGACTATAAACCAGGCCGGTGTGTAACAATGAAATATTTATACATTTTTATAATTCAAAGAAAATCAAGCACATCAAAATTTAGGACAGCAGTCACCACTATCGTGGCTATACAATCCAAAAATCCTACAACACAATTAATTCAAATTCCTAACATCATTTACATAAACCTTTAATAGAAAGCAGAAGCAACATTAATTTTCTTCAAAATGACAGATGGCACACAGGTTATGTACTCACCCTGCAACACTTCCCCCAAAAACCTATTAACGAAATTCTTTGTGGATGGAAAGTAGTGGCAAGCAGTCAGTATAAAGAGGGAAACATTGATTTTTAAATTCAACCCACCACCCCAGGATGGGAAGCCAGAAACAAATTGAAAACCTTCAAAAGGAGCAAAATGGCATACTCAAATTTTACTAGTTATTTGTATATCAGTTTACAATTGCAGTGGGGAAGCTAGGACAGAAATGTGGGTGGCTTTACCTAAGAGACAAGGAAGCTTACAGACTACTGAACAGAGCACCAAAGTAACGTGACAAAGGTAAGAAAATCTGTTTTGGGAGGAAAACAATTCAGAATAAAAACACATACGGCAGAATTGTAATTTCTTATTTTACACAGGCTTTAAAATGACAAGCAGATAAGAAAAGGGATGACCCTTTATAGGATGATAGTGTAGGTTTACTATGGGAAATACTGTTAGGGAGAATTCTCAACATGCCATTACCTTTTGAGACCCCCAGCAATTTTGATGGATTTCTAGGATTTTATTTTTCTACCTGGGAAGAGTGTGAGCCTTTTTTTCCCACTCTTCCATGTATTTTGTGTGTGTTTTACTTTTGTGTTCTTTGGTTATGGAGTTTTAAAACATCACCATAGGCATCATATTTTTCTGTGTGTCACACAGCACCTTCAGTGCAGTGGCACTAGGGTGTCTATCTGACTCCACAAGGTTTAAATACCTTCTCTGTGACTGACTACTGTCTCCCAGAGCATGTAAAGTTAAATTGGCTTTACTAGTCTTTTTAAATTTACTGACCCAGAAAAACAATCTCTTCCTATAGAGTGCTGGAGGGGTTGCCAAGCTTCCATTGAGTCAAAACACTCATGTAACAGTCAAATGTTACCCTTTCCTACTTTAAATGGATGGTAGCAGTGGTTTAGATCAACTACTGTGATTTTTCCCGACTGCTAACAACGGTAGCTAAAAATTGGGTCAGCCATGTTTTTCAATATGGCACCCCAGACCTATCTGTAAAAACAGACTCGGGTCATCTTTTTTCGCCATTTCTTTTAGGAAAGGTCCTTCTTGTGTTTGTCTCTGCGCGCCTAACCAGTTTTGATCCCTTTGTTCGTTGGCCTTTGGCGGGCTTCAGTGCTGAAGCCCTCCTCTGGCGCCTGAGTGTCTGGGGTGGACAGGATGTGAGAGAGGTGCCCGAAACTCCATGTGCTTAGTCTACTAGGAGACCTGAATGCATTCTGGCGTGATTGGCAAGGACAGCCACCCTGCTGTGTGAGTGGCAGCCAGGATGGAATGTATGTGGGAAAACTGTTTAAGAGCAGATCTCTGGGACTTGGAGTCGACCACTGGAACGAAAGAACTGAAGACGAGCTGAAGGAAGAGGACTGCTGCAACTCCTGGACAACCGGTGAAGCCCTGCTGCAGGTCCGAATTGCCTGAAACTCCAATCGACAGAGAAGCCCTTCAAGGTTAACTTCTTCACTTGAGTTTGGTGGGATCAACCAACTCGTAAGCCACCTGGACACCGTCCCCATCTGGTCAAAATTTCATTAGAGTGCTGTTGAAAACCGGATAGCCAGGGAGAAGGAAACCAGCTCGTGGACTTTAAGGCACTCACACCTTAAACCGACGTCTCGCTAAGCTTTTGGCCTCATCCCTGGGCAGTGCAGGAACCTCCCGATGTCTTCCTTCTTGTCCCCACGACTGAAGCTCAGGAACTGCGAGATCTTCTCGAACTGCCAGGAAAAACTGCCTCAGCTACAGCTCTTCTTCAATACAAAGGAACTGTGCAAATACGGTCCGGAAATCTTTTTGGCCATCGCAAAAGTGCATGAAACTTTTCTCAACTTCGAAGGCTTGTCCTTCCCTAAACATTCGTCAAACGTTTTGCCTAGTCAAATTCTTCTAAACTCTGTGGAAAAGACTTTACCGTTACTACCAGACCTGTGCTATCCAATACAAAGACTCTGAACCATTGACTTTGGCCCAGGCCTATGAGATGAATTGCTGGTTGTAGTTACTGAAACCCTTTGCTCTGCATATGAATGCATTTGTGCTGTCTATTCTTATAATCTTGTCTTTTTCCCCCTTTTAAAAGTATGAAGTGCCATTTTGCTCCCACTTCAAAGGAGCTAAACTTGTTCATTTACTTACCGGTTGTATTTTTGTGGTTTATTAGTGTGTGATGTTGAGGTGCTTATGCTAGTGTAATGTTTACAAACTAACTGAGTAAATAAAGGTATATTCTTTTACCAACACAAACATCTTAATTACCTATTGACCTCAAGGCCCCTTTCTTTAAGGATTTTAAAGATCTGTGAAGAAACGTCTTTCCCTCTCTTTTACTCTGTATTTCTTTCTTGTTTTTTAAATTTTACATCTGTCATCAACCTATGTGGGCTTCTCTTCTCTTCCAATTAGTTCCTCGTATAATTTCCAGGAGCTTGATATGTCTGCTTCCTGCCATTGCTCATCCCCACTGCCTCCATCTTCTGTACTCTGCTGTCTGTATTCATTCTTTACAGATTTCTCATCATCTTTGAAATATATTTTATTTTTATATTACCCCATTTCACCTCCATTTTCTCTGCTCATACTTACTGCATAAGATGCTAAGGCCCTTATTCAAAGAACGTTTTCCAATGGGGTTTTGCCATTATAAAATGCTTCTGTGAATTAGGCCCTAAGAGTAGTAGTAATAAGAATTTGAATAACTATATTCATAATAATTGATTTACAAACCCTAAAACCATACACACAATTATAATACAAAGTTTAACACCTGCATTACCATTACCTAAGGCATCAAACATTCCAATCTTATCCACAATAAACATAGATGCATGCAAACATACAATAAATAAAACATATCAAAAGGCTACCATGCAATCATATAGCTTTGCAGTCTTCCGAATCTATGTAGACTGCAATACTAACTCTGAGAAGGCTGAATAACCAAATAGGGAGTGCAAGTGCCCCAAAGGACTTGGAATCGTAAATAACTGCTTTACTACCCCTCGCCCTGCCTGTGATTGGCTGATGCCTGAACAGTACATCTCACGTGCTGCTGCTCATCCCAGGTAATTGTCTGCCTTGGATCTTACATCACCTTGACAGTGAACCCTGAAGAAAGTGGCATTCGTGTACTTTCCCTCCGCACAGGAGGATCACAGGTTAGCATTTACTTATGAAGAGTTAATTAATCGTTGCATTTTAAATACACAAACACAATATACTACCCAAATTGCTTCATTGGGACGAATGGAGCGCTAATTAGTTCTTCCTGCTGGATCACACGTTTCTTATTACGATTACACTTGGTCTGTAATAAATGAGGAATTATGGTATTTATTAACTAGGGCACGTCAGTTAATGAATTCATTATTATTGTTAGTCATTTAGGTAGAAGGGTTATTTAGTATGATATGAAAACTATTTTTAATATGAACGTCAATCTTCCAATTTGACTTCAGTGTCTGTGCTTGAGAAATGTGTGTTTGCTGGGGTGTTGGTCTGACAATGAATATCATTGTTACGATAGAAGTTGTAACACTATTGTCATAATGTGAACCATCTCTGTTGCACATCAAACGTATTCGCCCAAGTTTGATGGAATGAAAATAGAATACGCATTGCTGTTGTATTAACATCAGATTTTGGTAGGGTTAGCCCAAGTGGTTTGCTCATTGACTGGCTAAAGATATTTTGAAAAAGAAAAAAACAACTTCATTTGAATTGCTTGGAACAATGTACAAATTAGAATATCACGATTCTGTCGCACACCCTTCGAAAACAGTTATAACACTCTAAAGATGTTTAACCACAAGTCATGTATGTCCACTTAAAATGTATGGTGCTTTTAGAATGGGGATGTAATATTTAAATTCCTTGATTAATCAACACTTTATTTTGAAGCATGTTTTGACGGGCTGAAATGATGAGGAGGATTTTGTCTTTTCGATTCTATTAATCCACTGCCAGCCTTGGATGCAAATAATGTGGCGACTAAGCTATTGATTAATCCATTGTGCTGCCCTTTCCTAAGGCTCCACATAGAGGACCATCCAATGGGAAGGACTAGCCAACCTCATGTCCCACATCAGAACTGGAATCCAACCCCATTGGATGGCCTACCAGCCAATCCCGCAATCAGCTGCCTGAAGACACACACCTGATTTGCTTCACCCGAGAGAGGGGGTAGAAGGCATGACCAATGTGAGACAGGCAGCGAAAAAACAGCAGAAGGCGAGGGACAGCCAATCCCAACTCCCAAATTAGGGGCTGTAAATAATCCCTAATGTCAGAGTCAGACATCCAATCTCAGCTAACACCACTGAACTCCATTACAGCAGTCAGAGGTTGGAAGGTGGGGCTATGACCATGTACAAGGCACATCATTGGCCATAAGGCAGAGGGAGATCTGAGTTGATTTCAGGTCAGATGAGGGGAGGGACGAGAGCAGCCTGAACAACGAGACTAAAGATTGGAGGAAAGCCAGACGACTGGGGAAATAGACAAGCCACAAAGACAGAGAACATAAAGAGGATGAGTGAGGTGATTTTGGGATGCTAATGGGGAGAAATGATCAGGAGGCAAAAGACAGAGTATGAAGGAGGAGTAAAGCAGTGATTTTGAGAGGCTGTGAGGAAATCATTACAGAAGGGCCAACAGGGAAAAACATCAGGAAGAGGAAAGCACTAATTCTGAGAAGGCAGTAGAAAGTGATTATCAGGAGAGGACAGGCCAGGAACATCAGACGGTAGGAGGAGGGGACCATCAGGAAATGGAAGGACCTGTCTTTCAGGATTTTGAATGAGGATGGATGCCTGTAATTGATAGAAAGGGAACTGGAGGAGACAGACTAGGAGATAGTCATTAGTCTAGTAGTAGTTGGAGGGTGGTTAGAAGCAGGTACCCAAGAGTTAGGAGCCTGAAGACGAAAATAAGAAATGTAGGAGGGGAACTGAGAATGTCAGACACCAGGTGGGAGAAGAATACACGAGAAGCAGAATCGCATGAGGTAGAGGTCATTGAGAGCCTAACACGAGATGCAGCAAGAACCAGGGTAGAGATGAGTGAGGATGAGATTATTCAAAAATAAAGGATGGGCTAATGATGAGGCCAAGGGCTGCGGATTAGCCCAATAAGAAGTAGGCATCGTTAAGTGGGCCACTGTCTCATCCTACCACCCTCTCCTGGTCTGCATCATAGACACTCAAAACTGCCACGTAATCTGTTTCAGTGTTGTGCTCAGAACCATTGATATTCTCCAAACCATTAGGTGGGACACTAAAACCTTGTGAACCCATAGCTACTTGGTAAAAACATGGTGACAGGAGAAATTGGAAGAAGGATTTGGACTCCCCTTAATTTAAGCGTTATGATTTGCCTTATGCAAATCTTTCTCCCTTTGATCAAACAGATTACATAAAACAATCACATGAAAAGTTAAAATACTGTGAGGAATTCGACCATCCGCAGAGGGAGAGTGCTCTCGCCTGGAATTTTTTAGGTTTTTGAACAATGAAAATGAATGATGGGAGACCAACTTCAGAGAAATATGTGAGGCCATTCTGCGCACATTTCTTCTGCTTCCCACACAAAACCCATAGTCACATGTACTCCTGGAAGACACAGCCTACAGGCGCCGTCTTCCCCTGTCATATTTAGCTGGAATGTGACAGCCCCGGGTACATCAAAGCATCTCAAGGAGGGGGAAGGCACACCTTCCTCAAGCATGGACAGCCTCATTTAAATATCAAAGGCTCTAAGAATCTGCATTTATTTTGTACTCCAGCTGGTGGCAGTCCATACTAACAAGATAATTGAAGCAAGCCTAGAGGAGAGGCCTGGTTGTAGGAAGCGACAACAGGAAGGTATGGCTAACACCACTTTGGCATGCAATGTGTGAACTTGAAGCTAGTTCACACCTCTCTGTTTGGAAGGTAGTGAATGGCCTGTCTGGGTTCAGCAGTTACCACTGGTGTCCATGCAGAGGATGTGATTTGGAGAGACAGGAAGTCTGCTCCCAGCACATAATTCAAGGGAACCCTGCACTTTAATCAACAGTCACAGAGGGCTCAGTTAACCAGAGAGACAAATTGATATACAACAGACAGGGAGATGGTTGGGACTTAGGTATATGTTGTCACCCCCTTGTCTGTCCTGTTGCAGGGCACTCTGGTCCTGACCTCATGCATAATAGAAGATTGTTGGTGGGGAGCCAGTGTTGGTTCATTAAGGTGGGCTATCCTGCACCAATAACTGGGACCCATTAGGCTTTAAAAGAGGGCTGAACCCCTCACTTAGTAGAACATCTGAAGACTTTGAAAAGAGTAAGAAGGAGGACTCATCAGGACCCAAGCTGAAGGTACAGTCTACCTTACATCTTCCACCAGTGAAGGAAGGCCAGGAGTTCCAAGAGGGAAGCAATATCCCTCCCCTAATCATCACTCAGGGAACAGAGGGAGATACCGGACTCAGAGAACACATCCAGCATCTCCAGAACCGTTGCCCAGCCAGCACACAGCATGCCCTGCTAGGTTCTGCCATCAAGCTTCCTAGGTGGGAAGTGCCAGAAAGTATCCAAACTAAGGACAAGACCATTGCCTGCAAACACTATCCTGAGCTTTGGCCCATCCACCTTGAAAGTACACAAGCCTTGTGAAGAAGCTAGGAGGCGTGCCACACAAGCATCATCCAGCGTCCATCTTTTAAGGACATTTTTGAGACAGTCAATTCCTCAAAATGCATCCGGCTGCACCGCTGACTGTTGTCATGCAACAGCCACCAGAGCTGTCCAAGACGCCTCGACCAGCATTCTAGATCTGCCAACCAGCACAGAGACAGCGATTCTTGGCACAAGCCGCTGCACCAGACAGCTTGCAGACGTCCATCCAGCCTCGCTTTCCAAACTGCCTGCCGCCTGGTTCCCTCAGATGTCACCTGCCACTGACTCTGTCTCAATGGCTGCAAAATGCCCTGAAACCGCCTCAACGCTGTCAAGCACCAAGAACTTCTTCAACACCAGGTACATTGTGTTTCTGCCCCCCCCGGTTCTTCTCTGAAGGCCCCTGGAGACCGTCACAACCCTTTGGCCCCTTGGTGCTGAAACCAAATAACCTTGAATAGTAAGACGGATTACTTTACCAACTACCCTCCTTTCAGCATCCAGAGTGCATCCCTTTTCTTCCAGAAACTGTCTGTCCTCTGTGTTCCTTTACAGGGTGGGTCGTATTTGTAGTGTGCTAGAACTGTCTGTTGTAGTAATAATAATAAAGTCGATATTTTTATACAACCTTAACTGGACAGTCCCATTTATCATTGGGTAATAATTGTATTTTCGCATGTGTTGCAACTAATCAACGATCCACAACCTTGTGGAGATAAGTATGCTGTTCCGTCCACATTACCAAAAATTGGACAAGTAGGTCTTATAATTCACTTGTATTCCAATCTTTCCGTGTCCCTTCTGGTGTACTAGAGGTATGGGGTTGATTGATGGTTTAGAAACCGATATTCATCCCTGGACCACCGGTGCCCCGGAAGTTGATTTGTCACATTGATGGCAGCAGTGGGATCAGTTGGAGCCTTGGGCACAGCTTAGTAACCCAATGATAAAAGTACTGTTGCAGGCACCGTTTAGTTACTGCTAGGTATTAGTTATAGTCATGGAGCTTGACATGGAGACTTTAAAAGGCATGACCAAAGATGTCCTGCGCATCTTATGTCAAGAGAGGCGACTTCCCCACATTTTCGAGACAGTCGAGTCTTTGAACCTCATCCGGCTGCACTGCTGGCTGTTGTCACGCCGCAGTCACGAGCACGGTGTGGGACGCCTCGACCACCATTCCAGATCCACCAACCAGCACAGAGACAACGCTTCTTGGCCCCGAGCCACTGCGCCAGACAGCCTGCAAACGTCCGTCCAGCCTTGCTTGCCAAACTGCCTGCCGACTGGTACCCACAGGTGTCTCCTGCTACTAACTCTGTCTCAAGGGCTGTAAAGTGCCCTGGAACCACCTCAACGCTGTTGAGCACCACAAACTTCTTCAACACCAGGTACATTGTGTTTCTGTCCCTAGAGACAGTTATGACCCTTTGCCCCCTTGGTGCTGAAACTAAATAACCTTGAATAGTAAGACTGAATACTTTAACAACTACCCTCCTGTCAGTATCCAGAGTGCATCCCTTTCCTTCGTGAAGTGTCTGTCCTCTGTGTTCCTTTACAGGGTGAGTTGTATTTGCAGTGTGCTAGGACTGTCTGTTTTAGTAATAATATAGTTGATATGGTTATAAAACCTTGACTGGACAGTCCCTTTTATCATTGGGTAATAATTGTATTTTCTCAGTGTTGCAACTAACCAGCGATCCACGACCTTGCAGAGATAAGGCTGCCGTTCCGTCCACATTACCACACATTGGACAAGGAGGTCTTATAATTCACTTGTATTCCAATCTGTTCAGATCCCTTCTGGTGTACTAGAGGTGTGGGGTTGATTGATGGTTTAGAAACCAATGTTCGTCCCTGGACCACTGGTGTACTGGAAGTTGATTCGTCACAAATACAACCATTACAATATCACGGGAATAAATGAGAATAGGGATGATGATGCGCTCTACACCATTACAGTAATGCAAAACAGTAGTGTATATATATAGATTTTAGGATCTTATAGCAGTCAGGGGTATTGATGTGTTTCAAACCCATAGTAATGTAGTCCTCAGTGTTTAGAATCACAATATTACCCCCCTTGACTGCCTCATTAATGACAATATTGTTGTCCTTGGCAAGATTTTGGAGGGCTTAATTTTGATTGATGTTGAGATTGCATTTCTCATGGGTTTAGTTTGCCTATCTAGATACATGTGTATATCTTTGGTTAGAGCTCGATTGAAAGTCTCAATAACGTTGTCAGAAGTAAGTTGTGGAGTAAATTTGGACTTAACTTTAAGTTCTTTTAATTCAAGATGAAGTGTGTTAATACCCAGATTTTCGAATACACTTTCAACCTAAATATGATAATCTCAATGCTAACATTAAATCAACCTCTGCCAATACCACTCCTGCTAGCTCTGACCCAGACTCATAAACAGAACAAGGAGAACCTGACACAAATGAGATTCAATCTGTTGATACCCCTAATCTGAAAGGAAAACATTTTTTAGACGGAATCAGACGTTTCAAGAAAGGCAACATAAGATTTGCCAATATAAAACAAGTACGCTTCACCAAAACTCCCACTGTGCATACTCCAACTCCGCCAACCACACAAGGGGCAGGAGGGGGGGCAAGCGGAAGCGGAAGCTCAGACGAAGACTGCACTCGTCCAGGGATCTTGACACGCTCAAAGAAACGTTTGGGACAATAGAAGATTCAGATTTGGTTATCAATCTTTCTAAACAGGCTGTCAATCCCGATGAAAAGTCTGCTCTCAATAAAGGTTTATCTTTCTCACCCAGTATTGGTACAAATTTTGTCAATTTCCAGATTGATTTATTTAAATTTTTGAGGAAACTCAAGTTAAAACAATTCTATGCAACTCAGGTTACTATGTTCACCCCTAAGCCTAAACCTGATCCCCCAGCACTTTCACTATTGGGGACTTCAGTACCATTGAGAGCTTAGTTTCTCTTGACCAAGAGGCCAGCA
This sequence comes from Ambystoma mexicanum, assembly GCF_040938575.1. NCBI lineage: Eukaryota > Metazoa > Chordata > Amphibia > Caudata > Ambystomatidae > Ambystoma > Ambystoma mexicanum. The sequence goes on from NC_090927.1 coordinate 541,800,370, forward strand.
CACAATCATCAAGTGTATTCGAAGATCTGGGTATTAACACACTTCATCTTGAATTAAAAGAACTTAAAGTTAAGTCCAAATTTACTCCACAACTTACTTCTGACAACGTTATTGAGACTTTCAATCGAGCTCTAACAAAAGATATACACATGTATCTAGATAGGCAGACTAAACCCAATAAGAAATGCAATCTCACCATCAATCAAAATAAAGCCCTACAAAATCTTGCCAAGTACAACAATATTGTCATTAAAGAGGCAGACAAGGGGGGTAATATTGTGATTCTAAACACTGAGGACTACATTACTATGGGTTTGAAACACCTCAATACCCCTGACTGCTATCAGATCCTAAAATGTATATATATATGCACTACTGTTTTGCATTATTGTAATGGTGTAGAGCGCATCACCATCCCTATTCTCATTTATTCTCTCTATTAGCACCAACCAGAGTGGATTGGTTGGCGGGATTAGAGTGATTGCTGCCTCCACCAAATAAACTTTTTTGTCACCAGTCCTTAGTTCACATTCTTCACCATAATCCATACAGTGATAACTAGCGCACAGATATTTAGTTTCGAATCCACTCCCATTTTTTCACCATTACAATATCACATTATATCACATATCACATTATATGATGGGTTTTAAAACGAGAAGAGAGATTAAGCATAATAATATTATATATAGATAACACCTACATATTACAATAAAATCCATTAGAAACAACCGCATCAATTAAATGCCGCCATCCTTCTACAAGCCTATTTTCTTCAAGAGTCTTGAGATATGATATGATATGATAAGTAATTTATAACTCACCTGTACACACGTGTTTCTAGGCGTAACAAGACAAGGGAGGGAAGACAGAGGGAGGACAAGACAAACAATCTTACTAGGCCTTGTGCCATTCAGATTGTGCAAGTGCAAGAATGAGAAGTGCAAGGGGAAAGGAAGAGGGGAAGTGCAAGGGAGAGGGTAGACGAAAACAGGGCAGCAATGCTCTGAGTAAGTGCAGCCAGGGCAGCGCGGCTCTGGTTTGTGCAAGGAGAACAATGGACTGTAGGGCAACTGTTACAGCCCCTAATTGCTTGGTAGGCCCGGAGGCAGTGCAAGGGTGAATGATAAAGAAAGAACAGGTACCCAGTGAGACTCTGAGGGTAGCCAAGCAACCAGTCGGTTCAGCAGAAAGGCAGGTCAGGTAGGTAGGCAGGGGAGGAAGAGAGATAAAGCAGAAGAGAAGAGGAACATTTTGTGTTGCTTCCGGAACTTCAGGTTGTCCGGCTCAAGTTTGAAAGGGGCAGGGAGGCCATTTCAGAGGGAGGCATCTGCAGAGGAGAGAGATCTACCCCCCACTCTCTGCCTGGAGAAGCGTCTAACCCTTAGAGAGTTGGAGGTAGATGAGCGAAGGGCTCGAGAAGGAATGTATTTTGGAAGAGAGCATTGGATCTATTGTGGGCTCCAGCCCGAGAAAGCCTTGTGGACAATACAAAGGGTCTTGAACTTTATCCTTGCAGCCACCGGGAGCCAGTGGAGAGATTTCAGGGCTGGAGAGATATGGTCCAGGGATTGAAGCCAAGGATAAGTCTTGCAGTCCTGTTCTGAGTAGTTGCCGAGGGCAGAGAGTAGAGGATGGTAGATTGAGAAAGAGGCTGTTGCAGTAGTCCAGCCTAAAGATTACCAGGGTTCTGGAGACAGTGTGCTTCTGGGGGAAAGTGAGAAAGGGAAGAGTTCCTTTGAGGAAGTGCAGCTGGAAGTGGGACTTCTTGGTGACATCCGAGATGTGAGGAGAGAAAGACAGAGGGGAGTCAAAGATTACACCAATGTTTTTGCCTCGCAGGAAGGCGAAGGAAGAGGGCCCAAGGCGGGTGTCCAGAGTGAGAGAAGGAAAGCAGGGTCAGGGGTCCCAATGGGAAGAATCTCTGTCTTACTGACATTAAGACAGAGATCGTTGGAGCCACACCAATCCTGAATCGCAGAGAGACAGTCAGGATTGAGGGAGAGAGGAGAGGAGGCTGAGGTGAGCGTGAAGGAAAGCTGAGTGTCATCCGCATAACAATGAAAGTTAGAGGAGAAGGTAGAGATCAGCTTGGCCAAAGGAGCCAAGTAGAGGTGGAAAAACCTGGGTGAGAGGCTAGAGCCCTGGGGCATGCCACAGGTAGAGAGAGAGAGGTAGCAGAGAGAAAGGGACCATGTTGGACGTGGAAGGGGTGGTCCAAGAGGAAGAAGGTCAGCCACTCCAGGGCCTGATCCATGATGACCAGTCTCACGGAGTCGATTGATCAGGATTATCATTGCAAACATAAACAAGGGGCTCTCACACCTTCTAATTATTGCCCACCACTCTTCTTGTGTCTGATTGCGATATTGGCTTTTAGTTCAGCCAAGGATACACAGCTCAAAAATAAATGTTTCAGATATTCCCGTTCGGATTGATCATGACAAAATCGACAGACCCATTTTTAATGCCCCAGATTCGATCTAATTCTGAGAACATTTAGTGTAGGAAGCAGGTTTAAAAAAACCTTAAAAAGGTACTCCTAAAGTCTGAATTTTAATTGTTTTAGTTGATATGGTAGATTATTCAATGCCCTGACTTCTCCTTTCAGATTTACAAATACATTATATGAGGCACACTGTGACAAGGTAGATATTCAATCTGCAGCCCAACACCTTGTTTTCCCTTTTCCTACATCATGTAACAACATGTTTACATCTATATCCCACTCCTTCATAATATCCAAAGATTCCCTTCCTCAAGTTGTTAATAACTCACCCTTCCCAGAAAGCAGCATACCTTTCAGTAAAACAAACAGAGACATATCCTGTGCAATCAAGCATTTTCCAAAAAACAGAAATCTTCTCCATAAAACCAGCCCCTGGAGGAATACTAGGCCCAATTCATAGTGTACATTGTTTAGAGAGAAGCCTCTCGGTACCCCCAACACTTTTCTTTCCAAAATATTGCCTCAAGTAAAGGCTACAACTTGGTTGGAGTGCAACTCATCACCTCTGCACCATGGATCAGTATAGGACCCACATTCACTTTATAATACTTTAAAGAAAAATACATGCAAATACCAGGATGGAGCCCAGATTACCCAGAGAAGCAACAGACTTTAGTCAAAGCTTACCAAGGGTGTGGAGTCCTAAAGCAAGCCCTTTTTACTATGGAGAAAGCATCCTGGACTTCTACTTTACTTTGAACTGTTTATTGAGTCAAAACTCAACACATATTTAGTTATCCTTGTCCTCTCAGTTTGTCTAGACACTTGGTTGAGTTTATTCTACTCTGGTTTATTATTTAGCCCAACCCCGCAACATTTCCCTAATATACACCTTAAACTTGAGTTCAAGAGCTTGGGTGTCATTACAAGTGTGGTGTTCCAGATATAAGGGTGCCAGTAGGAAGGTACCGGTACCCTTTCCGGACCGCCACATTAAAAGTCTGCCTGCAGGGCCCTTTGTGCCCGGCAGGTCTTACCTGCCAGGGGCAATGGTCCCGGTTGGCAGACTTGTCACAGGAGCACTAGTACCGCTAGCAGCGGTGCTGGTGCTTCCGTGTCCCCAATCTCATGGAGTCCCATGTGACTCCATGGGAATGGAGACTTACACTTTCCCCCACCTGATATCAAGGGGTATCAAGGGGATATCAAGGGAATATCAAGTGATGGAAACAGTGTTACGAGTTCAGCGGTAAACTGCTGGTATACCCACTCACCGGTTCCCGCCGAAATCGGAAGGAGGCCTGATCCCATATCTGGACATAACACATTCCTTTTAGGCATACCAGAAAATAAACTCTCTGCATAAAGCAGTGCATGATGAATTCTGGTATTAATCTTGGCACTGGAACACTGAGAATCATCCACTGACCACCTCATTACAACTTTTCCAGACCGGAAACAAAAGTGCCAGTAAGCTCACCGGCACCATTGTTTCCAGACTGGCAAAGTACAAGTCTGCCTGCCGGAGCCGCTGTGCTGGGGGGTCTGACCATGCCTGGCACAATGGTCACGGTAAGCAGACTTTCACGGAAGCACCAGCACTGTTATTAACGATGCCGGTACTTCCGTGTTCCCCTTTCCCATACAGTCCTATGTGACTCTATGGGAATGGAGAACAACATTTTATCAGTGCCTGAATTCCCAGACCGCCGGGGTTGTAATCCCCTGGTGTTTCCAGCAAGCCAGGTGCCGGTAAACTGTACATGTATGGCGGCAACCTGACGGTTTTACCGGCATGGTTACCGCCAGACTTGTAATGAGGGCCAATGTCACCTTCCCAGCATTGATCATGTTTCACAGAGCCCCTACAGAGATGTCAAGCTTCCCCTGGGGATAGGATTCTGTAAATACACTTGCAGTTGCCCCCCACCCCTCCTCTTCAGAGATTCAAACTTGGTAGCAGTGACCTCCACCAGCAGGCATGTTTGAAAAACGTTTAAAAATCTCCTCCTGGGGACCCAACATGAGCTTGCCTTTCATAAGGCCCTGAAAACCTACCGTTTGCCATGCATGATAGTAATGGCTGAGAACAAGCTATGAGTCAACTCTCACTAGGACCAGCTGCAATGTGGTGTCAAAATCACATGCTAGGTATATCCAGTCGATCTGTCAAATATTTTACTTTTAAAACATAATAGCCATATGGCAATTGCATGATCGTTAACTCACTAATGATAAATGATGTGGTCTGAAAGTCATGATCTCTTATCCCTTGACTGATCGCTTAATTCGCTCTTGATAAATGATGTTGACCTCAGGTCTGTCTTTAATGTTCATGTCTGTGGGTGAAATGTTTGCTGCTTCAGCATTCTGGCGATGAAATTTCTTCAGATAGGTCTCAAATGTGTTATTTTTCTCCCAGACACATTTTGCAGTTATGATAAAACTAAACATTCTGTTATGAAGTACTTAGAAATACTATCTAACATTGTCAGTGAGAATTGTAATCCATGCATAACATCAAATTGAATTAGAATAAATGTCACTTTCCTGTGGTTTCTATGAACAAGAACTAGGACACATATTTACTGTGGTCATTAAAACTTTAATTGAACATAAATGCAGGACATGCAAACTATCAAATGTAGCTTAAAATGCATATAGATGAATGGAAGTGAGGGAAAAGCTCGCAATAGTGGTGTTGTGCAAGCCATTTATAAACAGAGTCTGGCTGGCGCCTGGCTTACAAATAGTGGTAAGTGTTTTCATAGATAAAGCTATGATAAGGCACGCTTTGGCAATTCCAACAGTTTTGGCTTTTTTGTGCAGACTTGGGAAATGCATTTGCCAGGCACTGCCGTAGTGACATTAACTGGCCATCAATAGCAGCAGCTGCAAAATAGTGCAAGTACCTGGGTAAATAATAGCAGTGTCTGGCAAAGGCCTAATACTTATGCATAGGCCAAAACTGCTGGACTTGCCAATGCTTGTTTTTAACAGCACTTCAGGAAAATACATGCATTGTGCTTATAAATCTAAGATAGGGTGTCCAGACATCCCGGTTTTCCTGGGACAGTTCCGGGATTTGCAAGGGTGGGAGCTACGGTCCCGGCTGTTGCCCAATTTCGAAATCCCAAAATCGGGTCCCCGCGTGACTCTTCCTGCGCGAATGGAGACGTTAAATGTTTTTCACACCCCCATTTCCTCCCCTTCCCCTACCGGGCACTCTCCCAAATGAGAGGAGTGTGCCTGGGAGCACACCCCCTCCCAGCCCCCTGCCCCCCGCAAAAGGCCAGCAACATAGAAGTAGGACTGCTGTTTTATTTGTATTTGCAGTAGTCCTACTTTTATGTCTTTGGCCTGTCCGTTTTTTTTATCTGGTCACCCTAATCTAAGGGCTGAAGGCAGACGTGCTTAAGACTTTACTTTACTTTATATTATTTGTATAGCACGGCCATAGACCCGAAGGCGTGAGGGCACTACAAGACAAAAACATTACAATAAACATATAAAAAAGCCGAAAGCAAGAGGTCAGACTAAAATGAATAAAATGTCACTAATAAGGTTAAAAACAGATTAATTAAAAAGATAGGTCTTCAGCTTTTTTAAAAAAATCTCAAGCAGTGCTTCTCAACTCGAAAGGAAGAACATTCCAGACCATGGGCCCAATAGCAAAGAAAGCTGAGTTGGCCACCTTTACAGTGTGACATTTTGGAACAAATAGAATGTGCTTATTATTGGATCTCCTGGTTCTTACGTTAGTTCTTATAGTGAGAAGCTGTTGTAAGTAATCCGTCATTTTACCCTGTAGGGATTTTTGTATAATCGTCAAGGCATGGAGCAGGATTCTAGACTCCACTGGAAGCCAGTGTAGAGCCTGTCTGGCGGGTGTAATATGGTCTCTACGCTTGAGTTTCATGACGAGTCTAACAGCGCCATTTTGGCATACTTGGAGTTTGTTGCAATTGGATTTGTCCAATGCTAATAACAGACTTGAGCAATAATCGATTTTGGATCCTATTATAGCTTTAGCAATACTCTCTGCATTTTCTTGTGAAATAAAAGGTTTTAAGTGTGCTAACAATTGTTTGTAATAGGCACAAGATGAGAACTGCTCACATGTTGCTTCATAGATAATCTCTGCTCAAACGTAACACCAAGTGTTTTCACTTTTTTTAGCGGGATGATAGTTTTATCTCCTAACTGTAAGCCATCATAACTAGGACCACGTTTGTTCAGTATATGTGAAGACACAATAACGAGAAGTTCAGTTTTGGATTTGTTTAGTGCTAACTTGTTGATAACCATCCAGGTTTCAATAATAGTGAAGACTTTTTGAATGGCCAGTTCATCCAAGTCATGTGAGCCAGATAACAGGGTGACACATTGGGCCTCATTACAACTCAGGCGTTAAGGGTTAACGCCGTCGTTAACCCTTAACGCCTGATTCCGATTTTAACGGCTGCTTTTAGCAGCCGTTAAAATCCATGGCGCTAACCCGCCATGATGCTAATTACGCCACCGTAATTTACGGTGGCGTAATTAGCGCCTTCCCCACTCCCATTATGCCCTATGGGGCAAAAATGGGAATGGGGAAGGGAAAATGGGAAATGGGGATTTACCGCCCCACTCACCTTAGAATGGGGGGGTAAATCCGCCATCCACCATGGTGTAAACATAGTTTACACCATGGTGGTAAAGTTGGCGTAATTACTGCCTGGGTCGTAATGACCCCCATTGCGTGTCATCCTGGTAGTAGGTGAATATTACATTCTCGTAATCTAGCATAGCAAACAATGGGGCAGTAAAAATGTTATAGAAACACAGAGAAGTACAAGCCCCTACCCCACAAGAAATCGTGATAGGCTCAGACTCCGCCATACCACAGAACACCCTGCTTTCTCGATTATTGAGAAATGATGAGACCCAGTTAGTTGCAAGAGGGGAAAAATGGGCGACCTCATACAACCTGGTGACATGATTGAATAATCCACCAGATCGAAGGCCGCGGAGAGATCAAGTAGCATGAGTAGAGATGCCTCATTGCGATCCATATGGTTTAGTAGCTGACACTTAAGTTCTAATAGGGCAGTCTCTGTACCAAAGCCAACACAAAACCCGGACTGATGATCATTTAGTATGGGATACTTTTTTAGATGATCTGATATCTGTATATAGGCCACACTATCAACGATCTTAAGTAGAAAGGCAGTATTGATAATAGGCCTGTAGTTATTGGGGTGATCCATTGATAGGCCTGGCTTCTTTAGTATGGGCATAACCCAGGCTTTCTTGAGATCTTGGGGTACAGAGCCTGATGATAAAGAAGCATTAATGAATTTACAGATTGATGTAATTATAGTAGGAGAACAAGTTTTAATCATCATGGTGGTGTAAATATCATCTTTACATTTTGTGGCTTTCAGTTGTATAAAAATAGCTTCTAATTCTTATTCCGCAATAGGTAAAAAATCAAAAACTGAATAACAGGGGATCTTTCACGAGTCCACTCAGCTGACTGTGCTCATTGCATTCTAATTTGTTGCTTTTTTTCATGATGTTTTCTTGAATAGTGTGTAATCTGTCATGCATGGCTTGTTGAATTACATTACACCAAATGGCGTTGTCTTTGATGGTTTTCTCTGCGACACTATGGTTAGTACTTTCTTGTTCTTTCAAAATACAAAAGAGTTCTTTAGTGTTATGTTGGGCACTTTCAATTCTTTTATTAAAGACATTTTGTTTAGCCTGTATAAAAGCCATTTTATAGGAAGTAGCTGCAGATTTATATTTGCTAAGGTGCATAGGTGTGCCATTGGCCTTCCACGCATGGTAGGTTTTTAAAGTTAGCGATTTTAGAAGTTGTAATTCCGGTGTGAAGACATTTTCATCACACCAGTAGCGTGTTTACAGCTCTAATGAAGTCATTAGTTCTCAGAAGACTGCTTTGAAAAAACACTGGCAGGCACTTTGAGTGCAAAGTGTGATAGTAAGGCTTGATAAAGGTAGCGCAAAGATATCCGAGGAGGATGTGTCTTGGGCAGTGATGTGAATCCATAAGCCCTTTAAGCGAAGTAGTGCCATTTGGGATGGATGGGATGCAGTCTTTACTCTGACACCAATAATCAGACCCACTCAGGAAGTTGGCAAATCTTTAGCTGTTTTATTAACAGGTATCAAAAATAGGGAGTACAATGGGCATCAACGGACGCCGCACACGTATTCTCAATGTTTCACATGAAAAAACACATATTTATAACAGAGATTTGTCATATGTGAATTTCATACTACGTAGCAAAATAAGAAAACCTACTTGGGGTTGTGATAGGCTTAAGGGGAACATCTAAGTATACTTTCTATGGGGGACGGGACTGTGATTGGATCTCTAAGGTCAGGTGGAAAACTATGCCCTCCCCTAGTGCAAGGCATCATCGCTGTCATAAAATACATGACGTTTCATTGGCTTTCAAACTATAGGGCGCTTCACTACGTGGCCCTCTATGATTGGTTGGCACGCTTGTACCCTCCTGGAATATTCCACTCACCAGCAGCATGCAAGCTGGTACCCCAGGTGCTGGAGGGTTGGACTTGACCATGCCTTCCCACCCAATTAGTCCAACATCCATCATCACTCCTACTGTGTGCCATTCAAATTAGTCTTTGAACTCAGCTTTGCAAGTATCACTGCGCCTGAGAATAGAAGGGAGTGTGAGCATGGTCTTAACTTCTGGTCTCGATATAGCTTGCCCAAAATCTGTTTTCATCTTGATCATGTGACAGGAGACTGTGTTTTGAGTTCCTTCTTTGCATTTAACACTATTAAATGAATAAAATCTGGCACATCTAGTGTTTTTCCATTACATCTGAACAGAAGCTCTTCTCACTTCTCACGTTCATTGTATCTTCTCAAATAGATAACCAGTGTCTTGACTGCCCCAACTATTGACACTGGGCCAGACAACCTCTCTCTAATCTTCCTTTTACTGCACCACACTTTCAGCCCTTCTATTAATGGGGTCCTAGTTTGCTTAAATGCGTTGTGGGACATCCAGATTCCTATACACACTTATATATATATATATTGGCAGCATCTCCTGCAGTCTATTCACTACGTATAGGCAGCCTTATGATTACTTAGTCTACTTGCGTTTCAGCATCTATACAATTATAAAAACAACTTTGCATTTTCTTCGGTGCTTTCCTACACGTGCAATCTTCATTTTCCTCATAAAATTTTGCTCAATTCTTTACTTCGCCATCAGATTCTTTACGGTCTATATACTCCCTTCATTAGCATCTCTTCTGGGTACATCATTTTTGCTTCATGTGACATCACCAATCTTCTCTTTCATTCGTTTTCACACTTCTTCCGGAACCTCCTTTAAAAGACTGCCATTTCTCAGCGGGTAGATCATAGAGGGTTTTCACAATGGATACCTTGTTTTGAGGACTCTTTGCAGTATAGTGACCATCATTGGCATCGTGCATGTCGCAATTTCCAGTTTCCAACATATAGGCAAAATGGAGGCGGGACATTCGGTAGAGGCACTTGGCTCCTCCTCTACAGAGGGGCAGGAAGTAGGTGGAAATGGCCATACCAATTAGCACCTCATGGTCATGGGCAGCCAGTGAATGGGTGAATAACCAAACAACACCTACACTCTTTGTGTCTCTCTCCATATTCCATTTCTCCCAAGCTGCACTTGAAGGTGTTTTGCCAAAAGTAAAAAATAAACTTTCTTTTATTTTTTTTATTTTGTATTGTGTACTTGGTTTATTAAAAACTTTAACACAAATAAACACATTAATACAATACAAAATAAACATCAAAACAGTAGCAAATTTAAATACCACATAATTATACACCATACATTTCATATTAAATAAAACATCACTGGGCATTACGTATCTAAAACACTCATAACATTATTCAGTTCAGTCTGTACTTGCAGAACAAAGATGTCACTTATCCATGTGTACTTCAATTCTCAAAAGGGGCTTATACCTGCCTTTGGATGGTTGTGGAATTCTGGCAGATAAGCTGTGTTGCTTTCAAAATGTGGGACCCTGTATTCAATAAAAGTCAAATCATTAGAAAAACAAAATGTGTCTCTTTCATGTCTCTTGTTAAAAATTGAGGCACTGATTCACAAAGATTTTCACTGGAGCAAATCCGAACATTCCAGAGAATATCTCAGATATGTACCTGCTTCTGTGGTTCTACCTTGTTTGTTCGCTGCGATTTGCTCGAGGCAGATTGGTTCGAATTCTTTTTTTCCCTGCAATTTATAGTCCTTTTACTATAAATATAACTATTATAATTGGTTATTTATAACGTGCTTAATACCCAGAGGTTTCTAAGCGCGGACCTGGGGATTGAAACTGTGTAGGTCCTCAGCGAGCGTGTTGCCCCTGAGATATCCTCCCAAGGATCTGTACGTTCTTGCAATTAAAATGCAGGGGGGTAGACCCCCACAACCACTCACATCCCCCCACCCTAATTAAATCCCTATCTGTACGAGGAAATGTGTTACAAAAATTACGAACACATCTGCCTCGAGCCAATTGCCATCGATGAAATGTGCATGAACGCTACTTTGCACCTGTTTCACAATGTCAAAAACTGGAGCAAATCTGGAGATGCCCCTAAATCTTTGTGAATCACATTTGCACGTGAGTATCTCAAAGATGAAAGCATCTCCAGGTGTAGCTCAGTGAATCGGGTATAAAGTAAGAGGAGTACCCCCGAGATGCCCCTCGTGTGCCTCAGTGTAAATCATTGTGCAACAAGCCCTGAGCACAGTGGCGGCCCGTGACATCTTTCTGGAAATGTTGGGGTGGCACAGCAAAACAAACACACATAACTGAATGAACGGGTGGGACGCGCAGCATTTTTATAAGGGTGCCCTTGACATGTTGGCCAGCCCTTGGTGCCTCCCCGGCCTGAGCATCTGTAAGTATTGCATCTTCGCGGGGTCTCAATGAACATTAATTCGCAGCAGAGCCTTGTCACTGACGCACAGCATGCATGGCTGCAAAGCTTCACATACGCCTGCAACTCTGTGGGCCGCGTGGAATGGTTTTGTTCTGTCAGATGAGAGTTCACAAAGATAATCGACCAGGTGGATCCATTTAAATGAAGAATGTAATTAGGGCAACCCTGCTTTGATGACAGAATCTGAAGCATGTCATTGTGATGTGAGTGAATGGGTTCAGCAGGATGTGGGTGTAATCCTCCCGGTGCCATCGTTTAAATGAGGTGGTGAGAATAGCAATGCAGCACTAGAGGGAGAATTTCAGCCACACATGCTATATATTTTTGAGGTAGCTGATTCATCATGACAGAAATAATATTCAGGGCATTTGAGAGAAGTTATGAACATGGGCGAATGTTCAGTAAACCACTCTTTAGTCAATTTAATAAAAATAAGAGGAAAGACCCAGGGGTTTTCTCCGGGACTTTAATATTAGCAGCAACGCTGTCCGTTTTGCATAACAGTTACACGTAACATTTACACCCCCCATACTTTATACATCATAATGCAAATACATCCATTATAAGGAGAACATTTTGTATGCTGGTTGATCAAAGTACGTGCAAGCTTCTTTTGCACTCAGTCATGAAGTGCTGGGACTGTGGTGTGGGACACACGTGACCAGCTGGAGACATTCCAGCTAAGTCAGCAACCCTCCCATCTGATGCATGTCATATTTAGCCTTTACATGAAATAAGTGAATATTTCACACCCTTATGTGATGGCCACTCTCCGTTCCACCTTATGCACCTTCAAATACGTCTTATGGTATTTAGTATAGTCCCAAATGAACAATGCAATGTTGCCTGCCATAGTGCAAAATGTGACTCCTTGTGCTGATCTCAGCTATAAGATCAGCTATCAGTGCCACCTAAAACCATGCACCAATGCATAAAGATGTTGTATGCCACCTGTGACAGTCCCTTGCCTGACCCTTAAGGTGGATTGAGGGGTGGCCAGGTCAGTGGTTGCCCCCACCCACCATTTGATGCTGGACCTGGGGGTCATATGAGGAGGATTCTGCTCACCACCCCACTACTACACGTTGGGCTCAAGGGTGAGCCACCCCTCTTTGATATTCCACTCCACAGTTTAGATTGAACCATAATGTCAGGAATCCCTGTGTCCGTCCTGGAAAAGGGACAGCAGGCCCTTTAATGAAGGGAAACCTGAATCCGGTCAATCTACCAGCTTGAGGACCAAAGATGTATTCAAGTTGGCCCTACAAGAGAGGATACCCTGTTCCAGTGGCATCAAGAGAGATAAACCCCCACAAAAAAAGATTTCAGCCCAGTAGCATAGTGAGGGATGAGGAAAGGCTGCATGCACAAGCAGCAGTATCTATGGGCTCCATATTGGTGACATGGCCTCCATTCTGAGATGCAAGATGGCAAACTGGGCCTCCTTACAAGGTTGCCAGTCTGGAAACAACGATGCTGGTAAACTTGCTGGTACCGTTGTTTCCAGAGCGGCAAGCTAAGAGTTCTGCGAGCGGGTGCCTTTCCACCCGGCAGGTCTGACCTGGCGGGCGGAAAGGCATCCACTCGCAGATCTTGACGCATGCACCGGCACCATTCATGAATGGTGGCGGTGCATCCGTCTTCCTCATTGCCATTGAGTCCAATGGGACAAGAATGGGAAGGGGGAGTAATATTTTCCACCGCCTGGCAATGGGCAATTACCGGGACTGCCAGGGCCGTAATGCCCCGGTAAGTTCCCATTGCTGAGCGCCGGAAATAAAATGACTCCGGCGGCAGCCGTGCCGTTTTTACCGGCATGGCTACTGCCAGACTCATAATGAGGCCCACTGTCTTTTTAAAAGCGCAGTCCTCAGGCTGTGGAGTACATTGTTGAGCAATTTAAAATATATGAAATAATGAAACAATTGCCAATTGATCAATATCTGTTGAGGCACCAAATGTCATACAAGGTCTTAGATTAGATTAGGCCAATGCGAGGGCAGGAGGGATGCACCTGTATAAGCATTGAGGGGGAAAACCGTGGTGTGGGAGTTTGAAGGCAGAGCATCGGCATGGTGGTTAAGAGTGAGCACGGTTGGGGGAATTTGAAAATCGGTGACAAGTTTGCTAGAGGAGGTAGAGTTGGGGAAATTATGAGGAGATGAAAGGAGAAGAGCGAAAAGAGGAGAAGGAGATGGACAACTGGAGGGAGGCGGAGGAGAACAGGAAGGAGGTGAACATAGGGAGGTTGGTAGAAGGAAGGAATAGGAAGTTGAAGGTGGTGACATCAGAAGGGGGAAGAGGATGAAGAACTGGAGGTAGAAGGAGGATATCAACAGGAGGGGGAGAAGATTGGAGTACATCAGGAAAAGGTGGGAAGTGACGTTTAAATAAAGGAGGAAAGAGGTGGTGGTAGCCAGGTGGGTTAAGAGAAGGGACCCTGTCCCAATCTATAGGGGTGTGAGTGGAAGGATGGGGGTATATGCATGTGGAGAAGTAGCAAGGAGATGGATAGGAGAGACAGGGCATATTGTAGAACACAGAGATTGGGAATAGGAATAGGGCCAGCCAATAAACAGATACTTCTTACTTAATGTCAACTATCATCCCTGGGGTTAGTGCCAACCTCCTGCCTCCAACAGGTGTTCACACTCCAACCTTGCTGTCTGCGTATGATAGAAGAACTGGGAACAGCTCAACTAAGCACTATGGTGACAAAAGGAGGACTGGACACTGAAAGCCAAGCCAAGCACGCATGGGTACCCTTACAATACCTTGACTGGGAGCTTTCAAAGAAAACTATGTTAGAATATTCCCAAGCCTTCACTGTAGGACCTTTTGGGAAAAGACTTATGCAAAGAGACTGAGGGTTGATTTTGACCCAACAGTTTTGTTAACCCGAAAAAATCACTGATTACTGCATTGGCGGACCATTGGTCCTGCTCAGTCTTCATGGTACAGTGCAGTGATGGAAGCTAATCACACATAACTCGACCTCTCACCCTATTAATCATCTCTTCTTGAAGAGTGAAGCGCTTTGAAGCACTTCACTTGTGTATAAGTGCTTTACACATAAACAATTACAATTCCTCTGCCTTCCATACTCGTTGCAGAGGCACCGTGCTTTGACAAAGATGCCTGTCACTCCCACTGCTCTTTGTCTTTAGTTTACTTTCCACTGTAATAGGCCCGCATGTGTGACATTTTTGAGATTCTCGACACTAGGACCGGCTGCCAGATGGAACACTTTCTCTCTGGTCATTGTGTTCTTTAGGTACTACTGTCCATACCCGGTCTGCAAGCAAATCAATGGCCTTTGATGCTGAATCTAATGGCATTATGTATTGCTGATTTTTTTTTCATTCTCTCCTTTGGAGAAAACACAGTATGCACAGGGGTGCTTTCTGGTGATGAGTACTTGAGGGGTGACTTCAGGGTCTTTTCCAGTGGACAATAAGGCGCATGAATCAAGACCATAATGCAAATCGCCACCAAGGTATTTCCTTCTTGAGGTGTGTGTGTGTCTTCATAGACAGATCTTATATTTTCTAAGGGTATTTGTAGACACAGCCCCGGCTCACCAGCTGTGTCCTCTGTCTCCCCCTTCTCCGACTTAAGGCATGCCCAACGACTAATCACAATGGACATACAGACTGGCGCAGAGACAGCAAATTATAGTACTGTACTACTGTTAAAAGATGCATGCCCAAACGCTGGCTACCCTCTCCCTGTACAGCACTCCCCTGGTGTCGAGCTAGATCTGTGTTTTAAGCAAAATACTAAAACATATATTCATTCATTCATTCATCCATTCATTCATTGTTGGCATTTGTATAGCGCCTTTTACGATAATTATGGTCCAAACGTGCTGGTGGTTGAACGTTCTCGGAGGGACCAAAGTCCAAAGTATGGGAAAATTGGGAGGTGCTATTAGGCGTGTGTGCATTTGCCCATTAAAGTCATGAGATGGTAGCTAAGACCCTGCTAGTCACCCATGTCTGAATGTCATGTGGATGGGTGGACGGAGGTATACTAGGAGCTAAGCAGGAGGGGGTGTCTAAGGGGATAGAAATGTTATGTGAGTAGCTTCAGTTCAAATCATTTGTCATAAAAGGTAGTTTAATTCTTATCGCAGCGCTGTTGTGCAACAGTGTTTGAGTTATATGTGAGAGCAGATGCATGTGGAAATGAGGCTTTGCCTTTGGCTATGTTTTGAAGGTGCGGATGCGAAAGGAAATAAATGGGTTAGCTATACATTCAACATTGTCTACTCCCTGGATTCCATCTAGGTACAAAGAGCAGTGCTTAATTTCATATACAATCTAAGTGCAATGAATACCCACCCTCCGTGTGGATCTTAGAATGATACATTGCCCATTCCCATGTCCATCAAGTGCAACAAATTCCCACCTTAAGTGTCTAGTTGCAGCGGCAATGCCCACCAACATATGAGTTAGAGTTACATACAGTGGCAACTCCAAATGATGATTCCGATACAACTGAATATCCTCCTCCAAATGGATCCAATGCTTGGCCTTACAGTGCATTTAAATGTGATACATTGCCCACCCTCATCGCCCGTTTGCCTGCAAAAACCTGGCTCACTCTCAGAATTCTTATCATGAGCAAGGTAAGGTACTGGACGCCCTCTTGCCTCCTCCGGACGGGGGTGCCTGGTGGCTCAGAGGGAAGTGTGTGGGGGCAGAGCTTCGAAGATAAATGAGCGACAAGGTAGCTGAATGGCAGACAGGTGGGAGGGAGTGGGCATGGGAAGGGGTCTGACTGCTGTTTGGTGCAGGTGTGTGTGGAGGATTCAGGGGAGGGGTCTGGATGCGGGGGGAATAGCCAGGTTTTGTCATCCTTCCTAAAGGCCAGGTGATCCTGCTTGAGATGGAGAGTGGGGGGAAGGAAGTTCCAGAAGCTGGGTCCAAGGACGAAGAAGCAGGCTTCTCCTAATCTGGAGAATTTGAAATGGGGGACTATCAGGAGGTATGCTGAACCTGATCTGAGGATTCGGGTAGGGTGGTAGCGTGTGAGTTTGTTTTGGAGGAATTCAGGGCCTTTCATATGGATGGCACAGTGGGTAGTGCACATGGCTTTGAAGGAGGCCCGACGGCTGATGGTCAGCAAGTGAAGAACCCTGAATGTGGGGGAGATGTGTTCTCTAGGGGAGAGTGTGAGCAGGAGCCTTGCTTCAGAGTTTTGGATCCATTGGAGCTTTCTAAGTTGAAATGCAGGTACACCTAGATAGAGAGAATTAGAGTAGTCTATGCGCGAGAGGATGAAGGTCATGATTGCAGAGACTCTATGGGGGTAGGAGAGATGCAGAAAAATCTGCTTGAGAATGCAGCGGTGGAAATTGCATGATCTGGAGAGGGCATTGATGTGGCAAGAGAGGGTCATGTCTGAGCTAAAGGTTCATCCTAGGTTTTTGACTGTGGGTGATGCAATGGGCAGAGGTCCCAAGGAAGGCAGCCAAGGGGCAGGTTGGGAGAAGAGGGATGTTTTGCCACAGATTAGGATTTCGGCGGTTTTAGGATTGAGGAGGAGGTGGTTGTTCGTTGTCCAGAGGACTATGTCTGAGAGGCAAGATGCAAGATCTGGGTGGGGTGAAGATGGGGATTTGGGAATCTTGGCATAGTTGTAACAGGTGAGATTGTGGGAGTGGATAAGTGCAGGGAGGGGTGAAAGGTGGAGTTTGAAGAGAGGCGATGAGGAGACTCCCTGGGGGGGACTCTGTGGGGGACTGGGCAGGGACAAAGGAGAATGGATAGAAGAACATGCTTTGGGAGTAGTCAGAGAGGAAAGAGGAGATCCCTCTAAGGGTGGTGTCCCTGATGCCTAGGTCGAAGAGTCTGTTCATGAGAATGAAGTAGTTGATTGTGTTGAAAACTGCTGAGAGGTCAAGGAGGAAGCCTGTTCTTTTCAGGTCGTCCCATATTGAGGATTCAGCTCCATGGAGGGGTCTGAAGCCTGACTGGAAAGGGCCAAGAAGGCCGTGAGATTCTGCAAATATGATGAGCTGGGAATAGGCTGTGCAATCTAGTAGTTTGGCTATGAAGCGATTGTTAGAAATAGGGTGGTAATTAGAGGAGAGGAGGGGGTCAGAAGAAGGTGTATTTAGTAGAGGTTTGATGTGAGAGGTTTTGTATGCTTCTAGGAAGATCCCAGGTGTCAGTGAGTGGTTGATTATAGATCCTGTGAGGCAATCCACACACGTGGAGGAGAGAATGTTTTTGAGGTGGGTCGCGGGGCAAGGGTCTACAGGGGGTCCTGAGGGGCAGCTATTAGAGAGAAGCCTTAAAAACTCAGGGTGGGAGGTTGAAGAGCAGGAGCTGAAGTGGGTGCATGTCGAGGTCAGGGATAGGGGGTGGAGCGGGGGGAGGGTGATAGTTTAGTGTTGATGGTGAGGTTCCTTTCAATGGCTATGTTGAAGTAGTGGTCAGACAGGGCATCACACAGAGCTTGGGAGACAGGGACAGAGAGGTTGAACAGAGGGTAGTCTTGAACTCAGTGATAATTTTGTGGAGTTTTTTGCATGGGTTGATGGCATTGGTGATGCGGGAGCTGTAGAACAAATGTTTGGCTTTTCTGATTTCTAATCTGTAGACGCTCGTCTGTCTAGCAAGAGTGGCTTTGTTTTGGGGTGAAGGGTTGTTCCACCAATGGCGTTCCAGGTGATGGTTGTGGTATTTGAGGGATTTGAGGGATGCGCTGAACCACCTGCAGGAAGGGTGGGAAGGGCCTGTGTGGTGGAAGAGGGTCTGGTGGGGGGCTAGGGAGGATAGGGAATCAGAGAGCCATTAGTTGGAAATGGGCAGGGGAAGGGGTTCCTCCTTGGAGAGAGAGAGTGGGAAGAGAGGAGAGTAGGGAGGAGGATACATTTAGGCAGATGGTTACCTTTTTCCAGAGGACATGATGCTGGAGGAAGAGGCGGTTGGGGGAGGTGGGAATGGGGGGTGACAGACCAAGCAGAGAAGAAAATAGCTGAGTGATCAATCCAGATGAGGGGAGGGAAGGGTAGATGAGATCAGATTGGAAGAGCTGAACATTACATCAAGGGTGTGACCAGCAATGTGTGTGGGGCCTGATATGAGTTGGGTCATATTAATGGCTTCCAATTTGCCAATGAGGTGACCGGTCATTGGGTTGGAGGGGTTGTCGACCCAGATGTTCAGATCACCTAGAATGGTAAGCGTGGGATGAGAGATCATGATGGCTGCTGCAGAGTCACTCAGAGAGTCTGCAAAAGATCTGTTATGGCCTGGGGGTCTGAACAGAAGGAGGAAGCTGAAGGAGAATGTGGAAGACAGTTGGAATTTGACTAGCAGGGATTCACAATCGTCACTGCATGGTTGTTTCTCAACGTGTATGGGTGTGAGGTGAGGTTTGCGGAGGATGTCCATTTCCCCGGCTTTGCTGGCTCTGTTGTGCATGATTAGGGAGCAGCCTGGGGGAAAGATCTCATGTGCAGTGTGAAGGAAGTCATCATAGAACCAGGTTTAGGTGATGAAGAGGTCTGGGTTTTTGTCAGGGAGAAGGTAGAAAATCATATGTTTGTTTTTGGTGACACATCTGGTGTTGATGAGTATGCAAGAGCGAGGGTTTGGAGGGCAGTGTCTGAGGATGGGGGAGTGGGATTGTGGATGGAGATGCTGCGGGTGGGAAAATGGGGACTGTGGGTAAGAAGGGAGAGTGTTCGACGTAGGGGAGGAGGGAAGAGCAAGGAGGCGTGCAGCTTGGGGGAGTGAAAGGGAGTGGGGTTAGTGGAGTTACCAGGGCAGGGCAAGAGAGGAAGGACAGGGTTAGGGGTGGGGGATAGAGGTATAGTAGAGTGGGATAAGGATGAGGGCACAGGGAGTGCAGTGGGGGGTCTGCAAGTAGAGCGGTGTCTGTGCCTAGGCCAATGGGATGGTGCCAGTGGTGTGTGGGTGAGTGTCTGCTGAAGTCTTGGCCAAGGCTGTGCGGACTGTGCTTAGGGATGTGGAAGTTGAGTGTCAGGCAGCAGGGGTGTGGGCAAGGAGATAGAGGGGGAGGACAGAGGGGGGTAGAAGGTAAGTGGAGTAGTGGAGTCACCAGGGGAAGAGATGATGGATGGGGTTATGGAAGGGGTGGGGTAGGGGTGTAGGGTAGTGGGAAAGGAAGATGTTGTGTAGGGAGAGGCTGGAGTGCAGTGCGGGGGGTCTGTGAGTAGAGGGGCTTCTGTGCCTAGTCTGATGTGAGGGTTCCAGTTATGTGTGGGTGAGGGTGGGAGGTTCTGCTGAATGGGGAGTCTTGGCTGAGGCTTTCTCGTATGTGAACATTGAGTATCAGGTGGGGGGGCTGCGATCATGGGGGTAGAGGGGTGAGGGGTTGGTATGGGATAGTGCTGAAGGATGGAGGATCGGGAAGGGGATCAGAGGGGAGTGATGAGAGAGTTGCGGGCACTTAAGCGGGAGTTGAGAAGGTCAGTGTGGAGGGCGGTATCTGAGGTGTGCTTCTGGGGGGTATAAGAGATGCATGGTATCACAAGTATGACACTGACACAAGAGTTACACTGTTAAAAAACTTTATTCAATTTGTGAGGTTGGAAAAAAACTCCTACTTTCCCCTAAAGCTATGATGGGAGTAGCCTCTACCATCAAATAATAAAGAAAATACAGTCCTAGTCAGTCTATGCCAAATAAAAATGGCCTATACTAACAAAACCTAATGCCTGCCCTATCTTTTATACAGAAAGTGTGTGAAGGGGAATGTGTATGCAAAGGAAAGTCAGTGTTATAACATAAAGGATCAATGTGACTGAGTCAGCTCTCCTCCTCGCGTTGGACAGCACGAAGTAAGGCGGCCTCTGTAAACAGGATGACACACTCTGGCTCAGGTCATAAACAAAAGGCAGTTCAAAACGTGGGTCGAGGCTGCTTGGCCTTCCACATTAAATGAAAGTCACTTATTCCAGTTCTTTCACAGTTCAACAAAAGTTCACGTAGGTCTCCCTCTGTGGGGCTTGGACCTCTCAAAGCATCAAACGTAGGCTTCCCTCAGTCAGGCTCAGACCTTTCAACCAAAAAAGTACCTGATTCAACCCAGATGTACCTCAGCTGGGCTCAGACCTCGTAATCACAACACATGTAGGCGTTCCCTTCCCCAAACTTCATTCATATTCTTTAGGGGCTCCCTTCCCCTAACTTGTTTCATGTTTCTGGTCTACCTCAGCTGGGCTCGGACCTTTCATTGATGTTGAAGATTTTCAAATGTGCGAGCTTTTTCCATAGACCTCTGCAGGAATACTTCGACTTTTACTTTAGCTCTTCCTTAATGTCATTTGCCGCAATGTCTCTCGGTATTGGTAGTCTTATAGCACAATAAAAAAAGTTAAAGAAATCGTCCTCTTCAAGCAATCACCTTTTAACTTCCCCTTTCATAGGGGTTAATCTTGACCATTGCACATTTCAGAGTTCCTTCACGTTGCCTCTTTACAGCAAGACAATAAACATTTTGCGGAGACTTTCGAGCGGGCTACTTCCTTTCACTGGACCACTCTGTTACTCTGTATCACTGGCTTCACAGGTATCAGCAACATAAAAGTTCATTACTGCTTTTCTCTCTTTCGCGTTTCATCAGCACCTGCGCAACTTTCAATTGTGCGATACACTGTTGTGGCTTCAATCTTTCCTTGACACAAACCAGCCTTTCATGTCTTTAACTAACTCACCCTTTGTGTGTATTCCTTCCTTGGTTCAGCGGCTTTTGATTCACGAGTCAAGGTTGATACCACAGGATTGGACTTGCCTCCCCAACTGTGTCGTTCACCCAGGAGAGTCGCTGGCATCCTTGAAACACAATGCATGTTTCTTCTTGTCTGCGATTTGGGTTTCTCTGTGTCTCCTTCACGGTTTCCCATAGGCAATTACCTCCTGCAGGAAACTTCGGGGTTCCTCTATCCTCTATCCCTTGCTCTGGTACCTCGATCAGTCGTCCTGCTCCAGTGGGTTCGCCTTCGCCCCGGAAGATCTGTTTCTTCTTGTGTCTCTACGTTCCACTTTTCATCCGTGTGCGGGGAGCTAATGGGTATCAGATTAATGTGATTACCGTTAAGTGCCTGAATTTGCCTGACCTGGTTAGTAGGACATGTCCAATGAGATATGTATGTGTTAGCCTCTTTACTCTCAGTCGCCATCTTCCTCGGCCCAGTGTTTGTGTAGAAAGTGGGAAGTTGGGACTTTGGAGAATCCAACAAACTAGGATGGGGTACGGAAAAGGGGGGAATATGGAGTCTCACCATTGGTTGTCTCACCCCCACTTCCCCAAGACCCACCTCCCAGGTGATCCTCCCACACTGATCTACCCTCAGGGTCTGGATCCAAAGGCGATGGCCGTGCCCTGGCCACCTGAGAGAGAGATCCCAGGGGCTGGTGAGTGAGACACCTTTTCGTTTCTCACAGGGTGGAGAGGAGGTGAGGTGGAGGGGATGTCTTCTGGAGTTGTCCGGCATGGTGGATTGTGTTTGGAGTGGAGGGGCAGGTGGGAGATTGACTGCTGTTATCTGGGATGGAGTGGCGGTGTGTGAAACAGAGTCGGTATGAAAGTTTCCAGGGGCCTATGGACAATGACTGACAATCAAAATATGAACATTGCTCGCACAGGACCTAAAGAGCAGAAGCAGAGAAGATGGCAACAGTTTCAAAATATCCCCTAGATTCAGGAAAGTGCAAAGGCCTGATACACAAAAGCAGTCAAGTTAGCAACATTTTTGAAAAACACCTAGATTTGCACGTCCAAAGAACACTGAGATTCAGAAGGTGCACAGGGCCTAAAATGCAGGAGCAATCACAATATGAACAATGCTTGAAAAGGCACCTAGATTCAAAAGAGATTCAAAAGGTGCACAGGGCGTAAAGGCAGAAAACAATAACAATATGAATGTCACTTGAGAGAACATCTAGATTCAAAAGGTGCACATGGCCAGCAATGCAGAAACAATCAAAATATGAATAGAGCTTGAAGGAGAACCTATATTCAAAAGGTGTACAAGGCCTAAAATGCAGAGAGCAATAACAATGTGAATATCGCTTGAAAGAGCACCTAGATTCAGAAATGCCATGGGTCTAAAAATGCAGGATCAATCAACATACGAACACTGCTTTCAAAAGCACATGAATTCAAAAGTGCAGTGCACCATGCCTGTAATGTAGAAAACAATCAAATTATGGGCAGCGGTTTGGTGAGTGGATGCTCTTAGGGTGCTGCCTGGACGCTAGTGGAAGTGGTTGCTGGAATGTTCAGCTCCTAGGGGTGTGGTAGCTAGAGGTGGTGAAAGATGTTCTCACTGTGGAGAAAGTTGTGAAGTGTGAAGAGTGTGAGCCGGGGACGGAGGTGGGAGGAGGAGGTAGTGGGTTCTGGGTGAAGTACAGAAATCTGGGTGAGGTGAGGTTGGAGACAGAAGAGGGAATACTTGGAAGGCTGGCTTCGAGAGGGTGGGAGGATTTACCATGCGATGGCAGGGGGCTTACATTCAACAATTAGCCAAATTGCTTAATATGGCTAGATTACATGTTTAGGCTATTTGGAATTGGGTATATGATATTAGGTGATAAGATTGGTGGGGTTATACTGGAGTATGGTAATGGATGTACTCCCTGTCCACACCACATTTACTTTTTCTGTCACTGTAGTTTGTCTGTGTCAGGTGTCCTGGATGCACAGGGCAAACAGGGGTTTTGCAGTTGCCCCTCAGGAGTTGCCTTCTTCCTTTGGTCCAGAGGCTTCCCTGAGAGGACGTCTGAAAAAATCCTTCCGGGTCACATGGGCTAGGCCCATGGACCAGTCTGGCTGCAGTGGGTGGGAATGGGAGGCGGGAGGTGGCTGTGAAGAGGAAAAGGGCTTGGAAGATGCAAGGGGTGGAGAAAAGGAGCACAGGGCATGCTGGATAGCTACATTTTAAACAAATACAAAATTAAGCTGAGATATATACATTACAGGGCCTGCGGTAGCGGTCCTGTAGAGTTATGGTTAAGTTGCCCAACTCATAGGAAGAGCTTATAACTTTGCCCCTCCACCCCTTGGAACGATTCTGAGAAGTTTAGTGTGGTTTCTTCCATAGGGGCAAAGTTATAGGATCCCCCAAAATCTTGCGACCAACATTGGAAACACAACCCCTTGTAGGAACTTTTCATCAAAATGTATTTCACATGTGATGTCATCAGTGATGTCATCAATGACATTTGTGATGTCATCTTTGATGTCCTGGGTGTTAGTCTTAGCAGTGCACGGTGGTGTCGCAAGTTATGGTTGCTTAGCTTACCATAACTGGGGAATTTCGGGGTTTTTCGGTTTTACTTTTAACCATAATGTCCCTTTAACAAAGTGTTTTCATTGAATTTTATAGGTTTTTATTAGTGCAACTTAACCATAACGTCCCTTTAACAACGTTTTTTCATGGAATTTCATAGGTTTTTATTAGTGCAACTTAACCATAACGTCCCTTTAACAACGTTTTTTCATTACATTTCATAGGTTTTTATTAGTGCAACTTAACCATAACGTCTCTTTAACGAAGTTTTTCAGTGAAATGTATAGGTTTTTATTAGTGCAACTTAACCATACCATCCCTTTAACAGAAATGTTTCAGTGAATTTCATGGGTTTTTACCCAATATAGAAATATTTTTGTCCAATTTACCTAGTGTCACCTTAAAACTCTGCCATTTCCCACCTTCTGGAATCATTTTTAATACTTCTATACACTTTTTGCAACTATTTCAACTGGTTTTGCATCCGTAGATGTCTACGAACATCTGATGTCATTGCCGACCTTCCAGACAGTGCCACAAGACCATATGCTGGCGCACGGCATGATGATGTGTCCGAGAACCCGTCCGCACTTTACGATAAGATCCGTGCTTCGCGAACAATTCGGAACTGTATTTTCTACTGAGTTAGGAACTTTCAACTTCAAAATTTCCCTTGCACAGCTCCTACACCTATTCCTACTCATTATCCATTAACAATCTAGTACACAGTACATACTTTTAGCAAGCAAAACTGATATTCATCTTAAAATGGCATCAGCTAATGCCATTGCTCCTCCCCAAGAGCCACCACCACTGCGGTAGTCAAGGAGCATGAGAAACACTGCCCCCTACATTAGCACAACATTTTCCACTGTCCACCTCCCCCTCCATATTAGTGTTTGGTACCTCTTCCTTCATTTCCCTCCCCACCTTTCGTGCTAAGCTCTCCTGCCAAAAAAAAAAAATACACCCGAAAACAACAAAAGGTATGCTCCTTTAGGATCCACCTTTCACAGTTAAAAATAGAACAACAAAAAAGTCCATCTACTTTAAATTTCTCAGTAAAGTACATAGACTCAATAAGATTTTCCAACATTTCCATTTGCATTTTGTGTTATGCTAATGGTAATATTGTGGCGTTTATTCCCCCGTTCAAGCGACTGGAAAGGTGGATACCGGCCCGGCAGCCCAAGCAAAGCGAGGGTGGATATTGGATAACGAGGTCTCCGGACCATTATCCCCCCATTCCAGCCCCTGTAATTGGGGATGAAGGTCATTAGCACCTAAGTTCCCAAAGCGTGAACCCGGGGTGCTAAAAAAGAGGATTTTTCTTCCTACACCGGCACGCTGCAGGTGTAGGAAGGAAAATCATTTTCCAAGATGGTCACCATGGAAAGGGAAGGCGGGGTTCCATACAGGGCACCTCTTCGCTTTCCATTGCAGCGTGCAGAAGCCGAAAAAAGAGAACCCTATGACCATATTACCACAGCACATTTTTCTTCCCTTTCAAACCTATTCGAATTATTTTACCACAAAGTCAATCCCATGTAGACATGGCCACTTTAACCCCACGTGTTGTCCCTCGTGGTCATGGCCAGTAGCCAGATTGTCCCTATCATGACCTTATTCCATGATCCGGACAATCTGGCCATTGCCCATGGCCACAGGCTACACCCCAGTCACCAAAGGTATATCACTATTTGTTGCACCTACATTATGACACTTGTCAAAAAATATAACACGGGCACATTTGCAAAACCATGCTTTCAGGTCCTTGCCAATGCTCCTTACACAAGTTTGCTGAAAATCCACCCATGTTTAATTTTTTCAAAAGTGTCAAATGTATGCACATAGAATAGTCATATACCCTAGCCCCCACTTGACAAAATCTATTCAGACTTTACGAAAACATTTATATCAAGATCTATAATCTTTTTGCAAACCTTTGTCTAGATTCGTCAAATGGCACCACATTTCTAAGCCTTTACATTATTTTGGGACCGTCCCTCTAATTTTGCCCCCTCTTGACAAAATTGCACCATACTTCGCAAAAACATTTATTCTAGATCTATTATCAGTTTGCCAACTTAAGTGTAGAATCAACAAATGGCACCTCATTTATAAGCCTTTACATTATTTTGGGACCCCCTCTCTAATTTTGCTCCTTCTTGACCGAATCCCACCAAACTTTGCAAACTCATTTGGAATCAGGTCAAGAATATAATTGCATTTCATGCATTTTCATTAAGTGGCGCCATTGCGTTTCACCAACGCTGTAATGCAGAGGTGTCCGCGACCTTCACAGGACTGTTCGCGAACATCTGGACTGTTCGCTGACTTTTACAGCGAAAAACCCCTGTTTTTTTACTTCTTGCAGCCATATCCCATCCCATCCTCATGACCCCTCACCTCCCCATGATTCTGTGAAAAAATGTTGTTATAGGGACATTATGGGCACAAGTAAAATTGAAAAAAACCTGAAATTCACCAGTTATGGTAAACTAAGCAACCATAAATCGCACCACCACTGTGGACTGGTAAGACTAACACCCAGGACATCAAAGATGACATCACAAATGTCATTGATGACATCACTGATGACAACACATGTGAAATCAATTTTGATGAAAAGTTCTGACATCACTGATCAGTGGTTGGTGCCCCTTCCCTCATTTCCCTCCCCCACCTTACTTTGTGGCCTCTCCTGCAACCACCCCCCAAAATACAAAATGAAAAAAACACCCCAAAAAGTTCCTTTTGGAGCCACCTTTCAAAGTTAAAAAATAAAAATAAAAATAATTAATCTTTTAAATTCCATCTGTTTTACATTTGTCAATAAAGTAGTTAAACTCAATAAGACTCGCCAACATTCCCATTAGCATTTTGTACTATGCTGATGGAAGTAATGGATTATTGTATACAAGAGAAAAATAACAATTTTCTGTCGCAAATACTTTTCTCTAGCATACAATAAGGACCATCATTTATGGACCTTTATGACTTTCCTCGGTCTCTTCAGTCCTCTTCCCAGGATAGGCATCTTTAAAAGTCCCGGATGGCACATGCAGACCATCGCCCATGACAGCCCTTCTACCCTTTTTACTTTTATGTTTATAACACTCCCTCATTGCCTGCATTCAAACAGTCACACATCCATCCACAAATCACTTCCAAAAATTCTACATGTAACTATATCAACTTATTAAACTTCCACCCACCAACTGCCACTTAACAATGTTCTAGACATCTTCTGTATCTGCATTTCCCTTACTTATAAAAAAAAACAATTATACACAGTTCTGCTATAAATGCACACATGTGTTGTGTAGTGAGAGAAGTGCATGAATGGAAAGGGGAATAGGGATGGGCAAGTGCCGATGGGAGCCTGGGAGGGAAGCGTCAAGGGATGCCAAAGTGTGAGGCCACTGACTAAGTGCCGGGGGGAGGAGTCCCAAGTGTGGGGTGCACATCCTCCAGGTGGTAGGCCCGCATGGGCAGTGTTAAAGGGGGGTTACTGGTGTCGACTAGGTATAGTGCATGGAACGTGTGATGTTCATGAGAGACCAGTCTCAGTGGCAGTGGTATGAGTTAGCAGGGATGGGACAGAGGGAAAGAGAAAGAGAAAAGCAGAGTGTTGAGAAATGTCTAGAACTCAAGGAGGTCTGGCTGAAGTCTGAGAGGAGCAGGGAGGCTGTTCTAAATTGAGGCACCAGCCGAAGAGAGAGACCTGCCTCTCACTCTCTGTTTGGAGAAGCGTTTGACATGCAGAAATTGGAGTTAGAGGTGCAGAGGGCTCTAGCAGGGAAGTATTCAGGGAGAGAATGTTGGAGTTAGCATGGTCCCAGGCCCCGGAAAGCCTTGCTGATGATATAGAGGGTCTTCAATTTTATCCTTGCGGCCACCAGGAGCCAGGTTAGAGATTTTAGGGTGCCAGAGATACGCTCCCTGGGCTTGAATTCAAGGATAAATCTTGCAGCCCTATTCTGGATTTGCTGAATGGGGTGTAGGGAGCAAAGGGGGAGGATGAGGAAGAGACTGCTGCAGTAGTCCAGCCTAGACATAACCAGGGCTCTGCAGATGATGAGCTTCTAGGGGAAGGTGAGGAATGATAGAATGCCTGTAAGGAGGTGAAACTGAAAGTGGACCTTCTTAACAAGGTCCAAGATGTAAGAATTGAAGGGGAAAGATGAGTCAAAGATGACCACAAGGTTTTTGGCCTCACAGGATAGTGAGGGAAGAGGGCCCAAGGAGGGCGACCAGAGGATATGTATGTATGTATTTACATTTATTGAGTGGAAATGGAGCAACCTGGCCCAAAGGCATCTGGGCTCTAAAGGAGAGGAGAGATCAGAAAGGAAGCAACAAGAGAAGGAACGAAGAAACCTAAAAAAGGAAAGTATTTCAAGCTTCACGAAAACATAAATGATAAGATGTCTTGTGTAGAGACCGTGGCAAAGAATTCCACAAGGAAGGGGACAGAAAGGAGAAGGATCGTCCTTTGAATCTGGCTCTGCGGAACTGTGCAACCACCAAAAGGGTTTTACCTGAAGAGCGAAGCCTTTGGGCTCATGTGTAGGTGGTGAGTTTAGAACAAAGGAAGACCAGACCTATGCCTTGAATTGCATGGTGAACAATGCACAAGATCTTAAACTTGATCCGGCTTCTAATCGGGAGCCAATGAAGCTTAGCTAACAATGGACTGGCGTGGGAAAGTTTAGAGGCACCCAACGCCAGACGTGCCGCTGCATTTTGCAGAATCTGGAGTCTCTGTATCAGAAAATCAGGCTGGCCTAAATATATGCCATTACAATAATCCAGAGAACCCATGATGGATGCAGTGACCACCAAGGAGCGATGGACAGATGGCAGAAAGGGCAAAACCTTCCTCCGTATTTTCAGCTTCAGGAAACCAGCCCTGCTAACGGAGGACATTTGAGCCTTGCATGATCCTTATGAAAGAAGCTTCATCCCTAGACTTTTCACAAATCTACTAGACCAGAGGGTCCCCAGGGAAAATTACCAGGACCTCCGTTTTTCCCCATTTAACTCCAGCCAGATCTTTGCCATCCAGGCCCCAATATCCACGAGACAGTCCCTCAATTTAGAGGGGGGTCTGTGTCCTGGGCAGCAAGGAGAAAGATCAGCTGAGTATCATCGGGATATGTGTAAAAAGGTATGCTGTGGGATGAAACCAGGTCAGCAAGAAGACACATGTATACATTAAACAATAGGGACCATAGGGAGGTGCCCTGGGAGACCCCACATGACAAAGATAAGGTAGTAGAGAAAAATGGAAACAGGGATACAGTCTGCTGGTGCTATGAAAGAAAAGAGCCAAACCAGGCTAAAGGTATGCCTGTCATCCGAGTCTGTTTAAGACACTGGAGCAAAATTGCATGATCAATCATGTCAAAGGCGGAGAATCGTCAAAGGGTAGGAGGGAAAAAGGCACAGGTGTCCCAGTAAGAAGGATCTTCATTTTACTGCCATTGAGACAGAGATTGCTAGCCGTACACAATACATGGATGGCAGTCAGACAATCGCATACTTGCCAACCCTACCGATTTAGGCGGTAGGATACCGCCTTTTAAGCAGTCCTACCGCCTACCGATTTATTGGCACCAAATACCGGAGAAGGCACGGCATGCTGGCTTTTGATGTCAAAGGCACCCACGGCGGTGGGCTAAATGCGCCCCTCCGCCACGGGTGCCTTTGACAAAAGGCGCCATTAGCCCCCCACCACGCCAGCTCGGCGGAGTCATTCAAGGACTGCCCCGAGCTGGCGAAGCGGGAGAAGGTGCAGCATGCAGGCTTTTGATGTAAAAGGCACCCCCGGCGGTGGGCTAAATGCGCCCCTCCGCCGCGGGTGCCTTTGACAACAGGTGCCATTAGCCCCCCACAACGCCAGCTCGGGGGAGTCTTTCAAGGGCTCCCCCGAGCTGGCGTTTTGGGAGAAAGCACGGCATGCAGGCTTTTGATGTTAAAGGCGCCCACGTCGGCGGGCTAAATGTGCCCCTCCGCCGCGGGTGCCTTTCACAAAAGGCGCCATTAGCCCCCCGCCACGCCAGCTCAGGGGAGTCTTTCAAGGACTTCCCTGAGCTGGCTTAGTGGAAGAAGGCGCAGCATGAAGGCTTTTGATGTTAAAGGCGCCCACGTCGGCGGGCTAAATGCACCCCTCCGCCATGGGTGCCTTTGACAAAAGGCGCCATTAGCCCCCCACCACGCCAACTCGGGGGAGTCATTCAAGGACTGCCCCGAGCTGGCGAAGCGGGAGAAGGTGCAGCATGCAGGCTTTTGATGTAAAAGGCACCCCCGGCGGTGGGCTAAATGCGCCCCTCCGCCGCAGGTGCCTTTGACAACAGGTGCCATTAGCCCCCCACAACGCCAGCTCGGGGGAGTCTTTCAAGGGCTCCCCCGAACTGGCGTTTTGGGAGAAAGCACGGCATGCAGGCTTTTGATGTTAAAGGCCCCCACGTCGGCGGGCTAAATGTGCCCCTCCGCCACGGGTGCCTTTCACAAAAGGCGCCATTAGCCCCCCACCACGCCAGCTCAGGGGAGTCTTTCAAGGACTTCCCCGAGCTGGTGTAGCGGGAGAAGGCACGGCATGCAGGCTTTTGATG
This sequence comes from Ambystoma mexicanum, assembly GCF_040938575.1. Classification (NCBI taxonomy): domain Eukaryota; kingdom Metazoa; phylum Chordata; class Amphibia; order Caudata; family Ambystomatidae; genus Ambystoma; species Ambystoma mexicanum. The sequence goes on from NC_090927.1 coordinate 541,830,705, forward strand.
TCAAAGGCGCCCACGGCGGTGGGCTAAATGCGCCCCTCCGCCGCGGGTGCCTTTGACAAAAGGCGCCATTAGCCCCCCACCACGCCAACTCGGGGGAGTCATTCAAGGACTGCCCCGAGCTGGCGAAGCGGGAGAAGGTGCAGCATGCAGGCTTTTGATGTAAAAGGCACCCCCGGCGGTGGACTAAATGCGCCCCTCTGCCACGGGTGCCTTTGACAAAAGGCGCCATTAGCCCCTCACAACGCCAGCTCGGGGGAGTCTTTCAAGGGCTCCCCCGAGCTGGCGTAGTGGGAGAAAGCACGGCATGCAGGCTTTTGATGTTAAAGGCGCCCACGTCGGCGGGCTAAATGTGCCCCTCCGCCGCGGGTGCCTTTCACAAAAGGCGCCATTAGCCCCCCACCACGCCAGCTCAGGGGAGTCTTTCAAGGACTTCCCTGAGCTGGCGTAGTGAAAGAAGGCGCAGCATGCAGGCTTTTGATGTAAAAGGCGCCCACGGCGGTGGGCTAAGGGCGCCCCTCCGCCGCGGGTGCCTTTCACAAAAGGAGCCATTAGCCCTCCACCACGCCAACTCAGGGGAGTCTTTCAAGGGCTGTCCCGAGCTGCCGTGGTGGCAGAAGGCGTGGCAGGCGCCTCATTGTCATTGAATGCACCCGCGGCGGTGGGCTCATTCAATGACAAAGGGCTGCTAACGCGCCCTATTCCTATCATTACCTCCTCGCCTGACTATTTTTGAAACTTTAAGATTCCTACAGATTTTTGGTCACAGATTGTTGGCATGTATGCAATCAGGGATGAAAGACGGGGAGCAGAAAGTAATACAGGGAAGTTTCAAGGAAACCTGTGTGTCATTGGCATAACACTGGACATGAGGAGAGAAGGAGGAGATCAGATGAGCCAGAGGGACGAGATAGATATTGAAGAGCCACGGCAATAGCATACAACCCAGGGGGATGTTGCAGTTAGAGAGTTAGATGGTGAGGAGAAAGGGCCCATTAGTGAGGAAACAGGTCAGCCTGTCCAGTGCCCGTTCTATAATGCCGAAGGTATCATGTAACATTTAATGAGGATACAATATGATATGATATGGCATTTATAACACACCTATACACAAGTGTTTCAAGGTGCAACAAGGCAAGGGGGGTAGAGAGGAAAGACAGAGACAATGATCTTACTAGGCCAGGTGACATTGAGATCGCACAAGTGCAGGGGAGGGGGGAAAGGGGAAAAGTTCACGGGCAAGGAGCAAGGGGCAGTGCAAAACATGGGATCGACAGTAAAATTAAATAGAATAAATAAATGCAATACCTAAAAAGTGCAGCCAGCTGGTGGGTAGTGCAAGGGTAAGTGCAGACATCAGGTGTCAAGTGCTGGTAGGGGACTTGTAGGGATACAGTATACAGTCCGCAAGTGCTGGGGTTACCAGGGAGGCTGTGCCGGGTGCAGGAGTGCAACTGGCAGGGAAGGGGACCTGGGCCCGAGATCAGAGGGTGGCCAGGTGACCAGTGCAGGTTCAATTTCAGCCAGAAGTTCAGCAGGGGAGAGGAGGAGAGAAAGCAGAAGCAAAGAGGAAGGTTTTGAGCTGCTTCCGGAACCAGAGATGGTTCTCCTCAAGTTTCAGGGAGGCAGGGAGGCTGTTCCAGAGGGAGGCCCCAGCCGAAGTAAGAGATCTACTACACACTCGTTTCTTGGAGAAGTGACTGACCCTAAGGGAGCGGGAGGCGGATGACTGAAGAGCTCGAGAAGGAAGATATTTAGGAAGAGAGAGTTGAAGGTATTGAGGCCCCAGAAGGCCTTGTGGACAATGCAGAGGGTTTTGAACTTAATCCTCGCAGCCACTGGGAGCCAGTGTAGAGATTTCAGTCCTGGAGAGATAATATCCCTGGGCTGGAGTCCAAGGACAAGACTTGCAGTCCTGTTCTGGTTGAGTTGCAGAGGGCGAAGAGTAGAAGCTGGCAGATTTAGAAAAAGGCTGTTGTAGTCATCCAGCCTGGAGAGATCCAGAATTCTAGAGACAGTGAGCTTCTGGGGGAAGTAGAGGAAAGGAAAAATACCTCTGAGGAGGTGCAGCTGGTAGTGTGACTTCTTAGAGACCTCGGATATGTGAGGAGAGAAGGAGTCTTGAGTCGAAGATGACCCCTAGGTTTTTAGCCTCAAGGGTGGGACCATGAAGAGGGCCAAGAGATGCCGGCCAGAGAGTGACAGAAAAGGAGGGAGCAGGTGTGCCGATGAGGAGAATCTCGGTCTTACTGGCATTGAGGCAGAGATCGTTGGTGGAACACCACTCCTGGATAGCAGACAGACAGTCAGAGATGAGAGAAGGAGAAGAGGTGGTGGAACGGAGCCTGAAAATGAGTTGAGTGTCATCCGCATAGTACTTAAAGTTGGGGAAGAGAGCAGCAATGCGGTGGGAAAGAAGTGCCAGGTATTGGTTGAACAGCCAGGGAGAGAGGTTAGACCCTTGGGGAATACCACAGATAGAGATAGAGGAGAGGAAGGACCCAAGCTGAACCTGGGAGGGTCGATTGGAGAGTTAAGAGGTCAGCCAAGCAGGGCCTGATTGGTGATACCCAGGTTATCACGGAGACGGTTGAGCAGGATAGCATGGTTGACCCTGTCAAAGGCAGAGGAGATATCAAGTAAAATGAGGACACAGGGGGTGTTGGAATCGAGGTAGGAGAGCAGGTATTCACAGATGTTTCAGTGCTGATGGCAGCTCTGAAGCCAAACACCACAGGTAGAGATAGAGGAGAGGAAGGACCCAGAGAGGAAGGGTAGAATGGTTAATCGTGTCAAAGGCAGAGGAAAGATAGATAAGCACTATCCTCAATGTACTATGATTATAAATACCTTATACACTTCAATTACATAATTCCACCATATTACAGCTATGGTACTCTCCCCCTATAGTACCAACAATAACTATACACATATTACTATAGTGCAGAGGGCTTCAAATTGTGGGATGCGCCACCCAGGGGGAAGCGGCCACATCCCTGGGGAGGCATGAGAGCTTGTTTTTGTTTTAATTTGGAGGAAATGGGCAGGGGCGGCTTACATGGTCGAACTGGAGCAAATAACTGTCTAAAGCACCAATGAAAAAGTGGTCCGCAGTTGCAAATGGATATTCATTCCTTTAGTCACAGACTGTTTGAATAGTACCCAAGGGGTGTGATATTTAAAGAATATTTATTCAGCAACATTGGTCAAAACTACTAGCTGCATAGTGAAGTAACTCATCAAACTGGCCCACATTGGCCAAAAAAGTGGCCCATTTTGACTGGCCCACACTAACATTTTGTATTTTTGGTACAGCATTGCCCTATTGCCCTATAGGCCAGTTCGAGTTTGGCGGCTCATCCATATTGGGCGAGGGGGCGTCCACCCAGTGGCTACCTCACCCATTATGGAGGAGCCGAGGAGCCAACCCAGTGAAACACTGAACACTCCCTCAGCAGCTTTTTCCAGCTGAGGGAGTGCTCCTGGGCTGGTTGAACTGTCAAAGGGAAACAACGTTTCCCTTTGACAGTTAAGTTCAGTTCCCCAGCAACACATGCTCACTGAGCCATGCAAGGCTGGGGGCATTTTGCTTCACTAGCCTTGCATAGCTCATTGCAAATGCTGGCTGGGGCACTGCATGTCTGTATGTGCGAGGGGGTGAGCTCGCCTTACGAACACACATAATCATGTTGATTGTGTTAGGAACTGTGGGGCCCAGGGGACAGGGATTGTAATGTTTTTCAGGACATCTATCATAGATGTCCCGTAAAAAAGATCATGCCTGCTCCCTGGGCCCTCCAGCGCCAATTGCAAAATGTTTGGCTTTTGAGCCAGTTTCTTTAAGTATGCTCTAAAATGCAACATTTTAACCCATTATTTAAAAATAATTCATTGGGGGAAAACTTGCCCGACCGCTTTGATTGGTTCGGGCTCCCTCGCTGTGCTCAGTCGCTGTGCCATATTTGGTGAAATATTTATGCCTCTCTCCACATTCACCAGCCACCACTGGCCCTGGGACTGTGCTGGGAGCAGGGTGGGGGAGCCCATGGACTTTGCTGGGAGCAGGATGGGGGAGTCATGTCATAGTGTTGGGAGCAGGGTTGGAAGAGCCCACAGGGACATCGGTGGGAGCAGGATGAGGAGAGCCTAGGCTCTGTGGTGGGGTGGGGAGAGCCCAGGGACTGTGTAGAAGTGAGATGAAAGAGCCCAGAGACTTTGATGTGAGCAGGTGGGGGAGCCGAGGGAATATACTGGGAGTACGGTGCAGTGACAGTGCATGATAGTTCATAGCCATTTGAACTTACTGTCCATTTGACATTTTTGAGGGGCCCGATCTGCCCACATTTTGCTCGGCGGGGACCAGGCTTCAAAGGTTTGAATACCATTGCTATAGTGTATGTGGCCAGTGGCCAGATTCTTGGGGGAACAGTCAACTCCAGGAGTTTAAGAATGGCATCTGTCATCCCACCTTCCCAGGGGCCACCACCATCACCACGTGAATGGCCTGGATAGCGGAACGATGATGCAGAGTTGGATGACGAGGAACAGTAAGATGAGGTAGAGGAATTTCCTACCTCCAGCACCCTGAGAGAGTCATGGGTGTGGTGATTCTTTAAGACCATTAGGGGTATACCAAAACCTTGTGATGCCAAGTTTGAATGCATTGACTGCAGGGTCATACTCAATCGTGGACAACGTGGGCAGTACTCTTTTGGGACCACCTCCATGCAACGCCACACTCGCTCCAACCATCAGGTTGCTCTGAGAAAGGCTGTTCCTTTCTCAGGGAGAAGTAGGTTATCTTCCTCTACCCCATCTTTTTCAACCGCTCCTGCCAGCACACAGGCTACTTCTGTGAGGCAGAGGATCCCACCGGCTGCCTCACAGGTTGACCCTTACCTTTCGAGGGTCTCAATACTCTGTTAGTACTGCGACACACCGCTCTACTACGTGGAGCAGTTTCAGAGTGCTTTTGAGGCCACGGTCAAGGAGCACGAGAAACACTGGCACAACCTTGGATTTAAGGCACGCCCAACATCTTCCCCTGTCCAACTGCCTCTCTGTACCTCTGGTCGGTGCCACTTCTCTCCCTCACCAAAACTCCATGCCTCGCATACAAAAAAAACAAAATACCAAAAAAAAGAAAAGCCAGAAAGACAAAAAAAGGTTCCTTTATGACCCACCTTACACAGTTAAAAAATAGAACTAAAAATAAAAATCACAGCACCTTTTGCAGTCTGCATAGTGTGCAGAGAGTACAAAAGTCCATAGACACCTGGAAAATTCCAGCGGTTGGAGAATTACAATCAAAGAACCTTTTTGAAAAAATGTTAGGGGTTTTTAAGTACTGAACTAACAAATGTTCTACTGAACATAATTCTTTTTTCTGACTTTCACAAAAACTGCTTCTATTTTTTTCTGTTTTTGTTTTTTATTTACTACAACTACTAAAAAAAACTTCACAACATATTTCACGAGTACACAAAAATTGTTTCAGTGAATTTTGGATATTCAAATACATCAGTCAAAGGCACTCCATCTCCTCGAAAAATATTAATGCCATATTTTCATTGACAAAGATGTAATTCCTAAAACATATAAAAAAGCACATACACCTTTATTAACATGCTGTCTAGCTTCTTCCATTTGATGACAAAAAAAGTTTATCTCCATATTTGTCTTTGTTTGATTTCAGAAAAAATATTCTTTGCAGCTGAAAACAGTTCCATTAGGCCGCTGAACATATCCTTCATGGCAATCTGCAAAGATCCTTCACTCACATAGCCCAAACGGTTGTCTCCACAATGCACAATAATAATATCTGGATGTTTAAAGTGAGTCATACTCTCACAGAATGGTAATAAAGTTACCCAGTTTAAACCACAATCTGCATACCACAAATCTTCCACTCCGCCCAATCCAATGGTAGCAGAGATAGCATGAGATTCAGTATAAACATTTATGAATGGATCCTAGACTCTCCAACCATCCACACACTCTGCTTCCTGCTTGCCATAGCCATTGAAGGTGGGCACCCAGCACGCTTCCTCACAATATGCACAAATAAGGATAACCCACCTCATCAGGGAATGAGAACAGGAAATAAGTTTCAAGGATAATAAACTTTGTGTAAAATAAAGTATGCAAGCAAAGAACTCTGCTGCCCGAGATCGTTCTGTCAAAAAGTACATGGGCAGCACATTAAACGAGGTAAAATCGTCAGCAATGATGTCATCACATACATTACAATATCAAGGTGCAGATTGGAGGGGCCATATGGCACAGCCTGCTCTATAGGGGATGCCAGGCTGCAATTGGCTGCTGCTTCCCAGTCGATCTGGTGGCAAGTGGGTCAGCTGAGCTCATCACTGCGGTGAAGGTCAGGACAAATATGACACATCCCTAACTTTCTAAGCTAAACAACAGGAACTGATAATGAGAGAATAATGGCGAACATAAAATCTTTGCACGAATGGAAGTACTTAGAGAAAATGGGTTCATATATTGGCTTTCCGACCTTTACATTAAGGGCTTCATTGATACCGTGGTCCCGCTCCCAGGTGTCTCCCCCAGGGGGTTTGATCTACTATTTATGTTCCCTGTGGCCTCATGACACCAACAGACATGTTTTGATTTGAAGAGAATATACCAGTACATGGGATTAAGTCTATGGTGGGTGTTCTGGAATGGTCAGTACTAGGTGGTCAGATGGGTATCAACATGAAAGAGAGTGGAGGTTCCGGACCTGGTGGGCCCTGGCCAGGCGGGGGGGTTTGATAGGGCATGGGCAGTTTTGTGGAGATGGATGGGCACATGTGCTGGGGCTCACTTGGATCTCACGCTTTGTAGAGAGAACATTCTGGGGAAGTGATGCTTAGCAATTGCAACAATAAATGATTGGACTTCGATGAGAACAAAGCTCACGTGGCGCTGGCAAAGAGGGGGGTGGCAGTATCTTGGGATCTCTGTGCGAGGTGCTGGGGATGGGAGAGCTGAGTTTGCAGATGGATGATTTTTGGGCCTAGTAAAAAGATGGTGTCTGTGTCAATGAAAAATGTGTCTATCTTCGGGCCTGTGAGCAGCGTTATGTATATAAATCTCTAGGTTCTATCATAAGGGTATGCACCATGGGTGTGGGCGTGTCTCCTCCCTTGGCTTACACGTCATCTATTTACTGCAGGGAGGGCTGGGGGGGTGGGATTGGACCATCTCCTTCCCAACATTCCCCTATTTTGTTACTCCTAAAGTAACAAATACCCTCCCCCAGTATTTCTACGTTCCTCTGCCCATTTCACAGCTTCGTCCGATGCAGGGGTACCTTTAATGGGCATCCATGCTCTACACACACTTCTCAAAATGCCCCGACGTCGTGCATATTCTTCAGAAGTGCATGTCATGTAGATACATCCCCATCCCCGTCCAGGTCAACCCACACCTCCCTATAATTCTCAAGATCTCAGGGCTGTTTGATAGTAGTATGGTGGTAATTGTCTGCCTCATCCCCTGTATGATATATTGCCACCATGCAGTATTTGGGGTCATCATTTTCACCAGTTTGCACTTGGCCTTCCCTAGTATTCATGAGGCACCTTATTATTAAATTCCCATTGCCGATTGTCACCATCATCATCGCACTTTTTGGCACTGTTGAGTCCTAACTGGCACACACAGAAGATCATAACACAAAAGAACGATGTTGGAGAACACAATTAAAGAAGAGAAACCAATCTTCATTTTAGTTAAATAAAAACACACAGGCAGACTGTCCCTATAGTGAAGAACACCATGTCCCTATCCCAATGGATCTCTCCCTAGGAGACGGATGGTGCGGCGCCTATCTAAAACGATAGCAGAAAGAAATCTCCCTATCCACTAATTGTGTAACTCAATCAATAAAATATCAGATTCAGGTCAAATTGGTACTATTTCAAAACAGAAATTATTCAATTATGTCTTATTCAGAGTGATATAGGACTTATCCTCTTGTCTGGATTTTCTCTCTATGTTTTAATAACCAGTTTCAAGAGCTAGTCCTGATATTTCAAACCTGGGTCTAATGATAAATATTATGCTCCTCAACAAGAGCACAAAAACCTAGAGGCTGATACAGCTATATAACAATAAAACATATTATTTGTGATGTGTGCACATGTACTAGGTTGAACATCGTCATCTGCATGAGAACACTCATGCCTAGTACGGTTGACCGGTTTCGATAATCGTAGCGATTAAGGTCATCTTCTTCAGAACCATTTGTGCTTAATATAGGGTTCACTCCCTCTCTGGATTTCTGTTGTGATCCAGGTGACACCTCCGCTTCCTATAGGGAAACATAAGGTAGAGAAACAGCAGGGTAAGTATACCCCCTGTGTAGCACACATATGTATAAATGTGGGGTACCAATATTAACCCAATGTCATGTGCTGTTTATGTAGTGCCTAAAAAGAAAAGGGCTCCTAAATGTTTCCGTTTGTCTTAAAACAAAAGCCAAAACACACCTCTGTTGTGTAATATGCCAGCATGCAGCCCAAAGTATGGTAATATTATCACATGCAACAGTTCCTACCCGGATTCCGTGTAGAAGTTGTCTGACACGTTAGGGTAACACAGCACATCAGTTGATGATGAATGGATCTGCGTCTCTTAAAATCTAACAGTGAAGATGTAAGAGTTACACGTCCATATTATGGCATAAGATGTCCATGTCTCTCTTATTTGCAATGGCATTTTGGCTTACCTTGGTAATTGCATGCTTATTACAAAGCAGGTTTTTCTCCAATGGCAAGCAATCTCATGTCCTTGGAGGATAGCACAGGTGCAACGTGCTCGCCTTGGAAGCAAGACGACACGGAGCAACACAGGCTCCATCCCCGGGTCTGTGCTTAGAAACCTCTGGGTATAAAGCGCGTTATAAATGACCAATCATCTCATATCATTTCACTGGGTGTTTTGCATCTGGGTATTCCTATGGGGCACATTAAATACAATATATTCTGTATGCAGTGTGGAATATTGTACAGTGTTGTGTAGCTGTACACTAACGGTATTGCAAGGACTGCTTACCTCAGTATGTCAATGACCGCGAGTAATTGCACGGACACGTGTGCTGTGGGCGGGCATCTTTATGGTCTATGCCAGCCTGCCGTGTGGATCACGGAAGGGTTTATTTACTATCTTCCACTCGCTGGTCGCCATCTTTAAATGTGGAAAGTGCCAATTAGCAAACCAATATACTAAGCATGTGTCCACTGCTTGTGAGGACCAATGTCTGCAAATATACGGACTCAGAGCTTGAGCTCACTTCTTATGACATATTTACATGGGCTAACACATTAGACTGTGAAATGTAAAATTCACGCATTACTAAGGATACCATTCCGTTGTCCTGAATAGTGTTCTGCCATCTTGGAACAGTAAATCTTGCCATCTCTAAGTGAGACGAGTTAATGTGCATGTAAATGTCTTCTGTCAGCTATAAAGATTATATGATCTCGCCATGGTTAAATAAATAAAACCAAAGGCTTGCTAATTTATGACATGAACTGTTATTATTATAGACTATCACGGAAAGCTGATTACCAGATCTCCACAGTTTAGTTGCACCATCTAGAAGCAGAAATAAGTGTCATGTATACCGCAAGAAAAATGCTGCGGGTAAGGTGTTAAATACCAACTATCTGCTTAGAGTGTGTAGAGATTATATTTTGTGTGATGGCCACCTGCGAAATTCTGGTCTTCTATTGTAGTTTATTAACTTGATATATTCACATCAGTGACTTTTAATTTGAGTGTGTTGCCTGTTTAAGGCGTGGGATTAATTAAAGTCCTGTAGTTATATGAATAGTCCAGGACTAGTCCCTCTACATGCTGGGTGTTGTGAATAAGTATAGAATGGTTCACATATACCTTTTTTTTTTTTTTTTTATTTGGTTGGTTGATAAATCAACCTTTCAAATATAACACAGTAGCAAATATTTAAGAACTAATGATGACAATTTGCAATGTACAATATAAATAATACAATTAAAATTGCAAATGAAACATTTTTAAAAGAAAAGGAAAAAGGAAAGAGAAAGAAAGAAAAAAAACAATAAGACATGTTTAACCTTAGAATAGTTATAAATTTCTATATTCATAACAAATCTAGAAGTTCTGTAATCAATCCTCACCTAAATTGGCTTCCGACAACACATTATCCAGGAATTGCACAATTGCAATTCTAAGTCCCAGCTTGTTACTTGAAAAGATTTTAAACCAAATTTCGTCATCGGTCAAAGGTACGTATATCTGTAATTGTTTGCTGAAAAATGTCTTTCTTGTCTTGTCTAAGGCAGGGCAGACTACTATTATATGTTTCAATGTCTCACAGCACATTGTATTCTGGCAGAATCGACAATGATTTAGATCATGAGTAATCAGACCCCTCCTAGCCAGGATTTCAGTTGTCGGATATAAATTAAACCTGAAACGCAGATATTGTTGCCTTATGTGAGGTGATGGGAATTTCAGCAAATAATCTGATATCACCCGAAATTTTTTATGACCAAACATCTGAGTGTCAAAATCTTTGTAAGTAGAACATTTCTCCCTGGTGCGTATCCAATCTGTCTGATACAATTTTTGCTTTGCTCGATTTGGATTTGACAAGAGTACATGTAATGTTATGGAAGCATCAGATAGAGCATTTAAAACGCAATTTCTCCAAGTACGAGGAAAAAGATGGTTAGAGTTCACAAGATAGTATGCAACAGGACTCAGTACATTGCGGTTTTCAAGACCTAAGAGACATTTGCGTAGGAAGGAACACATTTTCCATACTAATTGCACATAGAGTGAGATCAGACCAAGTTCATACCTTATGAGTGACAGTGGGGTGCAGTTCGGAAGTTTTAACAGAGCTTTCCAAAATTTAGATTCAAGCATGTCCCACATTGATGGATTATGCAATAGTTTAGTTTCGGCACCGTACAATAATATAGGAACCACTTTTGCTTGATAAAATGACACAATATGCTGAATTGAGAATTTACCGAATTTGAACATTAATATGATGGCCTGTGATTTTAGTGTTTGAAGCTTGTATGACAAAGAATCTACATATGATTTTTCTGAAATTTTATTATAGATTATAATGCCCAAATACTTGTATTCAGAAACATTCTGCAATTCAACATTTTGCAAATACCATTTGTAGGTTCTTTTACCAGCTGTTTTTACATTTGGCAAGCAGGTCACTACTTGAGTTTTTTCCAAATTAATAACCAGGTTATTGTTTAAGGAATAGGTGGATAAAGAATCAAGTAGATTTTGCAACCCTCGTGGAGTTGTCGACAAGAGAACCAAATCATCTGCACATAGCAGCCATGCGACCAATTGCAAGCCCAGTTTAGGAGCATCAGTTAGTACATCAGAAAAGGACTCACCAAGATCTAAAATGAACTGATTGAAAAGAAACGGGGCCAATATGCAGCCCTGTTTAAGGCCTCGAGCTGTGTGAATGGGCACAGATAATGAGCCTTCGGTTGTCAACCTAACCTGGAGAGTAGTATTTGTGTGTAGAAGTTTGATTATTGCAAGAAGTGAGGGTGGACATTCATATCGCACTAGTTTTTTATACAGTAGATTACGATCGATAGAGTCGAATGCAACCCTAAAGTCTATGAATGCCAGGTATAAAGGTTGTTTTTGGGTGAAACAATGAGATCTTATCATGTTTAAGGTGATAATGTTAGGGGCAGTACCCAAACCAGACACAAAACCTGCCTGAAAAGGATCTCTTTTCTGTTGATTGGAGGCCCATGCATTAAGATCTCTAAGTACGATGCGATTAAAGATTTTACTTGGGGCATCTAGTAATGCTATGGGCCTGTAGCTGGCAGGGTGAGTTCTATCACCTTTTTTGTGGACTGGTAAGATTATGGAATGGGTCCAAGTTTCCGGAATGGTTTGTGTCAGATTAATGTTGTTGAACATATTCCATAGAATGTCAGTCCAAATATCTGGGTATTGTTTCAGGGTAAAATTGGACAAGCCATCGGGTCCTGGAGCCCTTGAGGTGGTTGCTTTCTTTATGAAGTATGAAATGTCTTCTTTGTCAAACTTCAACAGAAATGTGTTTGGTTCTACAGTGGCTAGTCCACCAAGTGAAGTTTGCGGGAGCTCGTACAGTTGCGTGAAGTGCGTAACCCAAGCTTGTTGTGGAACGTTGTTACATAATAATGCTGTTTGGTGCCCTGTTGAAATCTGATTAATGGTAGCCCATATTTGGGCAGTATTCTGCCCAGCAATATTTCTTAGCATACATGCACTGTCATTTTGATATAGCGTGGCTTTCATGGTTCGCATCCAATTCTTGTGTTTAGTTTTCAATTTTAATAGTAAGCCATTCCTTTGCTCTATTGGTAATTTTAGAATTTGTCTCTTATGAGATCGATATGACTTTTTCGCAGATTGAATTTGCTTACTAAACACATGCAAATGTACTGAACTAGGCTTTGCCTGGTGTGATAGATTAGATTGAAACAATTGCATCAAGTTATGGTATGCGACATTTTTGGTACTCACCGCACTGGTTTTATGTAGTTCCGTGGCATAGAATTGATTAAAACGTTTTAAGGACGTTTCAGACCATCTTAATCTATTGCAGCCTGAATTGATGGAGAGAAGTCCAGCTGCGCATTTAGAATATGTACTTTCCAAGATTTCTGTCGAGACCCAATTAGCAATTAGAATGTTATGGTCGCTTAAGTTAGTGTCTTTGACTTGAAAACTGACCACATTGTTGATTAAGCCCTTATTGACGTATATATAATCAATTATTGCCGTGGACGTACCCCTATGCCATGTGGGGTGAGGGGGAATATCGTCAACAAAAGTACCATTCAACATTTGCAGACTTCGAGATTCAACAAAATGCAACCATAAAGCCAATCTAGACTTGTCATGAGTTGGTTCCAGACAATGTAAATTGAGGTCACCTGCTAGAATGACATATGGCACTGATTTGTCAACATAGATTAAGTCCATTAAGTTATTCAAGTCTTTCATAAAAGCATGATCAGATATACCAACTGGGTTCCAGTACATGTTAATTAAAACATAAGTGGAGCCACCAGCTTTGAGTTTCACAGCTTGCAGAAAGGAATTAGGGGAAAGCCAGTTTTCCGAGGAAAATGAAGGAAGTTGTTTAATTGCAATGAGCAGACCTGATGTCGGTCTTCCCAATTTTTTCTTAAGAGCGGGATTAAGATATAAATCATAATTGTCCCAGATTGGGAGATCAACAAGCCATGTTTCCTGCATCATTAATATATCGGCGTTCATAGTGCCCAAATTAGGACTATTAATGAGATGGCGATGACCCCTCGTGTTCCAACTGACTAAGGTGACCAAAGATTTTTTTTTTTTTTTTGGAAGATGGCTTAGTTAGTGCATGTCAAACTCTCTGATACATGTACAAAGCATTTTGGTCAAATCCCTTATATTTAACTCAGGATTTTTTGACATATCACACTCACTCTCAATTAAATCTGATCGTGAAACAACTTCTGGAAGTGATGCGGTCGATGAATTTATGTTAAGAATAAATCCTAAATCGTAAAGTTGTCTTTTGGCAAGCCAAATTGTGTTCAAGACCACTCGTGAATTGATCCATACTTTCACTGAAGAGAGTGAGTGCTCATTATCAAATTCAACTAACTGCAAATCAACCGAATTAATGTCTTCTAGCGCAGGAATCTCTGAAAATATTGTTAGTATAGATCTACGGTTCAGGTCATATTGCACACTCGGAGGAGGCCTGCAAGCTATGGTTAAAGAATATAAAGCAGGTCTTTTGATGTTTGCTTGCAATTGTTTTTTCACAATAGTTGATTGAGGTTTTACCTCGGCAACAGATGATGTTGCTTGATTAGAGACTTCACTAGCTTTCTGCAACGCTAATTGGAGTATATGAAGAAATTGTGATGTAGTATCACCAGATCACTACCCTCTCCAGTCTTCGTGCCCAGTTCCTCAACAGTTTTCAGCGGAGGGGGAGCGTTAGATAGAAGACTGTTCTGAGGGTGTGAAGTTGAGGATGAACTCAGGTTTGTTTGGTTTGTGTGATGTTGGATTGAACATAGACCAGGAACTTGACAAGAACTAGATTGTAAAGGTAACAAAGGAGTTGATTTGGGTGCATTAGTGCCAATGGGTATAGAGAGAATTTTGTGTTCACTATTCACCTGTTTTGGTAGGAGGCTAGTGGCAAGGGATGATTTTATAGGAATTGTATACTGCTGAACTGAAGTTTGTGTCGTATCTGTTCTGTTTTTATGCTCACAACAATTTAGAGTTTTTTGGGGTGGTTGCCTATTCATATATTCATCAACAGCATGTCTAATTTCGTTCCTTCTTAGTTCAAGTGCCTCTTGTGTGGATCCATCAGACTGACCTACACATCCTGCCTTATCTGGTGAGGGGGCAGTGGTAATCTGTGAACTTTGAGCTCGATCCATGTCAACCGCTACCGCTAACAGGTCGTTAAGAGGAGTATAAGATGTAACCTTCTTTAGGGGCCTAGAACCCGCAGCATCTTTCCGAGCTTGTGCTTGCTGCTGATATTTTTTTGCAATAGCATTAGAGACTAACAGTTTGCCTTTTTGCGTGTTAGTAACTGCTTTGATGAAGTGTTTAGTCTTTGAAGGACCATTGATTTTTGGAATGGACATGTTTTTTGTTTTCTTCCCATCAAGAAATCTAACGTGCTTCTGTTTATCTGACCGTGTTGTCTCAAATAGTGTATAAACAGGTGACTTAGCTGAAGGCTCTGAATTAAGTTGAGGGTCAGCCTGCAACGCCTTAACAGTAATGTGTCGCCCCGCAGGTTGTCTCTCCTGGATCGTATCTAGTGAGTTAACAATATCTTTGGGAGGCTGAGTGAGTACGGCCAAAGGTCCAGTTTTAGTGGAAGGAGCCGTTTGAAATTTGTCCTGAATAGGTTCTGAGAGGAGTGGAAGTACAGGGTACTTATTCTGCAGAACTACAGGTTTTATAACGGAAGGACTCAATACAAAGTCTGCATGGCAGTCAGTTTGTGTAGCTACATTGGCAGAGTTTAATTTAGGTTTAACACTGCTAGAATGATGCTGTTTTTTTAATTTCATGGCTTGCATAAAGGCGGATTGCCATGCTAATACTTTTTCTATTTGTAGATTCTGATTTGTCAGTTTCAAATCAAGGGTCTCGAACAGTTTGGCCATTGATTGAATTGCCAAATTTACTGAATTTAAAGTAATTTCTAGTAAATTGGGCATTGGTTTGGCCTCTGCTTTTTTAGGGGTGTTAGAGCCGTTGATGCGCGGGTTGCGCGGCGTTGGGGCCATATATGAGAATTCTAAAGCCGAGCGTGAGTGATTGTTATTTGAAAATAACTCAGGTGAGGCAGAAAGATTTAGTGTAGAAGAGTGAGATAGGTGAGAAGGTGTAATATTTTCTTGCGGCAGAGACGCCTGCTCACTGTTTGTGCCATAAGTATTTACTATAGTTTCTTGGGCAGGAGCTGTAAATATATTGCCCAATATGACACTATCAGTAAGTGACCTGTCTGAAATGGCAGTTACTGCGGCAGGGGTAACGTATTCATCAGCATTGAAACACTCACTTGGAATGCCAACGCTGTTAGTGTTCACAATTATAGGTGTAGAAAGTGGCGAATCGGGAATAAGCAGAGGAGGGATCACTGCTGATATACTATTGCAGGTGTTTTGCATCATGTCAGAGTGATCTTTACAAAACTGACGAATGTCAGCGTGCCCTGCAGATTTCAAACCCCTCTTACTTAACATATGAGATTTTCGTGCGAGCGGGGTTGAAGTGTCCGTGCAACTTTTGGGTAATCTCTTTGAGGCATGCACGTGTGGCCTGTGCTCATTAGTACCTCTTGTTAATGGTCCCATGTTTGGCATTCCTGATTTTAAGGTCATTAGGACGCACTGCATAATTTAACAAAGATAATACTTACAGAACGTATATCTAAACGAAGATCAACAGAAATAAGAGTATCCAAACGTGATGTAGAGATTAAATAATAAAATAAAATAAAATAAAAAAAAAAAAAAAGGTTGCAAACAAACAGGAAGAAAAACAAAAAGAACCGCAATCAAGCGGAGCTTCACCGGTGCTTGCGCGATGGATTACGGTGCACAATACAAATATGAATTTAAAACCATAAACCAGCAAAAGCAGCAAACAGCTAACAGTACTTTCATGTACTTTGCGAGTGCGCTGGGCACGCTATTTTTGAATTCAAGTGGGCGGGATCCAAGAGAAAAAAAAAAAAAAAGGAAGAAGGAGTCACTGGCCCAATCAAAAGGGAGCTGCAAACAAGTAAGAGAAGGGAGGAGTTTAGTTCAGCCACCAGTAAAGAAAGAAATCAATATGCGTTTACGTTCCAATAAAGGAGCTTAAGTCACTCTCACTGTTTTTTTTTTTTTCCTTGATGGAAAGTCAGGCAGCTTCCGTGTGTCTTTGTAAAGACGTCCGCTTCGTGTACATTCAGAAAGACAGCAGAGACACGAGCGAGCAGGTTCTGGAAAGGAAAACACAGACGTCCGTAGTGTAGTCAGTTTCACCAGCGTTCTCTCACAGCTAACAGTACTTTCATGTACTTTACGTGTGCGTGGTTCACATATACCTGTATTAGTCCAAATCTTTCTTTGAGAATGTAAACACCAACAAATTGTATCAGTGGTTTACAGGGTCGGTATTGACAAGGAATTGGCTAGTTGATATATCATGTTTGTAATACTGCCAGATAATTCCACTGAATTTGTTCATTTAAACTGATGCTGTGTGTACCCAATCTAAAAATCCAGTTCTGCTCCCTTCTGAGTAATATGTTGTGAAAATGTCCACCTCGTCTTGGTGGCTGTATTTTCTCTATTACGCTCCAGCAAAAATCATCCGGCCCATGCCGGGTTTTGATAAAATTGGTCACAAGGGGGGCAGTACGTTTCTTGGTACGCAGACATGATCGCATTATCAGTGTTTGATCATTTTTTTCTTAACTTGTCTCATAGTCATACCTACGTAGCGTAAGTTGCATGGACAAGTGATAAGATATATCACTCCAACTGAGTTACAGTTTGTAAAGGATCACTGCATCCATGGGGTTCTCAGTCCTATGTCAATTTGAGTGCTGCGTTGTGTTTGTGGGCACATTGTACAACTCCCACAGGGGGCATGTCCTGTAACTGGATTACTGTTCCAGAGAATGGGTTGTGAGGAGTCTTGGTTGTTTTTGACTTCTTGTAGGGTTTTCACCAATTTGTCTCTCACATTTGGTCTGTGTTTAAATGCAAATGCAGGTTCTGGAAGGGGATGTTCGCCTGTATTCAGGATGGACCATAGTGACCTGATTCCTTTTTTAATTTTATTAACTAATGGCGAGTAACTATAGACAGCCGTGATGTTATCTCTCTGGGGGGCTTTGGGCTTATGCTGTAGTGTGACCTGTCTTGGGATGTTGAGTGCTCGCTTATATTTAGTATCAATGATTTTTTTGGGGTATACTCGTCTGGCTAGTCGTGATTTCAAATCACGACTTTCTGGACCACCACCTGCCCCCCGCCCCCATCGTGGGGGGACAGGTGGTGGTCCTTGCTGGGTTGTGTGCGTAACTGAAAAAAGTTAAGCAGTACACCCAGTTCTTTTTTAGGGAGTGGCACAGTTTAGACAACCTACTTTTAAGGAGGCTGTTGAGTTTCTCGCCCTACCGTTTGCTTGTGGTTGGCAAGATGAGCACATTTTGTGTTTTATTCCTAGCAGTGAGGTCACCTTCTTGAACAAATCATTTACAAAGTGTGTTCTGTTGTCAGAACGTATGACATCACATATCCCCGAATGGGGGAACACCTCTCTTACGAGGAATTTTTCTGCACACTTTGGGTCCAGTTGGGCACAGGGCCCTGCTTCCACCCATCGCGAAAAGGGACACACCACCACGGTTAAGTATCTGGCTCCATTGCATCTTTTTCCCTTGCCTGCATAATCTATGTGCAGCTCACGGAAGAGTCCTACAGGGCAGGGTAATATCCCCCTAAGTGTCCTGAGAGTCATCCCTGAATTGAATACTTGTCAAGTTGTACATTCTATTATCATTTTGTTGAGGTA
This sequence comes from Ambystoma mexicanum, assembly GCF_040938575.1. NCBI lineage: Eukaryota > Metazoa > Chordata > Amphibia > Caudata > Ambystomatidae > Ambystoma > Ambystoma mexicanum. Next base: position 541,848,855 of record NC_090927.1, read on the forward strand.
CTCCTGCAGGCTTGAGATAAACCAATCTTCCTAGAAATCGGCGGAAATGTGCTTTTTGGAAGTATGTGCTGGAAAGTGCAATTGTTTGAATGCCACACACATTAGTTCTACAGACATTACTACTTTCCCTGTTATGTTTTGGCACCACAATAGGTCAGTGGATGACTGTGTGCACCCTCCTTTGGTCCATAATTCTTGCTCTGTGGGTGGGGCTCTTTTCTGTAACTTTTGGGCAAAGGGTAATGAGTTGTAGCCTTCTGCCTTGGATTCCTCTTGTTTATTTATCATTACACAGACTGTGCCCATTGGTATGGGCAGGTAAGAAGCTTCTTTAGCAGCTCTGTCCGCGGCTGCATTTCCTAAAGATATTTCATCATCATTGTGGATATGGGCTTGACATTTCACTAGGGCCACTACACAGGGTGCTGCAAGTGCCTCAATCAATTTATTCAGTATTTCTGCATGTTGTACGCGGAACCAATCAGCTCTCCTGAACCCCCTCCTTCTCTGTCTAGATAGTCCAGCAAAAGGGGCTGCTGCATAGTCTAGTATCCATGTCCTGAAGTAGTAGCAGATTCCGAGGAACTTCTGCATATCCTTAACTGTGTGGGGTCTAGCTAAGGCGCTTACTGTTGCTGCCCTGACTGGTATTATTCTCTTACCATATTTTGAAATTAGTTGGCCCAAGTACAGGACCTCAGTCAGACAGTAGTGCAATTTTTTCTTGTCCACTTTATACCCCTTTTGGGTGAGTAACCGGAAGAGGACAATAGAATCTCTGCGACAACTTTCTTCACTCTCACTGCAGACCAGGAGGTTGTCTACGTACTGAATTATGGTACTGAGGACTTGAATATTGCTGAGATTTTCATGCAATATCCTTTTAAATATGTTGGGGCTCTCGCAGCCTTGGGGCAGCCGGTGGTGTTCATATCTTCTCCCACCCAGTGTAAATGTTGTGAGGTATTGGTAGTTTGGATCAAGGAGCACTGAAAAAAACATGTTTTTCAAATCGACCACAGTATAATGAGTGGCCTGCTTTGGAATGCTACACAAAATGGAAGTGGGGTTCGGGACAAGAGGGAATTCTTTTTGGACTATATCATTAAGTGGGTGAAGGTCCTAGATCATACGCCACAACCCTCCTGTCGCATTTGTTAATCAGCTACACAGCCATGTTGCATGATGAATTTGAAGGGACAATTATCCCCCGCTGAAGTAGTGCACTTAATGTATCTTGAATCCCTTCTTCCGCTTCCCTGAACAGCGTGAATTGCTTGACCCTGGGCAATATTGCTCCTGGCTTTAAGGTAATCTTGACAGGGGTCACTTCCCTCAGTAATCACACGCCATGGGGTTCATGGTCCACATGTGAGGGGTCACTTGTTGCATATCTGTGTCATAGTAGGAATGTGGTGCACTGATGACAGCCATGAAGGGGCTTGGCACCTTTCTGTATTGTACCATCACTTCACGGGGGATGCTAATCTCCAAATAATTTCCCCATCATTGTCGTCATCAGTGAACAATTCCTCATCGGTTAACTCACGCAATGGTATGTTCGGGTCAATACACATTACTGTGTGCCATTCACAGCCATGCATGTACATAACTATTGCCACTATTCTTTTTGCAGACACCTGTACTCCTTCTAAATCTAGTGAGAATATTGTGTCAGCAACCATTTCAGGGGCAGCTCCAGGGCGTGACACAAAATCAGAGGACACTCTCCACTCTTTTCTGGTGAGTTCAGGCACTGTCCTAGCTAAGGCCCTGATCCCATATAGAAACATATCAGGATTTACAGGTACCTCCCTCACCTTCAGTTCATTCGCCATAGTGTGTATCAATTGCATTGGTCTGAGGGGAGACATGCCTGTGGTGGAGCAAACAACTCCTCAGTCGGTGAATGATATGGTCATGTTTAACTTGCCAAGCAAATCTCATCCCAATAAATTAACAGGGCAGCTTTCATAGTAGAGTAGGGGTGCGTGCACTGTTTTTCCCCCTATCTTGACATCCAAATCTTCTGTATAAGGACCGAGACTACAGCCCCAGAGAACCCTTGCATTTCGAGACTTTGGCCAGATAACGGAAAATCATCTTCACATATGCATGATTTCTACGCCCCCAAGTCCACCATAAAGATGAACTGTTTGTTTCCTACCTCTGCCCCCACCAGTGGTTCCTCTTCTGGATTTAAGGTACTGGATAGGACTGGAAATGCAAGTGTTCTCTGTGGGCTGTCCTAGTTGGGGTGGGTGTCTGTCCCGGGGCAAGAAAAAATAGTTTCACTGAGCACGCATGCCCCTTGGTAGGATGCCTGTGCGCCGTTTGGGGTGGTGGCGAAAAGATTATTGTGACGGTGGGCCATCTGATTGGGGCCGTTTTGCTGCGACTGCATTGTATGTGGGAGGTGACGGAGTGTATTGTAACGAGGTGGTGGATGGGATTACTGTGTATACTGCTGGGGTTGCTCGTAAGCCTCTTGTGATAGGGTTGGTTATATAGATAGTTTCCACCTTGCCTGATGCAGCATTCGCGCGAGAAGTGGTCCCACCTCCTGCACGACCAGCATTGCCCTGGATCCCTCCTCTGGGCCCTTGCCCCCGTATCCCCCTCCTCTCTGTCCCCAGAACCCACCTCATCCTCTTGCTCTCCTTTGAATTGTTTTCTTCTCCCTCTCTTTGATCCTCCTTCAGTGGTGTAATATAATGCTCTGAATCTCAGGCCAGCCTTTTGCTTCTATCCCCGCTATTTAATCAAGGGCTTTATGTACTTCCTTTGGGAGGCATTGCTTAATTATGAACTAAAATAGGGAGGTGGACTGGTCCCACATGGTGCCAGTCTCCACACGCCACATCTCCTGCACTCGAAGAATGAACTGCGCAGCATCTTCCTCATCCCCCATAGTACACTGCATTATGGAATGTAAATCGTGGGTGTTGGGGAAGGTTCTCCTCAGGGCATCCCATACCTGTCCCTAAACATTATTGAATGATGCCCCATCATGAGTGTCATTACTTATTGTCACCACCGGGAATCACGCTTTAACCGACACTGTGCCAGCTTGATCTGTTGCTGATACCAGGAGTCTCTTAATATCTCCTATAGCCAGTGAGACGCCTGCAGTGTTTTTCTCAAAGGCATAATCCATTTCCCTGTGTCCGCCATGAGCGGTGGGAGGGACTTAAGAATATTTGTGTCCATCTGCTCCCAGGGTACATGATGGGGCCGCCCTGCTCCCTTATGGATAAAAGCTTGTTTTGACTTTACCTTCCTGTTGTTCACCTTGGTTCCTTTCTTTTTTGCTAAAGCCATCCTTCCCATCCTGTTTCAGAGCCTTCCCTCCCATGTCTCACTCACTCTATGGGAAGCCCATTGCATCTGCTGTATCCCTCCCATGGCATCTTCTTCTGATTCATCAAAACCGCTACAGTAATCTTCGTCCCTCACCAAGGCCACTGTGTCATACCCCAACCTATCAGTCTCCCCCTCTCCTTCAACTCAGAGAGCCCATATGGGTGCACTGTCTATCATAAAGAGGAATTCTCCCAATTTTGATTAATCTCTGGGGATGAGACTTGTACCTCGCAGGGTTTGGGGCCCTCCCAGAGAAAATCGCGCTGCTTCGCATACAGCTCGTAATCGGGCCAATTAGGTGCAGGTCATGGTTAATGCTACCTCAAGATCTTGGGTACTTACTCCAGTGTGAGTGGAGTGATGGTCGATGGGTCGTACGGTCGGTGGTGGGGCTGTACCTGGGTGAATAGGCGTAGTGCCCTCAGATACATACGTTGGGTCTGTATACCCTTCCGCCGCCCTTGTGAGTAATGGTTATATTTTCATGGGATCCTCTTCCCCCTTCTCCTTTTCTGCTTCAGTTTCCCTAATTACTGCTGGCCCTTCTGACCCTTTTTCCCTCTTATTTGTGGTAGGTGTTTCTTCGAACATCCTCCACAAATCTAACACCTCTCTTCTGTTTTGGAGCTGCTTTCCCTTGTACTTTGCCGTGCCGTCCGGCCAAACATGTGATAGTCTCTCCCCCTTTGTTTCATTTACCCATTGGATGTTATACTTTTTAATTTTCTCACTATAGAGGGGGAGTTGCTTACACATATGTGATAGTGGAGTATCCATCCCCATGACCAAAGTCTCTTTTCCCTTTTTGTGTATGGGGCCCCAGTGTTCGTAGGTCCTTATCTTTCCTTCACCCCCTCTATCATACCTGAGTCTTGCTTTCTGGGACAGTCAATAATATCTTAGAACCTTCATCTTAAACATCACAATACATTGTACAATTACATACGAAGAACATGGAACATCTTAAAAACCAACAAAAAGAAATCAAGAATAATGAACAAAAAACATATACCCCGCCCCCCTTCTTAGAGCATATTCACTTCCTCATTCGCTCAACACTCACATCACCTCTGCCCCTCCTGGGCCTTCCTCCACATATTCCAAAGAACACTGAAAATAACAAGCTAAAACAACAACCACTACTTATTCCTGAGCCCTGTAATCATATGGGGCTCTGCACTGGTTGGGACAGTGCACTGCAGCGCCGCCTTCCACCCCCTTTTGGAGCTAGGTTCTCGTATCTGCTCTGTATCTTCTTCTTATTTCTCTGTTAAAAAAACAAATGGCCATAAAAAGGAAAAAAGCGCTTTACTCCAAACAGTCACACAATACATTCACATTCCACCCTCGTGTATTCCCTTCAATCATACTGCTCTATATTCCCCCTCATTTGTTTTTCCTTGTAATTTATATTCACATGCCCACGTTCTTCAAAGAGCCTCCATTTGCGATCTATCCACAATGTCTGGGCCTCTCCCTGGGGCCGCACCCTGGGTATTCGCAAAGCCGGAACCCACAAGAACCGTTTTCTTCAGTTTATGCATTTTTTGGGGACTGGTTAGCTGTAGGTGGAGACAACCTTGCCAGAGAAGCCCTGGATCTTGCCGCAGGTACAAGGTCTCGAGGAAATCACGCGAAGGGGTCACCAAATGAAGGTGGACAACCAACACGCTTCCTCACAATACGGAAAATAAGGATAACACACCCTTTCAGGGATTGAGACCAAGAAATAAGTTGCAAGGATAACAAACTTTATGTAAAATAAAGTATGCAAGCAAAGAACTCTGCTGCCCGAGATCGCTCTGCCAAAAAGTACACGGGCAGCACATTATAAGTGGTAAAATCATCAGCAATTATGTCATCACATACAGTACAAAATCAGGGTGCAGATTGGAGGGGCCATATGGCACAGCATGCTCTATAGGGGAAGCCAGGCGGCAATTGGCTTCTGCTTCCCAGTCGATCTGGTGGCACGTGGGTCAGCTTGGCTCATCTCTGCTGTGAAGGTCAGGACAAACATGACACATCCCTTACTGTCTAAGCTAAAAAAACAGAAACTGATAATGAGAGACATAAAATCCTTGCACAAATGGTGGTACTTAGAGAAAATGGGTTAATATATTGGCATTCCAAGCTCTACATTTAGAGCTTCATTGATACCGGGGTCCCGCTCCCAGGTGTCTCCCCCAGGGGTTTTGATCTAGTATTTATTTTCCCTGAGGCCTCATGACAGTAACAGACATGTTTTGGTTTGAAGAGAATATACCGCTACACAAGATTAAGTCTATGGTGGGTGTTCTGGAATGGTCAGTATGAGGGGGTCAGATTGGTATCAACATGAAAGAGAGTGAAGGGTCCGGACCTGGTGGTCCCTGGCCAGGCAGGGTGGGGATTGATAGGGCATGGTCAGTTTTGTGGAGATGGATGGGCACTTGGGCTGGGGCTCACTTCGATCTCACGCTTTGTAGAGAGCACATTCTGGGGAAGTGATGCTAAGCAATTGCAACAATAAATGATTGGACTTCCGTGAGAACAAGGCTCGTGTGGAGCTGGCAAAGAGGGGGGTGGCGGTGTCTTGGGCTCTCTGTGTGATGCATTGGGGATGGGAGAGCTGAGTTTGTAGAGGGATGATGTTTGGACCTAGTAAAAAGATGGCATCTGTGTCAATGCAAAATGGTGTCTATCTTCGGGCCTGTGAGCAGCGTTAAGAATATAAATCTCTAGGTTGTATCATAAGGGGATCCACCATGGGGTGGGCGTGTCTCCTCCTTGGCTTACACGTCATCTATTTACCATGGGGAGGGCTAGGGGGATGGGATTTGACGATCTCCTTCCCAACACCATTTTCACTACACACAACAAAGAAACCACTTCCTACCCTGTACACTTCAAATCCTCCTCCAGACCCACAAAACCTGATTGGCTACTCGCCCAATGTCCTCTTTTCATGCCATGCATCCTTAAAAGAACTGGATGGCATATACAAGTCTGCGGACCTCCGCAGTGTCTATGGACTCGGCGGCACCTGCACCACTTTTATTCACCTATAAAAACAGCTCCCTATCAACTTTTTACACTCCCCCACCCTTTCCAGACCCACTTTGGCCGTTTGCTCACCTCACTGTCCGTCGACTACAGCGGCTCTCTGCAAATCCAACATGGCGACCGTTTAAATAAATATGACGCAGCTCATGTTTTTGAACAACCACTCAGTGTGCGCCTTTGATGTCCGTGGACACCCAGCCACCCTCTGATTGGTCCAGAGGTGCCCACGCACCCACAATCAGGAAATGGGTATGCGGACGGGACCCAGATATCACTCATTTGTTTGGCACTACTTTTTGCCAATTTTTTAGAAGACTACTGGATGGATTTACACCAAGTTTGCAAAAGCACACTTTCGGGACCAAGCTGCCACTCATCCAATCCATCCAGCTGTTTGGGCGGTAGGCATGAGCAACAATTCTTTTCCATTGTGTCTATGAGGTTTTTAAACATTTTGGGACCCCCCCTAGAACTTTGCTCCACTCGACAAAACCACACTAAACTTCAAAAATCATTCTGAGGTGGCCATATACTTTTTTGCACAGTTTGGTGAGGATACGTCCAGGCGGGGCAAAGTTATAAGCCGCCCAAAAAGTGCTAATTCCATGAGTTCAGAAACTTAACCATAACTGTGTTGGTCTACTTCATCGAAAATATTTGACCTTTTCCAATTTGACCTAATTTATTTTGGTTGTTTTATTGGTCGGAAATATATGGGGAGACCACCCGCAAACCCTACTTCCCCCCACCTTAACCTATTCCCTTACCCCTACCCATTCATTTATTTAATTTAATTTGACCTTCAAAATTCGGTCAAATGGAAACCGTCAAATGTTTTTGGATCAAGTATGCTAATACCACCATAACCACAGGGCCACTTACATTGGCCATGTAATATAAAACAAAGGAATTCTTACTCACCAGAGTATCAGTTAGAGGGCTGTGGCCTGCAAAAGTTATCAAGCTTAAAAATACAAATACATTTAGTGAGGATGCTTACTTATCAGGACTAGGTAGTTAATGCACTGGATACAGCAAAGGTGTAATCATTTTAGTGTCATGTTTTGGAGCTTGCATTCCAGACATGTTTTTGACTACGACTCTTATGATCCCTCACCATGCTGGGTAGGGGTAGTGCAGCTTGTAATTTAAAATCTCCAGACATCCAAAGCGTGCAGAGTTTTGCTATTGTTGAACTCGAAATTGTAGTTTCCTATGTACAATATAAAGTTTATATAGTTTCCCAACAATTTTGCACAATATTTGACAAATGTGTTCACACCTTCATAAAATATAAGGTACAATGCATCTATGATATATGGTCAAATATGGTTAAAAAATGTTTTCCCTGTGGCTGGTACTTACCATTAAGGTAATTGCGGAAGTTGCAGGCAGAATCCTGCTTGATTTCTGATATGATGTCATGAGTGATGGCGTCTGACATCTCATAAGAGGGTAGGGAGTACGGTTAAGTACTGTACATGTTACAAGTATTGTCAAAAGTGGACAGACCTTGGTCTACTTTCAGTGCTTGCTTGTAGTGACTGCACATGTAGATGTCATGGTAACCCTGTATGAAAATGTTGCCTGTCAGTGAAAGACTATTGATGACAGACACAGTGTAATGTCAATGCACAAGTGCAACATACTGGGAAATGTGAATGTGCGGGCAGCTTACTCACATACTTCGCCATATCATAGGGATTGTTTTTTAAATGGAAACTCCAAGCAAGCTTTGCACCACAATCCACCCTTATATTCAGAAACACATTGGGCCTCATTACAAGTTTTCCGGTCCGGGAACTATGGTACCAGTGAGCTTGCTGGTACCATAGTTCTCGGACCGGCAAACTACGTGTTGTGCTCGCGGGTGCCTTTCTGCTGGGGCTCAAATGGGAATGGGTAAGAATATTTCCTGGCACCCAGGAATGGGCAAATAGCGGGTCCAACAAGGCCGTAATGACCCGGTAATTGCCCATTTCTGGGAGCCGGAAAAAATAAAATACCGGCGGCAACCATGCCTGTGTTACAGGCATGGCTACCGCCAGCCACGTAATGAGGCCCATTGTTTAAATGTTGCATCTCTCTTTCTTGCACACTTGATTTGCTGCATTAGTGATGTCACAAATGATGCCATAAGTGATGTCATATGTGATATCATCAGTGATGTCATTTGTGATGTCATCATGGTGTTTATGGGTTCCACAATGCATGCCTCGTAGTTAAGGTGGCATAGTGTCCAGCACCTGCCGAATTTCCGGGGTTTTGTGGTGTTAAATTGGCACCTTAACGTCACTTCAACCAACGTTTTATCACAGAATTTCAAGGATTTTTTTGCATCCGATTGTTTCAAGTTAAAGGTGCTTCAGCTGAAGTTTTTCACTGATTTTTTAAGGTTCACAAAGTACCTTATGTTGCCATTTCCAATCACAAAGGTTCTCTGCATGCCATGCAACGCACCACTATCTTCCTGTTTCCCAATTTTTGTGTTCCCTTTATTTTGTTTAAGTAAAACACATTCACGGGTATTGAAATGTTATTGCATACTAAAACAATGATTTGCATGTCATACTTTGTTGGATGGAATAACTGTTTTTTGTGAGGAAAGAAAATGAACTCGAAAATGCACTCGCCAGCTCATTGCATCACCCATTGCAGTGCTATTGGTATTCAAGTCAGACAGTGACTCCAGCAACCTTGAGACGCAGAGACTCAAGTAGTTTATACCAGTTACTAGGAGAATGAGAGCCTAATTTAGATTTCTAATAGATTTCCATTCCGTGGTTATGTTTAGCCATGCAATTATACCGATCCCTTTTGTCCTTCCACGCAAGATTAGAAGGAATTGAATTGAAAGGCACTGTATGGTGTTTCTTTTTCCTTCAGGTCATATGACCCTCCATAGCTTTACCACGTGACTTGGTATTCGATAGCCTGGAAATAAAAAAACAGAGCGATGGATTCAATGGAAGCAGAGGTAGCCGCCTTTAAATCACCGCAATAAAAAACAGAGAGCCTACACTGATGAACTTAATCACAGACCAACATTCCAGGAGCTCCTTGACAGAGCAGCACAGAGTTGGCACTTTTGACCCCTACATAACGTATACATGATCTTGTATCAAACACTGGCATTCATACACGCCGCCTGAAGGGGTGCCCAACCCAGTGCACTCTTTTATAAGTAATATTGGCAGTGACAAATGAGAGCATCGGCGTAACCGAGGGAGATGTTCTGGGTATCTTATGACTAGCAAGGATTTATAGTACATGGGTCTGACATGGCAAGTATACAAAAATAAGTAAATATACATATGTAACATTCCCTATTTATACTGTGCTAGTCACGCTCTGTCTATTTTAATGTTTTCTTTTATTAACCTATTTTTTTGCTCATAGACCCCACCAAGCACAACAGCAGCAGAGTGCGTCACAGTGATAGGGTGCCAGCATTGCACGTGATCTTTTATACAGTCATAAAATGCTCATATTTTACTCAACCACTGACCCCTTCGTAATGCCCATCACCGAAAGTGAACTTAATAGGTACACAAAAAATGTAGTAATGGCAAACTGATTTGTTTTTAATTTTGTGTTCTAAAAAAACAAAGAAAGCTTACTAAATATAGCGAAAATCAAAAGCACTTGTATTTAGTAGCGAACACTGGCCCTAATAAAGCACTACCACCATTCAGAGCAGTAATCTGACATTAACACAAATAAACGCATTTCTTTAATGCACTCCAGCAACATTATAAGTGCCTTTAACACAGTGATCAGGGTTAACATACCAGCTACTCTTAATATTTAGGAGAGGGCATCACAGGAAAGCGTCTCAATGAAACGCTGTGTGAGGAGCACATGTGTGAAAGCACACCTTAAATGGGCAAAGAAGAGAAGACTGCGACTATGCTTGAATTCAAAAACAATATGTTTTCCCCATTTATTCTTCAATATATACTCTTAAGAACAATAACGGAATGCTCTGACCTGGATGCATGATAACCTTTAGGGATCTACACCCTTCTTCAGATCTTCCACTACAACAGTACAGAAAGAAACATAGATAAAAAAAGCATACGCTGTATGAAAAAAATCAAACAGAAAAACTCAAAATATACAATCATATTCAAAATATAAAGCTTACAGACAATGTGCTCTAGCACCTTGAAGCGTCTCCTGTGCTAGATGGAATTGCCAATAAAGATCTCAGACCAAATAACTGGACAGACTCAAAGAACTACTTTATTCTCAATTTAATAAAGCAGGGTCAACTGGCAGACATAAAACGGATATTTGCAGACTCACACACAAACTTGATAACACAGAGGTTTTATACCAGAATATGCGTCATCTATGACGTCATCCTACATGGCAAACTATACAACTTATTAGCAGGAGGGACTGGTTAGCGGAAAATGTCTACTTATAGAATGTATACAGGTTGTACTTCATTGGCTGTCTCTTATTTGTAAGACACACCTTGAATTACCTCTAAATACATATAATAGTGATTATAGCGGACAAAAGGCCAGCAGATTGGTCTATGCAACATTGTATAGCAGGTTGCCCCATAGACCCACTGATTGGTTGGCATTTTCACCTAACCTTGGACTTTCAGCTTGGCTAGCAGCACCTGAGGAAACTGAAACCCAGGTGCTTGCATCATGTCAGATTACTCCCTACATTTCCAATTAGTCCATCATCTCTCATCAGTCTGGCCATGAGCCAAAGTTTTCCCTCTGTAGTTGACCTTGTAGCCTGCTCTCTGTTCTGGGACATTCAAGGGAGTGTAAGCACATCACTATCTTCATCTGAAGCCTAATGAATAGCCCTTATTTTCGACTTCTGAGTCACATGTGAAAGGACAACAAATTAGTTTATTTACTGCTATTTGATTTAATTATACTGAGTGTCATTTTCTTGCCATGGCCTCTAGAGAGATGCTCACTCGACCTTGTATAGACTTTATACACTTTTAATTGTCCAGTATTTGGCTCTTTCAGATGTTTTTGTTTTCTTCATTCTAAGAAATATATCTCATCCATGGCTTATCTGTTTGCCTCCCTTCGTGCTTTGCAGCTATCCCTTAAGAATAGCATCCTTGATCCCAAGCCAGCATAGACTCCTCTTTGTTTTGCACACAAAGTTGTTCTTCCAGCATCTCCTGACTCTGCAACTCTGATCTGTTTCTGGGGTAGATGAATTGAATGTATACACAAGCTGGCGTCCATTTTTCAACTGTGGCAGTCCTAGCCAAGTTATACATTCCTCTATAGCAAGCTTCTATGTATCTTTTCTACCTTGCGTTGATGCGTATTTACACTTATTGGTCAGCAAGTTACTTTGGGCCTCATCAGGAGGTTGGCGGTATCACTTTGCTAATTGCGCCAGGATAGAGCCAACGCAATTAGTGTTACTGCTACTCGGTCTGGCACAATTTGCACCGGATCAGAGTAGCGGCATAGCTGTAATTCCCCATTCCCCATTGGATCCATTGTACGCAATGAGCCTGGGGGCACAATTAGCACCAAAAATATCCTCTCTGCCAGCGCATTCACCTCCAACTCTGAGCTGGAGGTGAATGCGTCCAGTTATGGCCAAACTTGAGATTGGGCCACCCCTTAAATGCAGTGGTAATAGTGTTACCACTGCATTTAAGGGCTAAGGACCAACTCGTGATGAGGCCAATCTTCTTTTGCATTAATGATTACTTTATCATTTCGGACATGTTTCTCTTATCACTTCAGTTACATCATCAGTCTTAAAAGTATTTTCATATTGTTTCTGTATGTGCTCATATAGCTTCTTTATGATATCACTCTGCCCTTGCCAGATTTTATTCCCTGAAATCTTTCCATCCGACATCCTTCCACACTTTCAGTGCAAGGGTACATTTAATACAACTCTCTTTGTGCATATCATCTCTCGGACATACAATGTGGTACAGGAACAACACATGGAATCTCAAATAGGGCCCTTCTTCTGCTGTTCCAGGATGATGGTGGAAGGAGGGCAGGAGTTAGAGAAAATTAATCAAACTGCTCCTCTACATTTCCCCCTCTGGTTGAGTCCTCAACCACATTCCTCTCTTCATTCTTCTTTAGCATCTGTTCATACTGTTGTTTTTCTGGGATCCATATCTTTGTCACCCCTCTCAGGTGACCGGCATTCTTTATATGCTCATCACACTCCAGCAATCTCCTGTTGTTGGACAGAATATCCATCGTCCTACATATTTTGTATGCTCCTTAAGGTAGTAGAACATCATTCCTGGAGGTGCATGGGTACTTTTCTCTATATTCTCACAGGTACTTTCCCCATTTTGCAAATTGCTTACCAGTTCCAGTATCTATATCAATCATGAGGTTCATCCCAATAGCTTTCTTGGCTGTCTTCTGGCATTGTCCCTGGATGATCCTCAAGAAATATATTCCTAGCAATACCAACACTAGTACTGCCCCAAGTAATTTGAAGGCATTTGCCAACCAAATTGGAATCCATCCTGTTCGGTCTTCTTCCATCTTCCCCCATTTATGTGTGCAGGGTTGACAACATCGCTATTGCTTCTGTCAAAGTCCCATTGTCCTCATCATGGGCAGGTGTAAATATACAGAAAGAAGGCCTGATCTTGGCGCACACACCACCCTCTATTGCTATAATCAAGTTCAGAACATAACTGTTCTGGAGGGCAATAAGCCTGATTGCCCTCAACTCCTCTTTGATCACATTAAATCCCTTTATTGTCGTATTGATCATGTGCAGCAGCTCCCATCTGGTGATCTGCATCCACTTTGCGTTCACTGCAGTCTGAATTCCTGGCAGAGCTATAGCTGTAAATACCACTGCTGTTCTGTTGAACAAGTTATGCTCATCTGGAATATCATAATAGGCTTCTATTGATTTAGCTGATAAGTAATTAACTCTGCTCTGCCTGCTTCAATGAAACAATCTTTTCTTCCTCAGATGTGTATCCATTTCTGGGAAGTCTGTAATCTGCAGGTCACTCTGTGGTACTACTAAGGCCGGTATGCTTATCAGCACCAATGAACAAACTGCTCTCAATTTTGGTGGCAAATATATGTGCTCTTGATCCACTGGCCAATAATGGTCCAATAGGACTGCTGTTCCTTCCTTCATGTCTGGTACATCACAAACTCAGCCACACTTGTGGTTTTCTCCAACTTTCACTGTGCCATTGTTTCTAAAGCATAAAGACGCATTCTTAAGGGGGTAGTATCTGCAATGGTCCTCCCTCATCGTCAACCCATGTCAACAATCTTGAAATCTTAGGCCTTTGGTTTCTGCATTCCTTTTCTGTATTTGCCACAACTACTTCCCATTGTCCAGTTATGCTGTTGCTTTGCACACAACCAATCCTTCAGCCCATCCTTCAGGATAAAGCACTGTTCCTTTAAATTGTAGTTGACCTATTTCCCAGCATTCTTGTATTTCCTTCCCATTCTTATGCTTGCATTGTAACATCTTGTTTTCTTCAATCTTGATTCCTGTTCCATTTATTCCAGGTTGTTTTTATTGTTATTATTTGATGCAGTGTTTCTGGCTTCTCTCTTGACATTATGTCTTATGAACATAATTGTCTTCTCTTTGAAATGTCTCTTTATTCATCCACACTATGGATGCTGTTCTGCCTTGGAACTGTCCTCTAGTTAGACAAAGTGCAAGGTGTGTCAGGCAATGTGCCTTTTTCACTAATAATTCTGTTGCTATTCATATTTTAGAGGTTCCAATTGCATAAGGTATGAGGGAACAGACATAGCAGCTTTCATCTAATGTCTTCTTCCCACCTTTTTCATTTTCTAAAACCATAGGTTATTCTTTAAATGAGCCAAATTATTAAGACATGTTTTTATATCTTCATGATCTTACCCGGCATCCCTTTTAAAATTAAATACATGCCTAGTAAGATTATAAAAAATGCTGTTTGTGATTTCATCAGGGGATACAGTAAATGTTTCCTTATCACCCACCTTATCTGTATTGTTTCTTATAACTTGTCTAAATGTCATAATAATCAGGAGGAGAACACAAATCATGATGCAGCATAACACCTCAATTATTATTCCATGGAAACTCATTGATTTTCTTCATGGCAATGAGCCTCTTATATTCTGAAACCTCCTCAGTTTTGCTAAAACTTTTAATATGTAACTCTATGAGTCTCTATGAAGCACACCTTTATATGAAGAACTGCAAGATGATTGCACTAATTATTCTAAAATAATATGATTGTTCTTAGGGTTTCCAAGAAACATTATGACGTTGATGTATCTTCTTATTAGAGCTAGATAAGACTGTAATATATTGATAAAAACAGCATACAAGAATGTGTGTAATGTTATTGCAATAGGAAACATAAAGATGAAGTATAATTTTCTTCTTTCAGCTCCGGTACTTCAATGCATGGTCTCTTGAGCCTATCCTAAAAATGTCCATGATAACTGCAAGTCTATTTACTCCTTGTCAAATGTTTAAATATATTCATCTTTAGTCTAAGGTGCTGCTGTTTTCTGCTATTTCCTTGTATTTATTCTTGGCCATAGAATGAGTCTGCATACACAGAACTTCTTCTCTTGCTTTGCTGTGGATAGTTACAGGAGGGGTCGGGGTTTCAACTTGATATGGCTTGATGTCGTGCAAATGAAGCCAGGCTATTCGTCCTTTCAACTTGGCTGCTGTGGGTGTGACTTCTTCCACCTCATATGAACCTTCAAAGCGGGGCATACTCCAAGTGTGTACAAACCTTTGTAGCAGCGCCTGGTCTGCTCGGTATAAAATTGGTTGTTTTAACAAATCCTCTGCTTCAATGGGTTGTTTGTCTTTGTTGCTTCTCTTTGACCCCTCCCTTCGATTCTTGACTTGTTAAGACATGAAAGAAACACTTGCAGTCATTGTTGATTGGTAATCTTACATCTCATCACCTATTGTTTACACAACACTATGGGCATCAGTTTTTAACCTAGTTGGAGGAGCAAGGGGGTTATCATACAGCATCCAGTCACCAACCCATGAGGAGTTAGATGGTGATCTGAGCCAGGCAGGTTTCCGAGAGTGTATAAGGCTATGGGTAGGCAATACAGCCATCCCTTATTTAGGGTCATCTTGATCTTTGCAATCCTTTCCTTCAATAATCCATTTGACCCCTCACAGACGCTATTCACCTGTGGGTTAAGGAAATGTATGCTTAATGCCTAATAGAATAACTATTTGTTCAAACAACTCATTTACAAAATGGGGTCCATTGTCAGACTGCAAAACCTCACACATACCCCATCTTGGAAAGACATCACGCACAAGGAACATTGGCAGTGCACATGGCATCCGGGTGTATGCATAGCCCTGCCTTGATCCATCTAGAAAAAGGACATCCCACGACCAGCATATATCTTTAATCGTTGCATGTCTGCAGCATATCTACATAGTATATATGTAGGTGCTGAAATGGGCCATTGAGTTTAGGAATTGCTCCTCTCACTGTTCGCAAAGTGTGCCCTGCAGTACATGTCTGGCACATGATGCAATTTACAATAAACTGTGCTACAAGCTCTAACAGAATTGACGAAAACCACTCTTCTGCTATTGTAGCAGCTAGACTCTCTTGAGTCACGTATATAGGGTAGTGGTGCTGCTCCAGTGCTAACCTCAATAATGTTAGAGGCATAACTGGCTTTCCAGTGCTATCCTGTCTCCATATTGCCTCAGTATGGGATAAAGAACAGCCCCGCTTGTTCCATAATACCTTCTGTTCTTGTGGTGCTGGCCCTTCTATCTCAATTAACTGGACAATAGATTGCATGTTAAAATGCTCCTTTACCAACATGCATCATCCTGTCATTTGTTTAACACCTTCTATTTTGAAATTAGAAATGTTTGGAAAATAGGCTGCCTTTTTTGCTTCTAAATCTGCAGCTTTGTTTCCATGAGAAATAAAATCTGTCCTTTTAGAATGCGCTGCACATTTTACAATGGCCAGAGTCAATTGGAATGCTAGTACTTCAATATGTTTACCCAATAGGGCTACATGTTTCACTGGAGTGCTGTCTGGGCGGAGGAATCCCCTCATTTTCCAGTGGGACAAATTGGCATATACGGTTGATGTAACATAGGTGGAGTCAGAGTACACCGTCACTCCCTCATCTACGAATTTCTGAAGTGCGGCCATAAGCGCCACTAATTCTGCAGCCTTTGCTGAGCAAAGCGAAGGCAAACTTGCGCTTGTCACTACTTCAAATTCACCCTATTAGTTCAGCTTTATTACCGCTAATCCAGTATGCCTTTCGCCAGTCGTTCGGTCAGTTTTTGAAGATTCATCAATAAAAACAACTTCCCCCTCCCAAGGGCATTTTCTCTAGCTTGGGGAATTTCATGATACTTTTCAGTATACGTTGTGCAATCATGTACATAATCATCCTTCCCTACAAGTTCAGCCATGAATGTTTCTGGGTTCACTGTGTTAGATCTGACAATTGTAATTCCAGGATTCAATATAATTACCTTTTATCCTGATGCTCTTTGTGTGGTCAATGTACTTTTGGGTTTCTCTAAAATCTCAAATAATGCATGCTCAACAGATAATGTAACTGAGCACCCCACTAGAAACTTTTTCAATCATGAATGCAGCAGCAGCTAAAGACTGCTCACAGGGGTAATGCCCTTTCATAACTGGGTCAAAAATCACACTTTACTACGCTAATGGTTTGTGTCCATGTCCTGATGTATTTTTCTGTGTAAGGACTGCTGTCATGACTTCTCCATTTGAATGGGGAAATAAATACAATTCTTCATGATAATCTGAAATTCCCATAACAGGGGCTGTGCTGATCGACTTGTTAAATTATTCAAATCCTTCAGTTATCTCATCTGTCAATATTATTTTACTCTTATCCACCTTTAAAAGTGGTTGAATATATGCACTGGAATTGAAAACCCAGGCCCTGCAATAATTACATAGACCTACAAATTGTTGCATTCCCCTCACTGTTTTAGGTTCTGATGTCTTCATAATTGCTTCTGCACTTTTAACCATCACTTTCCTCCCATCATTAGAAATCAACTGTGCTATATTCAAGACCTCTTCCTGACTGTATTATACCTTCTCTTTGTTCACTTTATATCCTTTCCCTGAGAGGATAGTCATACGGTTAATTGAATCTTCTCTACATCTTTCTTCTGTCTCACTGCACACCAAACTGTCATATACAAATTAAACATTTGCACTTTTCAGCTGAACATTGCCTAAATCCATCTGAAGAACTCTATTAAAGATTGAAGAAGACTCACGGTACCTCTGGGGTAATTAAGTATGTTTTAGGTGGATGGTTCTATATGAAAAGGAAGTCTTCATGGAGGGGAATTGAAAAGAACGCATTTTTTAAATCTATGACTGTAAAATATTTGGCTTTAGATGGGATGTTGCACAATATTGTCATGGGATTTGGAACTAAAGGAAACTCAGCTTTGGCTATATTGTTTAGAGGGTGGGGGTCCTGAATAAATCTCCATCACCCCCTATCAATTTTCTCACTGGGTACACAGCCGTGTTGCATGGAGAATTGGATGGTACCAATATTCCTTGCTTCATCAAAGCAGAAATGGTGTGAATATACCTTCACCTGCCTCTCTGGACAATGGATTTTGCTTTGCACGTGGCAAAGGTTCTCCTGGTTTAAGCTTGATTCTAACTGTTCCTACTTCTTTTAAGAGACCCACGACATATGGACTTGTGGTCCAGAAAATCTTTGGCACTTTCTCTCTTCCTGGAAAAATAATGGTTTCTTTTTTACCAACACCATTCTCTGCGGTATTTCTCTATTCTTTACTTTTATCCAATAAGTGAGACTTATGAAAAATACTAATTCATCATCTGATAACTCATCCTTAAACAGCTCCTCGTCTGTCAAATGTGTCAGTCTATATCCTTCACTGAGGGCTGTCACTGTTCTTCATCCTCTTCCCTCATCACCTGTCCCATGAAGAACAGCTTTTTCCTCTCTAACCACTGCTGCTTCTAACTCTAAGGGGATAATATGCCCTTCTTCATCATCCATAGGGATCTCTGGTCTAAACAAAAACTCATCAAGCATTCTTAATAGTTTACCTATCAATCTAGGCATCCACGGTAATAAAACAGTCACTCCATACAAAAATACTTCTGGGTCCAAAAGGACTCCTTGTAATGCTCTCTGGCCTTTAAAGGCTAATATAAACTCTCTCACATGTATATTATATATCCCTGGAATGAAATTTACTATTCCTTCATCAGTAAAAGATATCATCATGTTAAGTTTTGTCATTAAGTCACGCCCTAATATGTTAACTGTCATTTGCCTGGAATATAAGAATGGCATAGACATGTCTTGTTCTCTTATAGAGATTAGTAATTCGGCTGTAAAAGGAACTAAAATCTTTGCCCCAAAGAATCCCTGCACATTCATTGCAATACCTGACATTGGATATTCCCCCTCACGGACACAGAAACAAGTTGCTCCAGTGTCCAGAAGAAATGAAAATGTCTTGCCTCCTTTCATCACCTTGACCCTTGGTTCCTCTTGGGGGTCTGGTGTCACTGGTTGTACTGAACACATCTGGTTGCTCTGTGGGCTGTCCTATAGTAGATATAAATTCATCCCTGTGAAAGGATTTACTCCTACCACAGTCACACTCCTTAATTTGAGTGCAGGTGCTTGCTGGTCTCCTGTAGTAATATTCCATTGTGGCACCATGGCCTGCCATGTCTGTGCTTGCTGCGTTTGTACCTGTTGTTCTTGCATGGGTACTTGCTTTGAATGCCATTGTGTCGATTGCATTTGTAATGGTGCTTGCTGCATTTGCTGTGCTTGCAACGCATATGTCTGAACCTGCATGTGATCTTGGGCATAATATTTCAGTGGTTCTGTGTTATATTGCAGAGCATAGCCCATCCCCCCTCTTACAGCTTGCCAATTTCACTGCATGCCTCCTCTGCTTCTACATGTTCTAGCTATGTGTCCTGTTCTTCCACAATTCCAGCATTGTTGCTGCTGTCCACCATTAAATCCTTCTCTTTTCTGAGGGTTTTGAACTCAACCTCATCATCCTCTAGGCCCCTTTTCTTCGTCCTCTTGGCCAAAAATGTAACTCACTCGAGTCTGTGGGCTGTATTGTTTGCATCTCTTCTGTCATCCCACCTTCATTACTTGTCAATACCGCTCTCTCTATGTCTATTTTTGACAGCTTCTTTGGAACTAACTTTGCTTCCTCCTGCTTTCCACTCTCGGCTTTCTTCTTATTCTTCTCCTGCATTCATCAGTAGTGATGCACGATCATCAATTGTATTTCTGGCCATGGAAATGGTATGGTATGGTAATGTTTATTTATAAAGTGCTTATACACAGGCAAGTGTTTCAAAGTGCTCAAGGAGGGTAGGAAACATGGGGAAAAACAACAGTCGCTCAGAGCCCTTGACATTCTGAGACAGTAATAGTCTGAACAGGCAGAGTAAGTGAATATAATACATTTAACAGTTGTGACACATTAAATAGGCCTGACGACGATTCTGCAGTTTTACCAAGTGCAATTAAGTGGTGAGGACAAAGGGGAACAGACAGACTATCTTCAGGTGTGGTGCATTCTGATTGTGCAGATGGTCACAGGGAGGGGGATGTCTAAGTGTACCCAGTCGGTGGGGACTGAGGTAAGTGCAGAGAGAGCCACTCTCATGGGTTTTTTCTCAAGTGCAGTGAGGGTGGGTGGGGTGCAGGGCCCTGATGCAATTGCGAGAGAGGACTGGCGGGGGTGCCCGGGACCTGTGAGACTCTGAGGTATACCATGCGGCCAGTCAGCAAGCTGTAAGGAAGAGGAGGGAGAGAGGGAAAGAGCAGAGAGCTAGGTTAGCAGGTTAGAGGGAGAGAGAAGGATGAGGTTGAAGGTCTTGAGAAGTTTCTGGAACTTAAGAAGATCAGGCTCAAGACGGAGGGCGGCAGTGAGGGTATTCCAGAGGGAGGCACCTGTTGAGGATAAGGATCTCCCTCCAAATCTCTGCTCGGAGAACCGGCTCACTCGCAGAAGGTTGGAGGTAGATGAGAGGAGGGCTTGTGAGCGACAATATTTAGGTAGGCAATGTTGCAGGTAGGTAGGTCCCAGGCCCCAGAAAGCCTTGTGGACAATGCAGATGGTCTTGTACTTGATAATTGCAGCCACGGGGAGCCAGTGAAGGGATTTCAGCGCCGTAGAGATGCAGTCCCTGGGCTTGAGGCTAAGGATAAGTCTTGCGGTTCTGTTCTGATGAGTTGCAGAGGGCGCATGCCAGAAGCAGGGCGGTTGAGGACGAGGCTGTTGCAGTAGTCTAGCCTAGAGAGAACCACGGCTCTGGAGACATTGAGTCACTGGGGGAAAGTTCAAAATATGAGAGAAGGAGAGAGTGAAGTCGAAGATGACCCCATGGTTTTTAGCCTCACAGGTGGGTGCAGGCGCAGGGCCAAGGGAGGCCACCCAGAGTGAAAGTGGGAAAGTGGGAGCAGGGCTTCCAATGCGAACAATATCAGTCTTACTATCGTTGAGGCAGAGGTTGTTTGCAGGACACCATGACTGATTACCAGACAGACAGATATGAGCAAGGAGGAGGAGGCAAAGGCTGAGGGGAGCCTGAAATATAGTTGCATGTCATCCGCATAACACTGAAAATTCGAGGTGAAAGTGGCAATCACATGTTCCAAGGCAGCCATATAGATGTTGAAGAACCAGGGGGATAGGTTAAATTCCAGGGGAACGCCACAAGTTGAGAGAGCGATAGTCGAGAGGAAGGCTCTGAGTTCCACCTGGGATGGGTGGTCGAAGAGAAAGGAGGTTAACCATGCCTAGCCTGTCCTTTGATTCTCAGGGTGTCATGGAGACGTGCGATCAGGCTGTTGTGGTTATCCGTGTCAAAGGCAGAGACGAGATCAAGGAGAATGAGGACAGAAGGAGTGTTAGGGTCAAGGTTTGAGAGCAGGTCTTCACAGGTGTCCAGAAGAGCAGTTTCCGTGTCTGTGAATGCTCTAAAGCCAGACTGATGGTCATGGAAACAACCAATGGATTCAGTGTGGAGGGCCAGCTGAGAGATAGACAACTTCTCCAGGAGTTTTCCCAGGAAGGGAGTGATAGAGATAGGGTGGTATTTTGCCAGAATGGAGGGGTCGGCAGAGGGTTTCTTGAGCAGAGGGTGCCCAAGGGAGTGCTTAAGAGCAGTTGGGAAAACTCCAGTGGAAAAGGAGAGATTGCATAGATCAGCCAAGGCTGGGGCGAGCAAGTCAAAACTGTCCTTAATGGTTTTGGATTGGGAGGGTGCAGCTGTTTGGTTGAAGCCTTCATAGATCGGACTTGTCTGGTTACCTCATCGGGTGTGACGGGTGAGCGAGAAGAGAGGGGAAGTGGATGGGGCCAAGGGAGGCTCTGCTGCTGGTGTATGCTGTGGTGTGGAAGAGAGAGAGGAAAGGATTTCTTGGGTTTTTATGATGAAGTGTGCAGCCAGGGCCGAACAAAGGTCCTGGGTGGGTGTGACAGAAGAAGAGGCTGCTGCAGTTTTGGCCAGTTCCTTGCTGACTTTGAAAAGTTTGGCCATGTTGCTTAATGCCGCGGAGATGCAGGCTTGAAAAAAGACTCTTTTCTTTGAGCGGATATTGCCTTTGAAGGAGGCCAGTTTGTCAGATTGTTCGCCTGACAAATTCCATTTCCGCTCAGCTGCTCTACACTTGCGTTTAAGGGCAGCCAGATTGGAGCTCTAGCAAGAGTTGCATTTTTTAAAGGCTTCTGTTGGACCCTCATGACAAGGGCAAGAGTATCAAGAGTGTTGGAGATAGAGAGATTGAGGTTAGCCAGGGCTGTGTCAGGGTGGGAGTCAGCCGCAGGAATGGGAGGAAGAGAGTAGGTGGAGGCAAAGGCAGCCACTGTCACTTTTTTCATGGGTCTGGTGACTTTGAAGCTGAGTGGCCATGCCAGGTGTGCCGCTGCAAGAGGTAAGGAGAGCTTCAGGTGCATTGAGAGAAGAAAGTGGTCAGTCCATGAGAGAGGGATGTCAGTAGAGATGAGAGCATCCAAAGTGTGGCCTGCGGTGTGCATCAAGCCAGAGGCTAGGATAGAGAGTGAGAGTGAGTTCCATAGGTTGCGGAAAGGTCCTGAGGAGTCAGGAGAGTCCAGATGGTTGTTGAGATCACCCATCAGGAGGAGTTGAGAGGAGGAGGAAAGTAGAGAGGAGGCCAGGTCAGCCCATTCCGAGAGGATGAGGGTGGACTGTCCTGGTGGCCGATAGAAGGTGGCCATAAGGATAGAAGATTTAGGTGAGAGTGAGAGTCTGCAGGCTAGGCTATGCACCTGCAGAATGGCTTTGCTTTTATTCCCACCTGCTTCTTCAGTTGCCGTTGCACTGGCTCGGGCAATGCCTGACACAAAACGTTCTTGAATATCTTGAATGTAAGCAACAGGATTTTCATCCTCCCCATGTTCCTAGTCATAATCACACCCATATCTGATGTATTGGGGTATTGTACTCTGAGCGCGCACCACACATCTACTCTACAATTATAAATGGTGCTCCATCGGGTGCCGTGTTTTGTGCCGTCACACCTGCATATCCTGCTAGTTTCCAAATGTTGTCAGCTCTGTTTCCTATGACTGCTGCTAGCAAGCCTTTTATGTCACTTATAGCTAACGTTATTCTTGATGTCATTCTTTCTAGCTCATAAGTCCATGTTCTTGCACCGGAAATTAAACTCAGTAATGCATATCTTAAATTGTCTTTATCCATTTGTGGCCACAATATATATTGTGGTCGTCCTCCCCTTTTCTCGGATAATGTGTATTGTGAAAATCCTGGTCCATAATCATACCTGCCTACACTTCTTGTCTTGCAGGCGGGGCCAGTCTTGCCCACTTATCTGCATGCTGGTATTGCCCTTAATCTGCTTACATGAGGTGGGAATACATCCCCTGCACTGCATGATCATGCTTGTGATCGCTCAGTGTATGGTGTTCATTCTAATATTCTTTCTTTGGGGTCTTCTAAATCTGTCCATTTTACCCCCTTTTCTACATTTGATTCTTTTGAAAATCTGCATGCGCTCTCCCTTTGCGCTCTCGTTTTCTTCCCTTTCTTCATCTGACATTATTATGCCCCAGCTTGTATGACTGTTATCCTTTTCTGAATCATTAAGATCCAGTCTACTTAAAGACAGCGTTCTGTGCTCGTCTGTTATGACGTAATATGACCTACCTCCAGTTTCCCTTGAAAGAGATCCTTCTACGCTCTCTTGGTTTTTTTGCCCTTCTTTATCCCTTATTTGCCTAAATAAATCCCCAAGTCCTTTCTCTACGCCTTCTGCAACTTGCACATCAGCCCATGATGGTATTCTTGTTACCCCTTGCAGCTCCCTGTGGGGCTTTTGTGATCCTCTCTTCCGCAAGTCGTTCTTGTGATCGATTGGCACTATGCTTCTATAACATAGATGCTTTATCTCGTTGTCTTTTATTTCCCTACTTCTGTTCATATTTTCTTTTCTACTCCTCATCTCCCTTAATTCATCTTCCCCTTGCATTCTTTGTAAGGTACGTTCTTGCATTGTTTGCACTTCCACTGCCTCTTTTCTGTTATCTTCTAACCTCTCCTTTTCTTCCTCACCTCGTACCTTCTTCGTTCTTCCCTTTACTTGCATTCTCTTTCTTTCTCTTTTTATATGCTCTCTCTTCTTCCTTTTCCTGCTCTTCTCTCTCTTCTCTTTCTCAAACCCCAGCAATGCCCTTATCATCCAGTTTGAGTAATATCTGTCCTCCCATCCATTCATTCTTGTCTATCCTTACTCTCATCATGCTGTTTACTTTCATCGTGTGTCAAGATATATTTGCGTTCTCTGCTTTTGCTCCCTTCCGTATTGTCTCACTCTTATAAACAGGGGGCTCATATGTCGGATTAACGTACCCCGTTCTTGTTTTTAGGAGGGGGGAAAGGGGAGCCAAATGCATTTTATCCTCCCCTGTATGCTGATTAAGCATCCACTCCTTCTCGGCTGGATCTTCTTTCTCACTCAGATATATTTTCCATAGCTCTAAAACAGCCAACTTTCGGTGACTTCTTTAACTTATACATAGCATGCAAATACGTTGTCATATGTCACAATACTCTTTTTGACAATGAACCCTCCTGAGGCCATGGCAGGAGTGTTTTATTGTGCATCAGACCCATTCTGAATTATATTTCCTTATCTTAGCTGTGTATCTTGGCAGTGTCCTGTATAAGTGTGAAGAGGAGTGTCCCCCATGATGACAAGCAGATTTCCACTGTCTATACTGTAAGGAAGGCATGGCATGAACAGTAACACAGACACAAATGACCACAGTTCAAGGTTGTTTATTGAACTTTCATCAGGGTATGATAAACGCCTATCTAAACTTAAATCTACAGATGGGAGCAAGCTACAACCATAAAATAATAATAATGCAGCCTAGTGGAGTCTCGTCAAAATAAAAGGACCTATACTAAAAATAAACTATTGCCAATCCTTACCACCAATTTACAAATAATGTGTGGTAATGTTCATGAAAAAGCAAGAAGTGTTTATAAAATGATATGTCAGGGTGTTTGGGCCGTTGGCCTCCCTTGCCCATGTTTTCAGCCGTAGGCAAGGTGGTTCACGCAAGCAAAGCACACACTCTGTCTTCTGCTGCACAAGGATACAGTTTCATTTTCAGCGTTCAGGAACTTCTGTATTCACGTCCCTTTACTTCTTGCAAGTCTCTTGACACAGAGGGCCTGGTGTACAAACAAAACACGCAAACGTTTTTTTCGTATTCAATTTGGGTGTTTACCCAAGATTCCCCTCAGCCGGGCTCAGATCCCTTTCAAAACAAAATGTCAACATTGTATCCCCCTCTTGAACAATGTTCAGAGAATTCTTTCACTGGTGACTGATGGTTCATCCTAGATCCCCCTCTGCCGGGCTCATATCCCTTTCATTCACTCAATTAGTCTCTCTCTCAGCCGGGCTCGGACCAATTGTGAGGTACATTAAACTATCGAAGTCTTTCGAATGTGCACTGGGTTTAGTTTAACAGGTTGCATGACCACTTTGATTTCAATATTCCTTTTTCTCCCACTCAGCATCAATTGGATACCCTAACAGAATCTTTTGAATGAGCACCCACGTGGCGGCAGACCACTATGTCTACGGTATCTTTTCTTGGCCTCCCAAAGTACAATTATAAACTTCAACTACTCCTTTATTTTCCAATTATATTCATGTCACAAATGCCTCACACACTGTTCTCTTTATACAATGTCGTCACTTACAATCCTGGTTCAAAACACTATCTGGTTTGGTATCAGTCTCTATGGCTCACCGGCTGTGCTGTCTTTAGTGATGCTGCTTTGTTGTAGGAGCCAAGGACAGTACCATGGCGGCAATCGCACCTCTGTGCCTTGGTTATCGACGCAGTAGAGCCCTGGGTACCTCAGAGACACTATGCAGATTTGATCAGCCATACTTCCTGGTCTTAGGTTTCTCACTTTCTAAGGCTCATGAAAGTAACAGTCTTTAAATGTCAAGCGCACTTCCCTCCTTGCAACCCTTTCTGGTCTCGCCGTCTTTTTCCTTGCATTAAACTGCCATCTTGGAAATGCTGTTTCCTTGTGTGCTTTGCCTCGCTCAGAGTGTGCTTTCATACTCCGCCTTTTATCCATGTGGGAAAGTGTGATGGAAGTCAGGTTTGTGTAATAATCCATAATTGCCTGACTCTGCCTGACCATTGTGTTGGAACATGTCAGGTATACTGCTCTGCTGTTAGTTCATTGTCACACATGGTGAGCTGTCAATGAGAAAGTGTTCATGTCGGGAAGGGGTAGGGGGTTGAGTTCCTAGGTATCCTTCCTGGTAGGATGGGGAAAAGGTGTTACAAGAAAGGGGACACCGCATCTCACCCTCTGGTGTGCCACTTCAACTCCCCGAAGACCCCTCATTCAGGTGATCCTCCTTGCACTGGTCCACCCCCAGGAACTGGATCCAAAAGTGATGGCTGTGTCCTGGCCACCTGATTGACAGATACCCAGGGACTAGCAGGTGAGACACCTTCAGGTTTCTCACAATACTTTCCCGATTTAGTATTCTTCTCTTTATGTTTATGTTATCAAATATACCACACTGATCAATTTGAGCAGGCACCATTAATCGCTGTTTATTTATCCAAAAATCAAAATATTGTATTCACTTTTAAAACTCTACACAACAATGTTCTTTTTGTAACTTTGGTTACTCTTTCTATCAATTTTTAATATCTTGTTCTTCTATCATTGATATTTTAAGAGTCTCTATTTATCAGTTTCCTTTGATTTTTATCCTTCCAAATTATGTCAATCTCGTGATTAAAGCATCTAAACTCACTCTAATTGTTTACTATTGTGTTATATTTACTAGTTTAAACACAAGAAAAGCTTTACACTACCATATGTATGACTCCACACATGTGCAGTAATACATTTTCCCCTTCGTACGCCTTCCTTTACTATCTTTAGTAAATGTATCTCATCTCATTTTTGCCCCATTTTGGAGCCTGATAAGCACTCTTCTTTTTGGCTTTGCCTCAGGAATCCTAAACACCACTATTTGAAGTCTTTCTAGCACGTGCACTTCCATCCCCTTGGAATCGGGAATCAAAGTATCTACCCAAAATCATGTTACTTTTATATTACACAGCCAGTGGTAGCAGCTGTGTAGTTATGGTTAAGTTGCTAAACCCATAGGAAGAGCACTTTTTGGGCGGCTTATAACTTTGCTCCCCCTGGACAAATCCTCACCAGGCTTTGCAGAAAATGTATATGGCACACTTTAAATCCATTTGCAAAGATTGGTGAGGTTTGGTGAAGGGGGGCAAAGTTATAGGGGGGTCCCAAAATTTATTTTTTCCCATAGACATAATGGGAAAACATTTCTGTCGCGCCTACAGCCCAAACCACTGGATGAATTTTCACCAAATGTGTGGCAGGCGCACTGGCTTGGTCCCAAAAGTGTGCTTTTGTTACTTTGGTGTAAATCCATCCGGTAGTTTTTATTTAAACAACCAAAACGTAAGGCAACAACATTCGTGATATCTATGTCCGCTCCGCGGACACACTTCCCTGTTCGCTCCGCGGACAGGACACCGATTAGATAATCGGCTTGCGTCGTGTCCGCAGACACGTGTCATGTTCTCTGATTGGCTGGGATGAGGTGTGAGGTGCGTCAAATTGTTTCAATGCGTCCGCCATATCGGATGCGCGGACATGCGCTGGAAGTGAGCATACATCCAATTTTGGGGAGTGTTTTGGTGTGTATGAGTGCTTGGAGAGGGTGGGGGAGTAAGAAATGGGTCAAATGTTGTATTTGTTTAGGTGGGAGAAGGCCGTAATGTGTTTGCGGTCTCCGCGGTCACCGCAGTTGTCAGCGGACATACTAAACACTGGGCGCACTACTTAGAATGTTAATTGAAGTGCATAGTTTTGAGGTGGATGCATTATGTTTTTGGGTTGTGGTCATTTGGTAGGTGTTTGTTTCTATGGGTGTGTTATGCTGTGGTGGTTGTGGCCAGGGCCCAGAGTCTTGGGTGCATGGCTGAAGGCCATAAGCTGTAGGCCATGCACCCAAGACTCTAGACCTTGGCCACAAGCACCGCAGCATAACTCTACAATGCTACCGAACATTTTGATTGTGGTATGTGGGCTGCTTAGGGGAAATAAATGCAAAGGATTTGATGGGGTCATCAGCTTATTACTCAGTAGGTGATTACTAAATACTCAGTGATTCTGTGGTGCTTCGAGATGGGAGAGTCTGAAATAAAGTAAGGGTTGCAAGGAAGGACGTGGTGGTTGTGTTTCAGATTGAAGGAAAGGGGGGAGATGTT